>NC_091852.1:8028978-8332978 GCF_037783145.1 Equus przewalskii
TGGGCCTGTGACAATTAAGTCGAGGAGTTTTATAAATGTGAGCCATTCATTTGCAGAGATTGTTCCTCCTTAGAGCATGCTTTCCATAAAGAGCATGATGACCTCATTCTCTAAAGGGATTTGCTGGGCCTGGGAGGGTCACTGGGCACAGGGGGCTCTATTTTTGCCTCCTCTCATCTGCTGGTTCTTACCTCGGAGAAGGGGGCTGCAGGCTGTCCGAGATAGTCAGGATAGATGGAGCCAGAACGTAAGGGCCTCTCCAGGGAATTCAAAAAGCCAAATGGGATAAATATATTAAAAAACAATTTTTTAAGAAGAGAAAAGTCATAAGCCTTTGAAGTGTTTAAAAATAAAGGAGCAATGCACAAATGAACTGTTGTCTAGAAGAGAATTTGGCTTTCTTCAGTTGTGGTTCCTTAGCATGAGGCGACTCCATACATGGGCAGGGGGAGAAGAAAAAAAAGAAAAGGAAAAAAGAGATAGAGGGACACTTCTAAGGAGATGAGTCAAAGGGGAAAAATGCTCCCTTCATGTGCTGGTGGCACTTAAGAAGTTTAGAGCGGTGGTCAGTTTCCACATGAGGAGTTTGAGACTAATAAGCTCTGAATTTTTAGGACATGATGATGATGCATTTGAATAAGCCAGGATTTTCGCTTATTCAAAATCTGAATTTTTGCCAAATTACAAGGTACTAAAGTCTGAGACCTGGAAGGGCTTCAAGGTAGTAACTCCAGCTCTTTGACAAACTTGTTGAGAACACTGAAACCAACCCCCACAAGAGGTTAAATCATTTCCCAAGGTCACACAGCTGGCAAGTAGCAGCTTGACCCAGGTTTTCTGATCTGAAATCCGCTGAATTTGTCACACTAAGTTAGCAGTTAGTAAAGCCAGGACTCAGAAAGGGGGCAGAATGTGGAGTCCAATGACCTTGGCCTGGAATCCTAGCTCTTCGCCTCATCAGCTATGTAGTTTTAGAAAAACATTTAGCCAGCTTTTCTCAGATAAATAACAGCACTGTGGAGGAGCAAATTTCTGGGTGTCATGAGGAGCAAATGTGTCAGCACACAGTAGGTGCGCCATCAATGGGACGTCATCTCAACCTCCAAACCCAGGTCTCTTGGGGCCCAGAGTATCAGCCCCTTTAATGGCACGCCTGTGAGATGAGTCTAACCCACTGTAACATACGCCCCAAACCCCAAAGTCCCAGTCAATTGCGATCATGTGAAGTTTGTTCAGCATGACTCATAATAAGAAAAATGCGTATTTAACAATAATACTCTCTAACTTTTCCTACTGATTAGCATGGAAAGTTCAAAAAGCTTGGTAATAAACTGTGTTGGCAGGTGTTTGGGAAAACGGGCACACTCACAGTTTGGAGTGTAAGTTGGTATCACGTCTGGGAGGATACTCAGTGCAGTCTAAATGCACATGCTCTTTAACCCAGCAGTTTCACTTTTACAGATATATTCACACACACCCAAAATGCATATGATTGCAGCGTTACCTGCTATAGCAAAGCGTGAACGAGAACTAAACATACATTTTTTAAAAACGGGATAAAATTATTATGGTATGTCTTAGGGGCCGGCTGGTGGTGCAGCAGTTAAGTTTGTATGCTCTGCTTCGGCGGCCCGGGGTTCACCTCCTGGGATCCCGGGTGCAGACATGGCACTGCTTGGCAAGCCAGGCTGGGGTAGGCATCCCACATATAAAGTAGAGGAAGATGGACATGGATGTTAGCTCAGGGCCAGTCTTCCTCAGCAAAAAAAGAGGAGGATTGGCTGCAGATATTAGCTCAGGGCTAATCTTCCTCAAAAAAGAAAAAAAGATTATGGTACGTCTGTATAGCAGAATATTATGCAGCCATTGAGAAGAATGAACAGCTCTACACATACTGCTACGGAACCATTTCTAAGATGTATTGTTAAGCAAAAAAGAAAGATATAGACTGATAAATATAATACGATATTGCTTGTGATATAAAGGATGTAGATGCATATATGCTTATATATGTACAGGCTACCTGCAGAAGGATCCATAAGAAATTGAGGGAAGGGAAATTGGGGAACTGGGAGAGAGGGGTGAGAATGAGATTACCACTCAGCATAGCCTCTGGAACCTTTTGAGAGTTGCTCCATGTACTTGTATTACCTTTTTAAACAAAACAAACACATCACGAAGAGAAAGCCCAGCCAAGCCAAATACCCGTGGTCTCAGTGCTGGCGCAAACAGCCCTCCCGCTTGTCTACGCTGATCTGCTTGGCTCATCTTCTCTGGCGCGCTGGTCTCTTGGATCTTCACCTTGGCTGTCTCTTGACTCCCGATGCCCACCACCAGCCTCCTTTGTCCTGACAACCCATTACAGACAGGCAGGCTCCTCTGGCTTCCGTCACCGGTGCTGTCTCTCAGGCACGATGCCATGAACACTGGCTCTGTGGGCAGCCTGCTGGAGCCTGCCAGCTCCTGGGCAGACCAGTGAGGTCACCAGGCAGCACGCACTTCCTGCCTGCAGACTTTGCCCGGGTCCGAGGAGGGAATGTCTATGGGGTTGTCCATCGTATAGATGTACAAGTGGGGCTGCCTATGGCAGCTTTCTACCTTTGATTGGCCCAGGAGACCTTGGCTCCTTCATCCTCTTGTTTCTTCATTGGTTGATTTGTTGGTTCTTTCATTCATTCATTCATTCAGTACTTCTGAACCAGAGAAACAGAAGCTAGGGACCAATGGGATTAATATTAGGGGCTGTGCCTGGGTATTTCATATCTCTCTACTTTCCTTTTCCCCAACCTTATGGATAATTTAGATTTTATTATATCCTGAGAGCATGAGATTTAATAATTAAACCAACTGAATATGTTGCATAAACAGTGGCAGCCTCTGGGAGTTACAATGAAATGACCTCCCTTTCACCCTCCCTGAAAGGATCTACAAGTTACAGTAAGACCTTTATTTAATGACATTTGCAGATGAGCCTTATTTCTCTTGGCTGAATTTTTTTTCAATCAGTAAAATCCTTATTATTGAGGACTTTCAGTGTTCCAGTTCTCCCAGAGGGCATCTTGGGAAGAACAATGGACGCCTGTAGGCAATCGGCCACTTTCCGTCTTCAGCCACCGGGGATCTGTGGTGAGGTCAGAGGTGCTGCCAGGAACCCCATCAATATTGAAAACGCTTCTGGCTTGATTAAGCTTTGGAAATACCTCCATTGATCCTGTTCAAATGTTTATTGAATACCTCTCTCAGACAGGGAATACTAATTGACCTCGGAAAAGGCACCCTTGCCTGAGGCCTAGGAGGGGAAGGCTTGGGTGAACACTGGGTGGGAAGAGGAAGTTCCTCGTGGGGTGAATGAAGAATGGGCTGGCTCAGCACCAACTGGAGGAGGATCCAGGAGAAAAAGCCATTAGGTCCCAGAACACGGGTAGGGTTTATGGCTCCTCTATCAGCGGGGGGATCTGACCTGAATGGTCAACCATGCGGTAAAGGAAGCCCACAGCGTGGCAGCAGGAATGGTCCTCAGGAAGGTAAGTCTTGCATTAGGTGGAGGCACCATCTTGAACAACTGCACGGGAAAAAGCAGTACTGTTTCTTGAGCTGAGCTATAGAAAGTGTTCTTTCATGAGACAGTTTAATAGCTTTGAGTACAGACTCTGGAGACAGACTAACTACCAGGTTTGGATCCAGGCTCTACTTCTAAGCTTGCTTAACCCCTCCGGGCCTCCCTGTCCTCATCTGTAAAATGGGGATACGATAGCACCCACTGCATAGGGTTGTGTGAGGACTAAATGAGTAAAGCACTAAGATAGCGCCAGAAGTACTCAAAAATGCAAACAGTTATTTTAACTGTGATAAGTTTTGCCTGTCTGAAAATGACCGTGTCTTCCAAGGAGTGGAACTGTAATTTGCCTCGTTTTGAACTTTGTACTGTCAAATAAAAATGGCAAGTAACAGGATATATTGGAATATATGAGGAAGCCATTTTGGTGTAAACCTAATTCGGCCTGACCTTGTCTTTCCAAAAGGGCCTGACCGTTGAGCATGCATTGTATATCTGCTTTAGAGATTCCCTATGGCAAGAGCAAAAGGCCCTTGAGATAAAGGTGCAACTTCCCTCCTCCTCCCAACATTGGTGTCTCCTTAAGGATTAAGCATCTTTCCTTAGGCTAGAAACTGATTGCTGTGCTCACCTGTGACCGCCCAGCTTGAGACAATAGGCTTGCCTCCTGCTACACCCACCAAGATAGCAGACCCACTACCTGCTGTGTCCATCAAGCGCTGTGCAGCCAGGGCAATCTTGTGACTATTGTGGGAGGGACATTTCAATCCTATGTGAAACACCCTCTTTGAGGGTATATAACCGCCCTATGTACCCCCACTTCTTTGGAGTGCTCTGTTCCTTTGTGGAAAGACTCTGCCGGGTTATAATCCTAAGATTTAAGCTCAGAATAAACTCACCCAAATTTTCATTTATAGATTGGTTATGGATTATTTTCGTAGACAGTACTTCTATGGGTAATAAAATTTTTTGTGTTGCAAAATACATTTTTTTCCTTTTTGTGGCTTTGCTTTGTTGCCCTTTCATGTCATTTTTTGATCTCAGAGAATTGATGCAAATGAAGGTGGCCACATGGTGTGTGGTACACAGGGTGTGTTACTGAATGTACGTGTGCTCCTTAAATTCAGGGAGGAGCCCATTGTTACTGGCTTAAAATGTCACAAAGAGGTTGCAGCTGAAAATCCCCAAGCTCTTGAAAGATTTCTCTCAGATTTTTGCCCCTCTCTTATCACAAGAATCATTAATAATGTTGACTAAATCATTATCTTTCCAAAAGTCTGCCTAAATTGTCTTTTCCCTGAACTTGTGTGTTCATCGTATTAATTGTTTGGAAATAACTTCCTGGTGAAATACAAGTTCTTCAGGTTTATTTGAAATGGTTTGCATTTGTGCTCAAGTTGACACGGCCTGAGGAGAAAGTCAAAGACCTTGTCAACAACAGACTTTCGAGTTTGTCCTCAAAATAATGACAATTAGGAACACACCCGTCAAATTCCGTCATTGGCAGAACTTAAGTATGCAACAAGTTGTCATCGGCCTGGTCCTTTTTCTGTCCTCATAGTACTTCCTGGCTTCTGAGTTGAGCTCAAATAACTTTTGAATACATTTTATTTTTGCAATCCAATAGTAGTTCTGACCATATGGAGCTATTCAGATTTTTGTAAAAATCCGCTGCCAAATGATTTTCTGTCCATTCAGTTCAAGCTGCAAATCAAAGCTAACCATTGAAATGAAGAGGACCGTGCAGAGAAGAGCATTTTCCCAGTGCCTGACGGAACTATTCCTTAACGGATCAACCTCTTTAAAGCCAAGAATAATTTTTCACTGAGCACACTCACGGCCATTCGTTTTTCATAATATATTTTGTGAAACGGAGGGAATCATTTCCGTTCTTTTACCCAGCCTCTTGCAATGGGAGAAAACTCCCCTTTTGCCTGAATGGCGGCCACCGCTCTCTGAATAGCACTGCGCCAGTTCCTCCGCGGCACCTCTAGGTGGCAGTGCAGCCCAACACAACGTTCTCGGCCCTCGGCTTCCTCCCCTCCCCCTCTTCTGGGTTGGCAGCACAGGTTGGATTGGCATGCAGGGAAAATAATCATTAAAAATCATTAAAAATAAATGCAATCAAAAGAAGTAGGTTATTATAGTGGCACACTGGACCTGCTTTCGTTAGAAGTCTGTCAGCCTCCCATTAGAAATGTTTGGGAGGAGTTTGCCACTCAGCTGTGAAAATTTGCTAGAGGTTACAAGTGAGACTCTCCAGGTCTCAACCTTGCAGCTTATTTATTCCTCGAAAGTTTGATTTTAGATGGTCGAGTGGCTTTGGAGTAGCATACAACACATAGAGACAGATTTGTTTTGCTTAAGGCAATTCATAACTCTTTTTGGAACACTGAAATCAACTGTGACCCGGTGACATATTGTGGTTTCATTGGCCACATGAGAGTGCATGTCCTTAGTAGGATTTCAAGACACAATTCTGAAAAATGCTGTTGTGTGAAGAGGGAAAATGTAATTAGAAAGTGCTGCTTAGGTTAGCAACCACCCCCAACACCACTATTATCTGAGGCCAATCCCTTCCTCTGCCCCTTCTGATGCCATGGTTACCTCCACTTTAAAATGAGGAGTCAGGGCCAGCCTGGTGGCGCAGCAGTTAAGTTTGCACGTTCCACTTCTCAGCGGCCCAGGGTTTGCTGGTTCGGATCCTGGGTGCCGACATGGCACTGCTTGGCAAAAGCCATGCTGTGGAAGGCATCCCATATATAAAGTAGAGGAAGATAGGCGTGGATGTTAGCTCAGGGCCAGTCTTCCTCAGCAAAAAAAGAGGAGGATTGGCAGCAGTTAGCTCAGGGCTAATCTTCCTCAAAAAAAAATAAATAAATAAAATGAGGAGTCACTTTCTATGAATACCATCATCTTGTGTGAGTCAGGATGTTCTGGGTTATGCTGTGGTAGCAAGCAACCCCCAAATCTGAGTTATTTACAGCCACCAAACTGTATTTCTCACTCACACAGCATGTCTAACTTGGGTGGCAGGGGCCCTGCTCTGCCCTATCACTGAAGCTCCACCATCCGCATCTCTACCAACTGCACCAACTGAACTAGTGTTCTTGGGCCTTCTCTTACACGCTCTGTTCTGGAACACTTACCCATCACTTCTGCCCCTAGTTCACAGCTCACAACTAATTATATGGCTGCACTTAATGGCAATGGAGTGGGGAAATACTGGGTGAGCATCACAGCCTCCATCCTAAGTCACTCTTAGCTCTGCATTTTATGATTCCTTTGGGAGTGCTATCTTATTTAGTTTTTAATGTTCTCAAGCATCAACACCAAATGCATGTTAATTCCTCAAAAACTAAATTTAACCGAATATCTTGAACTCTCAGGCCCCCAGCAAGGTGCAGGCTATGTAATTTTTTCTGAGGAGGCTTGTTCTCCTTTTCCAGGCAAAATTAATTGCTTCTTCTCTGTGCTTTGGTGGCACTTTGTTCATGCTGATGGTTTTGCATTTGTCACGGCCCGATTTGTTGCTACTCTCTCCTCTGATAGAATATAGACTCCTGATGGCAGGTATTTATTTTCATCCATCTTCGTATTGCTGATGCTTGAAAGAAAGAATGGATGGAAAAAGTTATTCTATGAAAAATAATGATAAAAATAATATTTTTGAGCTGTATGTGTACAAAATGCTAAATAAGTTTTTAGTATTTATATATAATATATATAGAAGACTTGTCTCTCTCAATTTCTACAATAATTCTATAAGGTAGATGGGAAACTGCATTTTCCAGCAGTCAAATTACTTTCCCAAGTTTGAGGTAGAAAATGCTCGAGCTGAGATTGGAATCCAGAGCTCTTTGACTGCAGAGTTGTACTTCTGAGCCATTATGCTATGGTGCCTTGTATCCCGATTTGTATGCTTTGATAACAAAAACATAAGATGATTGAAAGAGAAGTTCCCCATGCACCATAGTGTGACGTGGAGCCAAGCCCCCATGAATGCCGGGAGACCTGGAGTCTATCTCCCCTGTCAGTTCCACGGCTTATTGGTTGTCTGACTTTGGGCAAAGTTCTTCATTTGCCTCACCCCACTTTCTGTATCTGTAAATTAAAAGCTAAGTTGGAATCATTAATTTTCAACTTTACTGTACATACTAGAGGTCTTGTTAAAATGGAGATTCTGATTCAATAGGTACAGGAGGCCTGAGATTCTGCAATTCTAACAAGCTTCCTGGGGATGGTGTTGTTGCAGGTCCGTGAAGCACATTTCAAATAGCCAGGAGCTAGATAATTGCTAAGGCTTCCTGTCCTCTGATTCTTTGAATCTTTAGAAACTCTTGATTGAAATAATTGGCACAAAAATATGAAGCAGTTGACCTGATTATGTGAATGGGCAGGTGCTTGGTCGTTTATCCCAATATTCATTCTCCCTTCTTCCAGCAATAAATCCAGTTTCCGTGGAGATTCTCCCCAGGCCTCAGTCTCTGTGCTTCACGTGAGCTTGGGGGGCATCAGTGTTTAAAATGTTTCCGGCCACAACACTTGGTTCAGGGAATGTCTTGAGACAGACTGAAAGCCAGTAAAATATAATCAAATGTGTCCCTGGGAACTCAGGGACAAGGGCAGAGATGTTTTCCTGCTGGCTTTGAATTGGGAGGACAAGAGCTGCCACGGCGTCCCACCTTCCTGCGTGAGCACAGAGAAAACGGCTCTAGGATATGGAGGGAGAGAAGCCATGTCCGGGGAAGTCTTTTGAGCTTTACTTGCAAAAGTCACTGGGCAGGCTCAAGCATACTTGGTCACATACATTTGTTAACGTGCGTGTGGGTGTGTGTGTGTGTGTGTGTGTGTGTGTGTGAGAGAGAGAGAGAGAGGTTATTTATTTATTTTCCGACAGAAGCAGTAATCTTAAATAGTCTCTTGAGACGGGGCAGCTATTATGAATGTCACAGATGAACTCCTCGTAGGATGGCCGACTTCAATTTGACCTGAGGCAAAAGCTATTTAAATTTTATTAGGAAAGCAGGCCAACCACCCTATTAGACCTTGGGGTGATTAAAAGAAAATCATCCTATAAAAACGTTCCATTATGTACGTCTGTTAGCTGACCATGACTTGTTGATGAATTTAAAATATCTGATAGGCAGATAGCATAACAGGAACAATTTATCTGAATCAAACTAAACACACTGCTTTTATGGAATATCCTGGAATCTGTGTTTTTCCTATATATGAGCAATTCCCTTTTTTCTCCCATCCCCCCAAACATGGTTGCTCCAGCGTATTCTGAAATCCATGTTCCGGTGATTGTTTCCTTCGTGCTTCGGTGGCCCCAGCGCATTTATCCATGTAATAGCGTGGTCTTCCGCTCCGCTGCTTATAGAGCCCTCACGCCTCAATGAATCTGCTTGCTGGGGTGCAGACAAAATGCTGCTTAGTATATTTTATGTCTCTAAATGAATATTTATAGCAAACAAAGGAGGCAGACATTTTAAAAAAGATATTTTGAGGCAAATGGCTAATTAAGTTTTTATCACATATAATAACTTACATTCTGTGTACTTCTCGTTTGCCTTGAAGGACAGTGTGTTGGGTCATATCTGACTGAACAGTGGATATTGACATGTTGGTTTATTAAGAAACCAAAACACAGTCTAAAATATGATCTCAAGCTCCCATCTTGGGTTAATTATTCTGCGATAGTTATTTACATGTAGAAAGATATGTGTATAAGGATATTCTGAATAGGAAAGTTTTGATTGGGGAAAATTAGACAAAAAATTTAATCCAAAGGATGGCCATATTATGGTACAGACTCATAGAGGAATCTAATACAGTTGCTAAGAAAAGAATGAGATGGATCTGTAGTTGCTGACCAGAAAGGATTTCTAAAAATAAAGATTATTTCATAATAAGTATATGTAGTATAAACCTGTTTTCATTAAAATATTAATAGTAAAAGTAACACATGTTGTATGCTCATAAAACTATGGAGGAAACTGTACCAAATTGTTTTCACAAGAGAAGTAAGGTAATGGGTTACTATCTCTTTCTAAATACAGTTCCATATTATTTTATTGTGGAATTTATTTTTATAATGAGAAAAACAGAGTAAATGTCTTCTTTCAAAAAGTGTCTCAATTTAGTGTATATAGAAATAATTCTGGCCTACCATTGGGAATCTGGTCACCAAAAAAGTGAGCTGTGAGGTAAAATGAAGCAATTTCTATTGATGTTTATGGAAGGAATAGATTCCCCACAATGATAGAAATCCTTGAACTTCTCGCTTGGCAGGGAACTTAGAGACAGCGAATCCAACATATCATTTCGAAGATGGGGAAAAGCAAAGATTGGTGGGGTCAGTGTCTTTCCTGAGCTCAGGCAGCCAGTGCCTGATGAGACGGCCATGCACGTGAGGTCCCAAGACTCCCAACACTCTCTCCACGAGAATCTTCTTTCCAGTTTGAGGGTTAACAACACCCATTTTGAAATATGTCTGCCATTGCATTTGAAAGCTAAGTAATACTTTAGCTCATTAACTTAAGAATCCTAAAACACCTGTGTCTTCATTGCTTATATTTTATTACTGTGCTGTACGATTCTGGTTTTGAGTGTGGCGAATGAATTAATCATGATTCTTCCTCGAAGCCCTCTGAGGCTGTGAGCCCTTATTATGGTTCCCTCATTTTCCAGATGAAGGAACACGGCACCCAGCGGGTAAGTGATGTGCCCTGGGTCACATGCTGGGTCGGTGGCAAAGTTGTTAACAGTCAAGCCTGGGTGGGAGGGTTTCACCTCAGATTCATTCTATCCTCCTGCATTAAAAACAAGTTCTGAAAATCCAGAACACTTATTGTTGACTTAAAGATTCTGGTATTTTGGGATTCCAAAGATTTGATTTTTTTAATAGGATAAAAAAGAAAAAGGTATAAAGATGGAAAAATAAATATATAACACGGATATTAGCAGGGTAATTAATTCCTCAACCTTAGGCCTAGATTTGCATATCTGTGAAGAATATAGTACTTATAAAATGCCTGTGTTTAAACCATCTGTTTCCATTTTATGGGAAAGATACAGAAATACTCTTTTTGTCTGCTTTGTTTTTATCAAATTGTTCACAGGGCCTGTAGCAAGGTTTTAGATTTGCTTATCTCAGAGGTGTATGATGTAGCAATGAATTTGTTTTTATTGGATCATTCTGTGCATAGGAATATTTCAGTTACGTTTTTCAAAATGTGAATTATATCCTCCATTAATTCGATGGGCACGAGTGAGGTCAGGTGTGTCACATCATCCAGACTCTCCTGAGACACTCACACCCTTGCCGAACCTATTGGGACTCACCTCGATTTATCAAGTGCCCTTGTGAGAAGTCACAATCAGTTTTTTTCCCCCCCACTTTAGGTCTTTGGTGGGACTTTGTTTATACATGCAAGCAATTTTAGTCACGTGCTTCCTTATGAAACACACACACTCATACTTAAAACTATTTTTCATTGGAATGAACTGAAGCTCTCATGCCCTCTGCCAGGGCAGAAACTTAGTGATCAGAGAGATGGAGTGAACTTTGCACCAGTCAGCATCTTAGTTGTCTCCAGGAGTTAGTAGGGTTTTCTGTCAAATAAAAACTGACCCAGGAAAGCAGCAAGTGCCCCTTCAGGAGAACATGGACAGGGGGGTTTATGTGGGTGTTGGGTTGTGGTTGGGCTTATAAGAGCAGTCCTATGAGTTGTTTCCTAGGTTGGGTGTGGGTTGAGAGAGGGCAGGCTTCAGCTACACCTGCCCAGGTGACCTTCGGAAGATGATGACATAATGGGGACCAGCTGTGTTTGCTTCTGGGCTCCTCAGGAGCACTCTGCAGCCCCCGACAGTAACGCTGGTGGAGAGCAGTAAGCGGAGTTAATCACACCCTTCCTCTCAAGGAGAGTCCACTCCTCTTTCCGGATGGAGTCTGCAGAAGCTTCCATTGGTTCCAGCTGAAGCCAAAAGCAGTCATGTATAGAGGACACGGAATGGGCTGATCTGAGCCTCTGTCATTCCGTGGGTAGGTGGCCAGGTGGGGGTGAGTTCGGCACGTCCTGAGGAAGGGCTGGTGACACCTTGAGGAAGGCTGAAAGAGGATGCCGTAGGAGGAGCTGGGAAAGAATTTGGGGAGAGGGGGCAAGTTAGACATAGGAAGCACATTCAAGGTGTATGTGTGTGTGGCAGGGGGGTGAGGGTGTGTACCCCCCAAAGACCTTTAGTCAGGGGCTGTGATGGAGAAACTAGCATGAACGAAAATAGAAAGTGTACAGTTGAGGTATAACAGCAGTTTGATGGACTGGAAAGTGGCAGACAGTGTGGGATAGTGGCTCTGGAAAGGTCACTTGAGATAGATGGTAAAGCGTGTTTGATGTCTGTTCCTGAAAAATTGGTTCTAATAAGTTAGCTAGAACCGAAGTGACTCATTTGCCTTTTGGCCAGTATTCCCTACCACTTTTTTAATCAAAATATATGATCAAATCATAAATACAAATAGAGAGGTGGACACTTTTTCATTTGGTGGGCATCACGTAGCTGGAAGAATATTGTTTGCATAGCAGTGTCTATAAATCTTCCTGTGCTAGCTATCTACTCTCATTGGAAGAAGCTGGTTTAGGGGTTATCCATTTTGCGGGTGATAAAATGGGGACCCAGAGGGGCTCGGGCATTTCCAAAGGTACCAGGAAAATTAGTGATGAAGCTAGGATAGGAACCAAGACTCCTCAATCCAGGCTGATGTCCTTTTATCTGTACTGTCTAATATGACTTTAGCCAGGATCCTTTCCCTGGCAAATATTTCTCTCCTTCCCCACTCCTTTCACACACGTGGAAAAAAAATATGGGTCAGTTGAGTGACAGGGTCATCTGGTACTAACAGGAAAAGACTGAATAATTTCTTCCTCCCCATCCTCCTCAGTTAGATGTATGTCCTCTCTCCTGGTCTCTCCCACCCTCTCTCCACCTCCCAGCTTCGTGGGTCAACCCTCTCTGGTTTATAGAGCGGTATTGAGCCCAGCTTAATGCTGTATCTTGTAAAAGGTCTTTATTAGATTTATTTTATCCTTCAGAGAAGAAATAATCACAGAAAACGAGAGTATTTCTTTCATTTAGGCCAGAGCTTGTCACATCTAGCAGCCCAAGAAGTACTAGCTGAAGTTGTTATATCTTATCTGGGCCCTGCAAAAAAATTACACATTGTTTTGAAACATCATTGAATTCAGTCTTTTCTTGGGGGAGAGTTGTGATTAATTTACGCAATTGTCGGGACTCGCAATCAAGCTGCCGCGGGTTTGAGTGTACACTCTGTAGAGTGAGTTCTTTTTGGGTCTCACAAGAGTGCAGAATTGAGAAATACGTAACAACAGGGATGATTTGCTCTTCTATTTATTTTCTCTGTTTCGGAAGAATTTGTTATTTTAAAAAGGAAGACTCCAGCGCAATGTATTTCATTCAGTTTTGATGGTAACCTTCCTTTGTACAATATATCAGTTTTGAATGATACAAATTCCCTTCTCCCCTAAATGCATAAACCTTTCAAGCTCAGGGATTCTAGCAGACGACTGACAAAGCTTTAACTTTCCTGAACGTGATGCTCTAATTAAGGAAACGTGGACTTTGGAGGTAATCGTTAGTTCTTCTGTAGGAATATGTAGCCTGGTATTTCGCCGCCTACTATGTTTCCTTCTTAATGACAATGTTGGGAGGCTTCCGTGTAATTGAAATTGCCCCCTTTGAAGAAATGATGTGTTAAGTGATCATGTAATCTCATGATGAGCTAGTAATGGAGAGATGAGGAGAATTTATATACTGGTATAAAGTGGAAATAAATAACCAAATGGTAAATTTCTGTACCGCCCTGCAAGTTTGTGCTATAGAATTAAAGTGATTCGTTGTTGCCCACTGCTGCATAAATTTAAAAAGATGCTGCTAGACTGTTTTAGGTAAATCATAAATCAATTCCAATCACATTGCGTGGATTCAGGGTGAAGGACCATCTATGTCTTATGCGGGGGTGGGGCTGTGGAGTATATTTCTCAGCTCTTTCTGCAACAGTGTTGCATTTCTAGCGTCCCCAGAACTTATTCACAGGTCCATGGGTCTGGCGCACTTTGAGGGGTTGAGGCTAGGCTCTGGGTTCCAGGCCACGGGATGTGGTTTAGGTTGGGTTTGGGTCTGCTCCATGAGTGTTTCATCCTCCTTGGACCAGCAGCTATTCAGAGTCTGCCCTTCATATGGCAAATGGCAGGAGTGTAAGAGAACAAATGGAAACAAGTGACTGCCCTGGAGTTCTTAGCCCTGAACTCTCACGCTGGCTCTTACACCCATGATTCATCAACAAGTTGCAGGGCCAAGCCCAACAAGAATGCAGCAGGACAGGAATTTTAAGTCACACGGCCAAAGCCACGGGTGCATAGAATTCTATTATGTGTCATAGTTGCAAATAGTGATTAAAGCTATTACAGCAAGGTCAATAATTTCTATTCCTACAAACTCCCCAGGTGGTTCTTATGGCCCCCATCCTTGAGAAATGTTGGGCATATTTTGCTTACTTTTGTAATATTCTTACCCACAGATTCCCAAATCAACAATAAACGTCAAATCATTAATACTGAATTCACTTCAAAAGAAGATCACAAAATGTGCTGTGAGGGGAGTGTTTGCTCTCTGGAGGGTCTTGCTTGTCTCTTGGGGATTTGTTTATGTTTACATATAAGTAGGGCAGAAGAAATGTTTAGATTTGGTCTCATTCGGTCAGTAAATTCTTTTCAGAAAATATATAGGCTTCACTTTTAGAAAAGTCCATAACATCACTAAGCCTTCTCTCTCAGGGAGGAGAGGAAGCTGCCAGCTCCTCCACCCACATCCTCCACTCCCTTCTCCTCCTGGATGTGTGGCCAGTCAGTACTTGGGAAGGAAGGCTACCCCTGGCCAGCTCAGGTTGTGTCTGAGCTACTCTCAACTTTACTTTCTTGTGGGTATGAGTTGTGTTCAGTTCTCCAGGAAAGATTTTAAGTATGGAATACATTTAATATCAAATTTGAATATGAGACTGTGCAGCCCTTTTGCCTGAAGGAGCACTTAGAAGTTCATATTCTTAAGTAAATTTTTCTATAAAGAAAAGGAAAAGAGTTAACAAAATCCCTAAGTCCGTCCTGCCTAGTTATGCATGTGAGCCTGCTGAGCCTTCCTGTGCTCCTTGCTCCACAGTGTTCTGTCCATTTTATTTTCACATTGTCTGAAGATGAGAGTGTTTATGGGGCAGATTTGAAATAGGAACTTAGCCATTGACTCTATATGCAAGTTACCATTCTGGTGATCACTCTCAAAATTTAAGCTCTTAGTAGAAACCTTTAATCCACTTTGTTACTATCAGGCCCCAAATTACATATAAGCATTTCACAAATAGTTTTGGATTTTGTAATAATTTTGATTCAAATGCCTGGATGCAGAGCTGGAGAAATGAAGGTGGCGAGAAGGTTCGATTCTTCAGTTTAGCCCCTTGCGCTATGTTTGTGTCCTAAGAAAAGAGAGAGCATCTGTGCATTTCTGCATGGAACATGGCCCAAAGGATGGTAAACCACACGCAGGGCTGTCCTGCCATCTTCAGAGTATGAACCACCCTTCCGGGTTTCCTGGAAGACTAGGCGCTAGGAAAGGTTGCTCTCTCGTGCAGGGCACACAGCGTGTCAGTGTTGCAGAGCCATTCCCAGATATTTGATATTCCAGTGGCTGCCAAAGTGGAAGAACAAATAGAATGTGTTTTTAGAACTCATGCAAGACTCTGAGAATGCCCAGAAGGTACAGGGGAAACTCAGCATATGTGCATGTAGGGACACTAAAGAGCTGCAATAAGACAGAGCTATAAACCAGCAAATTTTTGCTTGCTACCAGTTTTAGAACTTTATTTATGCCCACAAATAGGTGAACTCCAAGGCAATTTACGTCACTCATAAATTGACACATACATTTAGCCAAGCGGATATGTTGAAAACCAACTATTGAGTTCCTTGGCCTCATCCAAACAGTCCTCTGATCAGTGTGTGGTCAAAGGAAGGTCACTGGTCCCATGGGAAGGACTCCCTGTCCATCCTTCTCTGTCTTACACCCTTGCAGTTGTTTGTTCTGGTAATTCCCCAGTTTACTACCATCTCGTGCTCCTGTCTTCCTTGCTGGCACAGGCTTTTTTGAAGATGATGTGTCCTTGGCATTTTACTAAAACTCCTGTTATCAGACCTCAGGAATAGGGAGATCTATTTTTTATCTGGTCAGAGATGAGCATTTTGTGGGAGTCATTTCTTTAATGTGTAATGCTCTGAGTCCAATACTTTGAGTGTGGAGGTCAGAGGCATTACACTGGGGAATCTGGCCAGATTCCTGGTTTGGAAGAGTTAAGTTGGCCACAATACTTAAAGCAACCCTGTAAGAACATATTAGGGGGCTGGCCCCGTGGCCGAGTGGTTGAGTTCGCGCGCTCCGCTGCAGGCGGCCCAGTGTTTCGTTGGTTCGAATCCTGGGCGCGGACATGGCACTGCTCATCAAGCCACGCTGAGGCAGCGTCCCACATGCCACAACTAGAAGGACCCACAACAAAGAATATACAACTATGTACCAGGGGGCTTTGGGGAGAAAAAGGAAAAATTAAAAAAAAAAAAAAAAAGAACATGTTAGGTACAGTTCTATACAGTCATGAGCTCTATAACGACATTTTGGTCAATGATAGACTGCAAATATGACAGTGGTCCCGTAAGATTAGTACCATACAGCCTAGCTGTGGAGTAAGCTATACCATCTGGGTTTGTGTAAGTACACTCCAAGATGTTTGCACAATGATGAAATCGTCTAACAACTCATTTCCCAGAGCGTATACCCACCCTTAAGCAAGGCATGACTGTATTAGAAATGTACTAGCATTTTTAGAATGAGGTACTTTTAAGTACTTGTACTCCGTAGACATCATGGATGCCATATTTCAATTGCATTTCAATTCCTGACTCTTGCTTCTGCGATATTAATTTTGTAACTTCTTGCCCACATATTAGACTGAGTTTTATTTATTTATTATTTTTTTATGGCATGGGTGATTGATGATGCCATTTGCTGGGAGAGGGTTCAGAAATGGGGAAGATCATCTGTTCAGTTCCTAACATGTTTAATTTGAAGATGTCTTCTACCCAGTTATGTAGCACATAGTAGGAACATTATAAATATCTATGAGTAAATATAGTTGGGGTCCAGGTCTGGAGCTCAGGAGAGAGGGCAACCTGAGGGTGTAGAGTAGACTTCTTCAGCATACGGGGCGGGGGTGGGGGTGGGGATGGTATAGATGTCTTGGGTTTAGAAGATGGCCCTTGGGGAGTCTGCACAATAAGAAAGTGGGGTCAGAGTCCTGGGGTACAGACGAGGGGCCAGCAGAGGAGCTGAGAAGGAGCTGTTAGAGATAAGTAAGGATGACCAAGAAAAAGGGGGGTCATAGAAGCTGAGGGAAGAGACAGATCCAAGAGGGGCTGAGTGACAAAGAGTGAGAGGCCTGCAGTTCCCTGAATCCTGCAGCCCCAGCCCTGGCACCTGGGGGCAGAGAGCAATCACTCTACAGCTGCAAAGGGGATGGCTTTTTATATAAAGCAAAGACTCATTCAGAACCAGAATGAGCAAGAGTGCTCCTTTTAAGCATTATTTTTATTAATAAACTTCCACAGAATTAGCATTGATTATTTTTTATTTTTAAGGATTTTATGTCTTCTTTTTTATCACTATCCATCATCTCTTTGCTTATTTGCTCAATCCTGGTATACATGTATAGTGGTATCTGAATTGTTAACCTGTTCTCCCATGGAAACAACTTTATTCACTACAGGACAGAGCTTACATATAGTTCCTTTAGTCCTTATAGTATCCACTCATTTCCTAATAGTTATTTAGGTAAATTTTCCCCTCAGTCCCTTTAATGAAGTTGTTATACAACTGTAACACAGTTTGACTCTTCTTTTTTTTTTAAACCCCATTTACCCATTTCTCTCACGCCTCACCCCCTGCCTCTGGCAACCACCAATCTGTTCTACGTATCAATATGCTTGTTTGTTTGTTTTTTTTTTCAGATTCCATATATAAGAGAGATCATGCAGTATTTGTCTTTCTCTGTCTGACTTATTTCACTTAGCATAATTCCCCCAAGGTCTATGCATGTTCTTGTAAATGGAAATATTTTATTCCTTTTTTATGGCTGAATAATAGTCCATTGTATACACATACACAATATTTGCTTTATCCATTCATCCACTGATAGACACTTAGTCTATTTCTGTATCTTGGCTATTATAAATAATGCTGCAGTGAACATGGGGGTGCAGAAATCTTTTTGAGTTAATGTTTTCATTTTATTTGAATAAATACCCAGAAATGGAATTACTGGATCACATGGTAGTTCCATTTTTAACTTTTTGAGTAACCTCCATACTGTTTTTCATAGTGGCTGTACCAATTTACATTCCCACAAATGGTGCACAGGGTTTCCTTTTCTTCACATCCTCAACAACACTTGTCATTGCTTGTCCTTTTGATAATAGCCATTCTGACAGCTGTGAGGTGCCATCTCATTGTGGTTTGATTTGCATTTCCCTGATGATTAACGATGCTGAAATCTTTTCATGTACCTATTGGCCATCTGTATGTCTTGTCTGGAAAAATGTCTATTCAGACCTTTTGTCTAATTTTAATCTGATTGGTTCTTTTGCTATTGAGTAGTATGAGTTCTTTATATATTTTGGATATTAGCCTCTTCTTAGATATATGATTTGCAAATATTTTCTCTCATTCTGTAGGTTGTCTTTTCATTTTGTTGATGATTTCCTTTGCTATGCAGAAGATTTTAGTGTGATACAGTCCCATTTATTTATTTTCACTTTTGGTGTCAGATTCAAAAAATCATTGCCAAGACCTATGTCAAGGAGCTTACCGCTTATGTTTTCTTCTAGGAGTTTGATGGTTTTGGTCTTGCATTCAAGTCTTTAATCTATTTTGAGTTAATTTTGGTTTATGGTGTAAGACAGTGCTTGAGTTTCATTCTTTTGTGTGTGGCTGTCCAGTTTTCCCAACACCATTTATTGAAGAGACTGTCCTTTCCCCGTTGTATATTCTTGGCTCCTTTATTATGAGTCAATTGACTATATATGAGTGGATTTACTTCTGGGCTCTCTCTTCTGTTCCATTGAACTATATATTTTTATGCCAATACCATACTATATAATTACTAGAGTTTTGTAATATAGTTTGAAATCAGGGAGTGTGATGCTTCTAGCATTGTTCTTCTTTCTCATGATTGCTTTAGCTGTTCAGATTGTTTTGTGCTTCCATACAAATTTAAGAATTACTTGTTCTATTTCTTTGAAAAATGACAGTGGAATTTTGATAGGGATTGCATTGAATCTGTAGATTGCTTTGGGTAGTGTGGACATTTCAACAATATTGATTCTTTCAATCCATGAGCATGAGATATCTTTCCATTTATTTGAGTCTTCTTCAATTTCTTTCATTAATATCTTGAATTTGTCAACATAGAGGTGTTTCACATCCTTCGTTAAATTTATTCCTAGGTATTTTAGTTTTTTTGAGGCAATTGTAAATGGGATTGTTTTCTTTATTCCTCTTTCTGATAGTTCATTATTAGTGTATAGAAGTGCAACAGAGTTTTGTATATTGACCTTGTATCCTGCAACTTTACTGAATTCATGTATTAGTTCTACAGTTTTCTGATGGAGTCTTTAGGGTTTTCTATATATGATACCATGTCATCTGCAAATAGTGACAGTTTTACTTCTTCCTTTCCAATTTGGATGCTTTTTATTTCTCTTTCTTGTCTAATTGCTCTGGTTAGGACTTCCAATACTATGTTGAATAGTGGTGAGAAGGGGCATCCTTTTCTTGTTGCTGATCTTAGAGGAAAGGCTTTCAGCTTTTCTCTATTGAGTACAATATAGCTGTGGGCTTGTCATGGCCTTTATTATGTTGAGGTATGTTCCCTCTATACCCAATTTGTTGAGACTTTTAATCATAAATTGATATTGAATTTTGTCAAATGCTTTTTCTGCACCTACTGAAATGACCATATGATATTTATCCTTCATTTTATTAATGTGGTTATATCACATTGACTGATTTGTGGATGTTGAACCATCCTTGCATGGGGTGGCAGTCACAAAAATTGAGGCTCCAAACAAGTGTATAAACTCTTTTCTGGGAGATACTAGCTGGAGCAAGGAGTGTGCCAAGATGGCATCCACAGCCTATGGTCCTTGAGAGCATCTCCGTAAGCCACTAGATTTGTGCCAAACCTGAAGCCTGTCTGTTAGACTAAGCTCCAGGACAAGCCAAGGAAGCTTCTTCACAGAAAGACCAGGGAGTGTGCCTCAATCTCCTGTCTGCACAGTGCCTTGGGGGTGGCAGCCAGACAAGAACTATCTCTCCCATTGCCACAGTCCCATGGGACCCAGGTTTGCAAGATCCCTGGCCACCAGAGCCAGGAGATCAAGGGGTGTCCCCTGGGTGGTAGCTGCAAAACAAGTGCACCTGCCATATGTAAATCTCCTCTCCAGGGGACACTGACATTCTGGAGTATGAGAGAAGGAGAGTGTGAAGATAGCGCCCACTCTCTGAGGTGTCTGAAAGGATTACAATCAGCCCCTAGATACCTGTTTAATTAGAAGCCTATACTTCAGGCACAGCCATGATGATTAGTCAATAGGACTCCTTCATAGAAAGAATGAGCTCCTGGGTCTATTGCCTCTTGCTATGCCATGGGGGTGTAGCTGTTTAAGAACTCTTTTTCCGGTGATTACAGTCCTGTGGGACCCACAGGCATAAACCCCACTGGCTGCCAGAACCAGGCAACATAGAGGTTTTCCTTGGCAGCAGCCACAAAAATCAGGCACCAGACAGGGATATGAGCTTTTTGGGTGACACCAATTATTACAATCCCATGGGACCAGGAATGCAAGGTCCCCTGGCCTCCAGAGCCAGGTGGTCAAGAGGCACTCCTTAGGTAGCAGCTGTAAAAATTGGAGCACCAGATGCGTTTAAAACTTCCTTCTGGGAGTCACTGGTGCTCTGGAGCACAGCAAAAGGAGAGTGCAGAGATGCAGCCCAGCAGTCCCATCTCCAGAGAGTGTTCCAGCAGGCTCCTAGAGGTGTGTGTTAAGTTAGATGCCTGCCCCACAGGCTAAGGCTTTAATATAAGCAGGTGAGCCTCCTTCATGTTAATTCTGGGCTCCATTGGCTGCCTTTGAGCTGGGCCCTGGGATGGGTGAGTCCATTCCTGCAGACCCTTTAAGAGCACCCTCCAAGATTGCTATGATTTTGAGTCTGGGTGAAAGCTCCATCGGTTTTCAAAGTTAAATGTTTTGGGGGCTCCTCTTAGGCGCAGGTACTGAAAGTTGAGAAGCCCCATGTGGGGTTAGAACTCTTTGCTACTCCAGCAGAAGCTCCATCTTTTTTTTTTTTTTAGGAAGATCAGCCTGAGCTAACATCTGCTGCCAATCCTCCTCTTTTTGCTGAGGAAGACTGACCCTGAGCCAACATCCGTGCCCATCTTCCTCCCCTTTATATGCAGGACGCCTACCACAGCATGGCTTGATGAGCGGTCATGTCCACCGGGATCTGAACTGGCCAATCCCAGGCCAACGAAGCAGTACATGTGTACTCAACCTTTGCACCACCGGGCTGGCCCCAGAAGCTCCATCTTTTGAGTTCCCTCCTTATTGTGGGTCACTATGCCAGGGGTGGGGTGAGACTGTATCCCAGCTCTCCTACCCACTCTGATGTGGATGTGGTTTTCTTCTCATTTGCCTGCTGTGTAGTCATCACTCAGCCAGTCTTTATGTTTTTTCAAGAGGAAATTGTTCCAAATGCAGCTGTAGACTCAAGTGTGTCTGTGCGAGGGGGCGAGTTCAGGATCTTCCTAGGTCGCCATCTTGAACCAGATCTTTTCTAGATGGAGTTTTAAACAATCTTCAAATCATGCAAAAGGGATGAGCTTGCTGCAGGTTTTTAGAGAAAGTCATAGGAAATGATCCTTTTAAGTAGCATTAAGGCTCAAAGAGTTATCCCGAAGGCATGAAACATTTCCAAGGTTTTCCTAAGTGCTCCTTGAGACAATGGCGCCTCGATGATTGAGATTTGAACTCCTGTGATCTGCTTAATACTGACAAGGTTATTCTAAGGGCGTTGTGCTCTCAAACATGAGCAGCATTTCATTACCCCAGATTTAAATGCCAAGAGTTTGCCTGCTGTTCCCAAGCATAGTGAAATATAGCCTGGTCCAGCAGGTCAGAGGCCCTTACTTGTGGATTTGGCCCACTGTGAACACGAAATGCTACGTCTTTACAGCCCCAGCATTTGAAATGGCCTTTCAGTTCTTAATTAGTAGATGCTTTCTCTACCACTGGCGACCTGGGACTGACGTGAAGGAGAATTTGCGTAGTTCGCAGGGGGGCCTGGGAGAGCCATTATCAGTCACAGTGTGTTAGAAATGAGAGATTGCAGAAAAGATGATTAAAGCCCCAGCGGCAGCCTTCACAAATGAACTTCAGGAGAAAAAGCAGTTTTAGTGTAAATGTGGCAAGTCTTCATATTGGAGCTTGATGAAATTAAAGGCGATGCCAGGTAATATAAACCACTGTTGAATCTTTCTTTTATTAAAACTGGGCTAAAACAAGGAGTAGGAATTTGTCAGGTTCAGTAATTACTTTGGTACTTTCCTGATGAAAGCTCTCTTGGGCAAAGTCCTTCTCTCATCTATTTTCCATTTCCTCCTAGTAATACTTTAGCTGCTAGAGAAGAATAAATATGAGCTGAGGAGAGGGCAACTTCACAGCCTATCTATTTATGGATTAAATATTTCTAAGGGTCACAATGGTGGTGTTTTCCTCACTCTTTCAGTGGCCCTGAATTACTACCTTGAGAAAATTTCTAGATTATTTGGTCAAATATGTTCTTAGGAGAACACAGAAACATGCATGTTGGTGACCATAGAAATAGGAAAAAAGCCCCTGAGGAGACAACATTTGCTGCATGTGAAAATACTATAACTAGGTGTGGCAGCTGGGGCAGGAGATGGAAGGAGCATACTGGGGCATTAATAGCGGGAAAAAAGAAACTGGTAAGGAAGAAATGATAAGTCTGCCAGGTCCTCGCTACTCACAGTGTGGTCTTTGAAGCAGCAAAGTATCACCTGGAAGCTTGTTAGGAATGCAGAATCCCATGCCTTACTCCAGAGCTACTGAGTCAGAACCTGCCTTTGAATGAGATCCGCAGGTGACTCACGTGGACATTAGACTTTAAGAAGCTCTGATCTATGGACAGCTCTTGGACTGGGTGCTGTCAAAGGTAGGAAGACCTAGAAAACCCAGAGGATATTCACAGGTTCTCAGGAGGCACCTGCAGAGGGCATGCCAGTTGAAGGAATTGCACATTCAGTGCTGATGAAGAGAGAAACAAATAGCTGGAGCAATAGAAATTCACATGAAATTTTTATAGTTAAGGCAAAAGCTCTCTCCTTTGATAACTGAAATTTAGGCAATAGTCGAAAGGAGTTAAACTCTTTGCAATAGATTTACTCATCATGAAAAAAGGCACTGAGTGGTCCAAACAAGGGTGGCAAGGATGGCTGTCGGCCATGGAGCCACCGGAAGCAGAAGAGATGTACTCAGCACCAGCAACAAGACAGGAGTGTGGCCCAGGATAACGATCTGCTTCTAATCACTTTTTGCTAATAGCTTTAACAAAAGGTATCAGTGAGGTTGAGTTAACAATAGATCCAGACCATGGTTATCCATGTTAATTCTTTATAATTTACTGCATATCCTTATCTATTCCCGCGTGTGCTTAAATTAACTCTTGAATAAACTCTACATAATTTGTTCATAAATGAGTGTTGTGTCTTCACAAGCATGGGCTCATTCCCCAGCTCCACTTTTATATGCTGTGTGACTTTGACAGCTGTTTCTTAGCCTCACCTGCCTCAGTTTCTTCAGCTGGAAAATGGGGATAACAATAGTATTCCCTGTTCACTGTGTATTCACAGTATTCAGTGTTCACAAATTCATAGATTTGTTTGAGAATTAAATGAATTAGTACATGTTTTTTGCTTAAAAGAGTGCCAGATACCTAGTTAGGACTTAAGAATTATTAGCTATAATTATTATTTATAAAGTCCTGAAATAAAAGTATCCATTCAGGTATTTTAAGGAGAACTAGCTGAACCAAGAGGATTTAACCAGCCTTGGCACTCTGCTAGGACCCAAAGAAGACAGATCACATCAGTCAGACCTATTATTTTTAGGTGCTCCCTGCCTTGAATATGGGTAATAACATAAAAATTAGATAGGACTTTAAGTAGTCGTAAATGAACTTAAATGTATTTTCATATAGCCAAGAAATGAACTCTTTGGAAATAGAAAATCCATTACTTATCTTTGCGTCCAGAAATCTCATCCATTTTCTTGGATCCTTTTTATTCTCACTCACTTTGAAGGCCAAGTCCACAACAGTATTTCTTGGAAAATACATAGTGATAGTCGAAGTGGTGTGGCTGAATTTCATTCTTTAAAAACTGATCGAGGAATTGAAATTAATTTGCAGCTGTATTCTGCATCTTGTTCCATATGACAGGAAGGCTAGAATACAATTAAGAGATGGTAAATTTGTAAAATATTTAGGATCAGCTGGAACTCATTAAGAATGAGATGTTTATTCTTAAAAACAGCTTTAATGAAAACGTGTTTTTCCCCAACTACTTTGCAGTACTTTTTCATGTACATTTTGAAGATTTTCCTCCCCTCTTCTTCCTGTTCCTGTTTTTTCTGCTTTCTTGAAGGGCATTTCTGCAAGGACATGTCATTAAAACACAATTTGTCGTAGGTGATGGCAGTAATCTCCAAAAGCAATGCATTTGAATAGCTCACCTGGAGGAGACGTAACAAATATGTAAAATAAATAAATTTGACCCACAGTAGACTGGATATCCAAAACCTTCTTTCTGGTTATGATTCTGCTCTGACATTGTTGTCATTTCCCTTCTTAGGCCTTAATGTCCTAGCTGTAAAATCTGGACTAAAATATAAAATCATATATTCAACCAAACTTAAAAATTCCAGGCCTCTACTTTGCACAAAAGAATAATGAGAAGGATTTCTAGCCAATTAGTTGAATTCCAGCCTGTTTAGGAGAATTGGGGTCAGGAACCAAGATGAGACTGCCCTGGGAGAAATGCACATCTTTCCTTGAATATACTACTTTCCTTGGGTAAATGGAATTCCTGAGAATAATTTCCTTCCCTAATTTTCCTTCAGTCTGGGGCCATATTGGGCAGCTCTTTGTAACATGGATTTTTATTTTGCAAAGTGATTTTCTTGCATCTGCTGTCTCTGTATCATTGAAGATGTTGTTGACAATCCATACGGAGTTAGGAGAAGAGTCCTTGGGATACTAATGCATTACACTCATAGTTGCTTGGCCCATGTGGCCCAGGTTTGGCAGGAGGGACATGGCAAAGACGCAGGGAAGTACTGAGCCAGGAGGGATCAGGGTAATTGAATTCCTGGGCAGCCCTTTGTTGCCTTCCAGCCCAGGCACACTTCTTTGCCTTTTTTCTATGTTCTTTCTGGCTTCCATAAATAATCCGCAAAGTGGACAATTGGCAGCCAGAAAATCAATTGGCTCTTATATCTTCTCTAATTAATTTCTCATTGTCAAGCACTCACAAGGCATTTCTATGGAATAAACTAACTCTTCTACCTGTTAACGGTGCTTTTGACAGATGATGAAACAAAGAAAGTCAGGGTGGAACAAAAGGGCGAAACGCTATAACTGCGTGCACTCTCTCTGACTTCCTCTTCTCTTGCGTATTCATAGAGGACAATGGTTTCTCAAATAACAGATTATTAATATGGTAATAATTAATTAGAGTTAGATATGTAGTCTTTTTTGAACTCTACTTTTTTATTACTTTTTAGTATTGTGTTACAAAAGCGAACTGTGGGTAGTACAAATAAATAGAAAATAGGGATGACCAAATAGGGATTGCCAGCCCTGGTGGTCTAGTGGTTGAGACTGGGCACTCTCACAGCCATGGCCTCAACTCATTTCCCAGTCAGGGAAGCACATCACCTGTCTATCGGCTGTTATACTGTGGTGGCTGTGAGTGGCTGTGATGCTGAAAGTTGTGCCACTGGTTATTTCAAATATCAGCAGGGTCACCCATGGTGGACAGGCTTCAGCGGAGCTTTCAGACTAAGACAGACTAGGAAGAAGGACCTGGCCACCCACTTCTGAAAAAATTGGCCATGAAAACCCTATGAATAGTAGCAGTGCATTGTCTGATACAGTGCTGGATGGTGAGAGGATGGCGCAAAACGACTGGGCAGGGCTCCGCTCTGCTAAACACAGGGCGCTAGGAGTCGGAATTGACTCCACGGCACTAACAGCAATAAAGGATGAGAAAATGAAAAGTGAAATTATAAAGTACATGAACATTCCTAAAGCTTTGAAACATGTATACGAGGAGCACAGCGGACACATAAAGGTGCTCAAGACATAGTTAATGTATGAATGGAACTTTCCAAAACAGTTCTTATTTGTATTTCTACCTACCAGTAGTTTAGGAGATAATCTATTTCCCTTTTACTTGCCAGTGCCATTCAATTCTTTTCCATTTTTTATATTTTAAAGGCATATATTCTTACCATACACCTATGAGAATGGCTAAAATAAAAAATACTGAAAATACCAAACGCTGGTGAGTATGAAGAGCATCAGGAACTCTCATCCATTGTTAGTGGGAATTCAAAATTGTACAGCAACTTTGGAAAACAGTTTGGTAGTTTCACATAAAATTAAATGTACACTTATTCTAAGACCCAGCAAGCACACTCCTAGATATCTGCCCAAGAGAAATGAAAATGTACGTTCCTACAAAACCTGCACACAAATGTGTGTGGTACCTCCATTCATAATCCATTCAAAACCAGAGACAGCCTAAGTGTGTTTCAGGGGGCAAATGGATACACAAGCTGCCACATCCACAGGATGGAATACTGCTCAGTAGTACAAAGGAACACAGTATTCATGCCGACAGTTACTTGGATAAATCTCAAGGGCGTTATGCTGAGTGAAAGAAGCCATCTCAAAGGCTGTATATGGTATGACATTCTCAAGAAGTCACAACTGTAGTGATGGAAAGTAGAACAGTGGTTGCCAGGGGCTTGGATGGGGAGAGTGTGTGAGTATAGAGTGAGAGCACTGGGGAGTTTTCTGGCCATAATGGAAACATTCTGTATCCCAGCTGTGCTGGTGGTTACATAAATCCACACATGTGTTATAATTCCCTAAACTGTCCATCAAAAAAAGAGCCAACTATATTGTATGATAATTTTCAAAACAAAATTAAAAAAAATATATTCTAATTGAAGACTATTAAACAATAAGGAAACATAAAAGTCAAATGGAGAGTCTTCACCGTTCACCTCCCTAACTCATACCTGGGTGTGGGTCCTTTCAGAGCTCTCTATGCTCTTCTGACAGACTGAGAGTCTCTGGTAAGGATATGACTCAGGAGCCACGTGGCCTCTATTTGTGTCCCAGCCCCTCCACTTACTCATTGTAGCTCTGTGAACTTGGGCAAATTATTTACCCTCTCTGTGTCTCAGTTTCCTTATGTACAACATGGTGCTTATAGCAGTGTTGTAGTCATTTATGTAACAAGCACCGTTTGCCACTTTTACTATACAAATGTATTACATGCACACATAAAATAGATTTGTATTATTTACACAGTTTTGACGCTGTCTTTGGTTCATTGACAATATATTATTAACATCTTTCCATGTCAGCATATAAAAATGTATCTTACTTCTAGCAATTCCAAAGGCTGCATAGTAGTAGTCTATCATATGTATGAACTATAATATGTTCAATATTACATATTATATGTAAATAACATATATTTAATATTAAATACCCTATTTAAATATAATAAATATATTAATGAAGTTCTTATTGATGAACCCACCCTTTTTAACTTATACTGATTTCTTATTTTTGAAAAAGTTTCTCCACCAGTCCAATCCCAAAGTGCTTGCAATCTTCCAGGATTTGTTCACACTTTATAAATCATTCCTGGTGCCTTTTTTTTTGCCTTCTCATCCTCTTCTTCCTCTTTCTCTTTCTTTTTAAAATCTTTTCCATGAATTCTGAGCTTTTGGGAGGGAGTGGAAGTGACATATGCTGTCAGTCCTCCTCTTGAACCAGAAGATCCTACTCTCTCATAAGAGCCTTTCTTAAACCCTCTTATGAGTTGGGGGCAAGTTTGAGGCAGAAGGGAGCAGGCAGTGAAGAAAACTGGCCTCAAGCTGGGGAATTTGAGTGTGAATTCTGCTTAGCCCTTAGTTAGCTGGGTGAAGTTGGGAATTCATTTTATATTCTCTGGTTCTCAATTTCTTCAGCTGTAAAATGATATGGTTAGATCAGGTAAACTAAAATTTTACATTACCTCCATGTACAAAATGAGGAAACCCGGACTCACAGAAATGATATGGTTTGCCAATGGTCATACAGGAAGTAAGATGTAGAATTGAGTCTTGAATACGTCTTCAATTTCAAATCACAGCTACACCAAGTTGACCTGAGCAATGCCACCTCAGAAGCTGAGAGTGGTGGGGACGCATCCTCGCTGAGCAGTGTTTCCCACCATGTCGAGTACGTGTGTGGACATGGGCATGTGCGCCCCCACTCAGGAGGCTGTCCCAGGAGGTCTTTGTCTCCTGGGCCTCACGTCCCTGCACCCTGGTTCACAGAGCTGTGTTCCAGAGCATTACCTGCTCAGGGCTCTCCTGGGGCAGGGTGGGGTGTAGCTCTGGGTTTGGCCCAGCACTGAGAACCAGCTCTGTACAGATGGCGGTGCGGCTGGTTGCACAGTGGTCGGGCCTCCCAGCGCTGGAGAGCTCGGCTGTGCTCGTTACGAAGTTGCTCTGACAACATTCCTCTCCTGGCAGCCATGTACTCTCTCCTCCAGTCTTGTGCAAGCAAATGGCTTTGCAGCAGCTTCCCTCAGTCCCTGGGTAGGCTAGGATATGAACATTAGGCCTCTGCATTTGCAGACATTTCACTTATTTGAAACTTTCCACAAGGCCTTCTCCAGATTTCATTTCCTCCTTCCTTTCCATGGATTTCCATTTGCGTTTTATGAACACAGTGTATTCCTTTTAGTCAATAATTAGCATGATTTTTAAAAAGTCAACAATACCAAACAAAAAAACCCCCAACTCCTCCAAACACAAACAAGCAAACAAAAAATCAAGCCAACAAACATGCATCCCGCAAACCCATTAAAAGTGCTTCCTCAGCGTGATCATATCAGCTTCTAATTAGGAACAGCTGGCTTATTTCTTACACGTTTAAGAATCAAGTATTTATCTATTGCCATATACCTTTGACTTCTTTGGGTACAAGCTTCTGGGATTCTGATGATAACTTCATTCATTCTGGCCTAGCTCTTCCTTCCCCAGTACCTGATTCTGTCCATTCCCTGTGTCTTGCGCAATTATACAATCTAGCCAACCTCTTCATTGTTCCAGACCAGTCATTCTCAACGCTGGCTGCACAGAGGCATCACTTGGGGATTTAATTTGTCTTTGTTGGATCCTAGGTCTGCATATATTTAAAGGTACCACAAGTGACTTGTAGCAAAAGGGGAATATGAAAGGAAGCATTTAAATGGGACAACTCCTTTCTCTCTCTATCTAGCTAACTTATCCTTTTCCTCTTTCAGTGATTCTCAGAGAGGACATAGAAGGTTCCAAGTGGGCGTTGTTGATTTTGGAGTCTTTGATCTGGCACTGCATTTATCACTGTGTCTGGGAATATGGGGCTCACCCTATAGGCACTTATAGGGGTCACAGGATGAACACAAGGCACAGTAAGATTTTTTGCTTGCTTTTTAATTTTCTCTGTATCACTCTTTCATTCACAGTTTAGAAAACAGCATATGAATTATGCAGGGTTTCTAGACTCCTTAATAAAATGAGAAGGGGAAAGGGAGCCCTAGGTTGCAGAAATTTGCATAGAAAGAAAGTTTACCCTGGTTATTGGACATTTCAGAATATTTGGTATCACCATTTGGAATGTTTGTGAGTCTGGTTCTCTTTAAAATACTTAGGGATGTCCTGGCTATAAAGACAAAAGGCATTTTGCGCAGGTTGTATGTTTAAGCTCACGGGAAGAGAGTCATAGGGCGTATCTTCCATGTCCACCTTCTGTTGGGTAGTGAGAAAACTCTCCTCTCTTTGCCTAAGCACCTGTGTTGAATTTGGTAGCTGTGGTGTTTGGACTGATTCAGGTGTAATTAATCTCCAGGCTAATTATGAGCTCTGTTGTCATTTTGCTAGATGTAATTAAACTGCATAGCTGGAGAAAGTTTGGAAACTACGGGTTCCAAGAAAACTCTTCCCTGTGACTTGGCAAGGAGCTCAAGAATGACAACATAATCAGCCAATTAAATGTAAGCTGGAAGCCTGATGTCCTTCAGGATGAGTTTACGGGAAGAAGACAAATGTATGTTCACAAGAGGCACCTGCTGTTTTACTGCTGCCTTTTGGAAAGCGCTTGAAGTGTTCTAGAGGTTTTCTCTCATCAATCCTTTTGATAGCTTTATTAAACAGGAAACGGGACAAACATTTTAGTCCCTTTCAAACAGATGAGATGATTAACAACAGATGAAATGATTAACACCGTGAAGGTCAATTGCCTTGTCAAGGGGCATAGTGACCATGGGTCAGAAATGATTTCAATAATGCGTTTCCTTACAAAATACATTGCTTATCTGCATAGAATCCTACAGCAACTGTCAAATACACAAGAAGATTATATTAACATGAAGATATGAATATGCTCTTTGATAAACAAATTCTTTAAGTCTTTTGGGGCCAAAGCTCTGTTTCATTTTTCAGTCTAGGGTAAGGAGATACAGACCATATGCCAACTGTGAGCTAATGCGGGGGTGTTGCTGAAATCATACCGGCCTTGGCCTTGTTTGGCAAGAGCCACTTTGAAGAGAAGAGTAAGAAAGTGCATCTGGTCCATATGTCCATGAAAATCAGCCTTGGTGACTCTTTGGCAAAGAAGCAGTAGGCTTCCAATGCACGATATAGATAGAAAGACATATCACATTTTGCAATTTTAAGTAGGTTTTAATGCTTTACTAGAGTTCTTAAGCTGACTCTGTGCCCTGAGTGTGCAGAGAATACATGGTCAAGGAGAAAGCATTTAAAGCACAGGACAGCTGCTGTGGTTGCAGTGTTTCCAAAGGTGTATGTGAGTGTGTACATATGTCCCACTGGTGATGCTCAAGAACTCAGGATGATTTGGGTGGCACATTGACTCATTTCAGTAGAGTTTTTAAATTGTTGGATATTTTTCATAGACTTATTTATGGCAAAGGCTTTCCATTAAAAATTGTAGGAAAAAGTTTCTTTTGAAAGTAAACTTATGTTAGTAAAACTGTGAACCATATAATATAAATTGTTAAATAAATAGTGATGTGGGTGATATGTGGGTAGAGCCAAAATTATGAAGGTGGAGCAGAATTACTAAAGGTTGAGAAACAGGAGCCTCTATCCATTGCCTCCCACTCCAATTAAGAGGTCTATCTTCTTTGCCTCAATAGTAATCCCATTTTACAAATGGTGGGTCAGATAAGAAAATTAATGTGTTGTACCCTTAAATTACAAATGTGTATGCCATTCCTATTGCCATAATGAAAAAATAATGACCACCACCCCCAAGCTCTGACTTGTGTCTCCTAATTAATTTGAGTACCCTTTCACTTGATTAACAAAGGTTTGGATGTTATGAACATACAATTTAGTGCCTATAATAACCATAGATTGTGATTATCCCTTGAGAGTGTTTATCCTTTCCGTGATGTGCTGAGGAACAAACAGCCATATTTATGTCTCTTCCTTCTTACCCAGGGACAAAGCTGTAAATGGCATGAGGTCCAGGTTTTGCATATTGACTTTTGCTTTAGAAAATAAGGGAGACTCTAAAGGACACTATTCCAATCCACACTTTCTGACAGACACACACAACAACACGGAGAAATGTCAGATGCCTTGTGCTAAGTGAAGGAAGCCACACTCAAAATGTTACATACTTTTTGATGACATTTATGACTTTCTGGACAGAGTAAAACTATGGGAACAGACAACTTGTTAGTGATTGCCAGGGGCTAGAGGTTGGTTTCGAAGGGGCAGAGAAAACTTTTCAGGATGATGGAACTGTTCTCTGTCTTCATTATGGTGGTGGTTGCATGGCTATATCCATTTGTCAAGATGCCTAGAAGTGTGCGCTAGAAAGGGTGACTTTTACTGGCTGTAAATTATACCTCAATAAACCTGGCTGAAAAACAAATAAGTGTTCTTAGTCTTCTGTAAGAAGAATTACAAGTAAAATGTGGAATAATAGTCAAGCCAAAACGAAAGGCCACAAATACCTGCAAATCATTTTTTGAGGGAGGAGAAAGTCAGACTCAACTTTTGAGTTGATTTCCATTGAGAGACAGCCTCTTAATCTGTGTGTCTAGAGCGGAAATGTCAAGTGTATGCTTTTACACAAACTGTTTCCATTCAATCATTTTGTTTGTGTTCATGACGAGATTCGTTTCAGTCCTACTGCTCCTCGCAGTTTGAAAAATGTTGAGGTCCTGGCAATGTTATCATGGCGGAGTGTTTTTTCTGGTTTGGTATCAGATACAGTCAATCACTGTTCATGATTGGTCTGTAGCAGTTTTTCCATATAAAACACTATCTTCTTTGCTTTTGGTACAATTAGGGAATTCCTCAGTGTGGAAATCATAGAGACATTAGGAACGTATAAACTTTTGGGATTAACGTGTTAGGAATTATTTGGGAATGGCCAACTAGTGTGATCAGGTGCAAATAAGGGATTGCAGCGCCCCTCGCCGGGCATGTTCCTCTGTTCCACTGCTCATCATACTGGATGGAGACGTTTTTGCTTACCTGGGAGTCTTCTTTAGTCTGTGAGTTCCTTAGGAGCAGGACCATTTTTGAATCCTATTACCTAGCACAGTGTTTTTAGGAACTAAAAACTGTTTCTGAATGAATAAATGGAAAATTATGGCTTTATAATTTTTTCAAAGAATCATTTCCATGTAAAAATAGAGTTTCGCTAGGCGTTGGGCAGGTAGCATGAACTATGAGATGCCAAGATAGACACGTGAGGTCCGTGATACTGTAGGTGTAGCCTTTCCTGGAGGCATGTAGCTGGACCTGAAGGCTTCTTGACACTTACTTCAGTCCCTGGGTGGGTGAGGTAAGAACTACTCAAAGCTTTTAATGCATTAATTAAAAGTGGTTTAAATTAATATAATAATGGAAATGACGTTATTTAAGAAAAACAAAATAAAATGTATTAGCACATTTTTAAAGGTTCTTCTACCTCTAAAATATAATGCAAATATAATGTAGTATCAAAGTTTAAGCATGTTTTTATAGACATTGTTTTTACAGGACTAATTTATTTTCTTGAAGCATGTGTATATTGTCACCAATTCAGATCATTCCATAGTTCAAATAAGATGGACCTTTTCCTTGTGACTTTGTAGGAAAGATTTTTTATGTGGTGCATGAAAGTCTGATTAATACAGTCCAGTTTTCATAATTATATGTGTTGTGATCCAAGAGCTGATTTTAAGATTTCTATTTCATTTTATTGATTTTTCTTCTCTTGTTTTCTGGCAATCACAGACAACGAACCACGTTCACCTCCTGATACCTGTGACACCACTTTCCTATCACAGAAGGCAGAGCTCACGTTAGCAGGTCCTCAGGATTGTTTACTGATTACAGTTAATGCTCATCAAACACTGCAAACAGTCAAGATCAGCTCCTTTTTGTTGATTTATTTCCAAGAGGCCGTGCAGGATACTGCCTACCTCTGTGGCTTCATTTCACGATTTATCTTGGCTATGTTTCCCTACACATCATATTTATCATCATCTCACTTATCCCAGGCTTACTAATCAATACAGCAATTTACAAATATTTGCTGAGTACTTTTTGTGGTGGACACATGTTGTTTGTCTTGCCTAGAAAACATTTTCCTTTCCCATGGTAACTACACTTGGTTTTCCTCTGGGGACTCTCCCTCTACTGCTCTCAGTCATATGCTTTGGGTCTCCCATGTGCTCCAGGGGCACATGACTTGAACTGGCCAACGAGTGTTTTCCTTTCCTCTGGCTCCAGTATGGTAATGGACACATAATCTAAAACAGCCCATTAGGAATGAATTACATGATTTTTTGCAAAAATTGTTGGGAAGAGAAACTCTTTCTTCCAGGGTTACTAACCAGGTGTAGTATTCCTGGGGCTGTTTTTAATCCCACTGTATATAAAAGGGTCTTTGAGAATGAAACCAATATAGAGAAAACCAGAGCCAAGGAATGAAGAGAGAAATCCTTATGTCCCCTTTAGAAAGCCTGATCCAACTGTGCCTGAAGCAGATCAAGCTACACCTGGACTTTAGAATATACAAGCCAATATTTTTTAATGTAATTTGAGTTGGGTTTCTGTCCTTCACTAAATGAGTGATTAAAGCACTCAGATGTGCAAAGATTCTGGAAAATACAAATTTCTGGCTTTCAAGGGTTTACAATAAATCAGAAAGGATAAAATATAATCATATCAAGATAGCATTACCCTTCTGTCAGGATTATTTGCATCCATTCCTTTCTTCTATGACAGATTGCAGAGAAGAGAGCCCCACCTTCTAGTCACCTCCTTGTTCCTAATATCTAGCACAGTGCTTTGCACATGGAAAATGTTCAATAAGTTTTTATTAGGTTCACCTGAAAAGACAACTCAGGGACATTACTCGGGGATATTACTTGGGGATTTATGGTTAATTCCAAATGAGTGGTTTAGAGCATGATGACATCCTATTGTTTTAGGTTAAATGGCATTTTTTTGTCCTCTGGGCCAAGTCTTCATTAAATTGCTATCACTAGATGATTTGTGTTTTGTTTTGTTTGATTGAGCAAGTCAGGGCTCAATGCTAGACAGAGGCAACTTTGTGGGCATAAAAGAAGGGGAATTGGGAGACTAAGGCTCCAGGGACTTATGTTTTTATAAGGAATATGCATTATTATCAAGATAATGCTAAATTTACTATTCACTTACCAACTTACATTGATAAACCATAAAATTCTAAGTTTAGTAAGGAAAAGAAAGTGAGGGAAAAGTCACTCCTAAGTATAAAAATATGTGTAATAATAATCATATCTTGACTGCAGTAATTGTTTCTGACTTTCTCTAGCTCAAATTTTTCTTAGCTACTTCTACATAGTTGCATTTTGGAATCATTTTGTTGCTAGTTTATCAGAACCAAATGTCCTGACAAGGTCTGTTCTTTCTTTATTCTCAGAGTTGTGAATCTTGGTTCTTCCTGGAAGAAACTGAAGTGGACTTTCCTCCTGTCTGATACTTCTCTGTCTTCAAAAGTGGAAGCACTCAAAGCTACTCTATCCAAGGTATGCGATTAGATATCCGCACTAATATTTCTGTCTTTTAAATTTTGATCAATACAGGCATGAATGGTCTTGTTATAGGAGTATTTGAGGACAAAAACAATGCTTTTTTTTTGAGGAAGATTAACCCTGAGCTAACATCTGCTGCCAATCCTCCTCTTTTGGCTGAGGAAGAGTAGCCCTGAGCTAACATCCGTGCCCATCTTCCTCTACTTTGTATGTGGGACACCTGCCACAGCATGGCTTGACAAGCGGTGCCTTGTCTGCACCCGGGATCCAAACCAGTGAACCCTGGGCCGCTGAAGCAGAACATGTGGACTAACCACTGTGCAACCAGGCCAGCCCCCAAAACAATGCTTTTATTACGGTAGCTAACACTCAGAGAAGGAGCTGCAAATGCATGGGTGAGATTCAGAATATGTGTCCTCTTCATCCTGGATAATCTCATTCTGTGAGATATGAAATACTGGTGGTTCAAGTTTAATAATTTCCTTCTATGGTTTCATCAGCTAAATAACATCATTTGTTTCTCATAAGAGAGTAGCTACTGGAATCAGACAGACCCAAGCTGAATCCGGGCACCACCATTTGCTACAGCTCTTAACTGAAGGGAAGTCACCCACCTTTTCAGCTTCAGTTTTCTCCGCTGTTCCTGTGGGGTTGCCATGAGGACTGAATCTCCTAATGTACATGAAGCAAAGCACAACGGAGGTAGCAGCAGTGGATGTGAATCAGCAGGAGTGGTTGTTACTGTGCCACCGTTCCCTATTTCCTTCCTGGGAAATATGAAGTAAAGGCAGTTCCATTTTTCCCAGGGCTGGTTGGGCCGTATGGCTGGCTAGGCCCCTTCTTTCTTCACCTTCCATGTGCACCCCTCCAAGCATGCATATGGGGTGGAAGTGGGTGTCCTTCCGGTGTTCTTCAGTTCAGGGTTCACTCCCATGGAACATGAAAATGAAAAATGGTAGAAAAGAACCAGTCAAAAATGTTGTCAAATTGTGAGAATAAACCTAATGTTGGTTTTCATGTAGCCGAGTTTTTTGTTAAAGGAATTAAATTCCAGCAAAACTAGCTTTGATCAAAGAAGTTGACCCAATTTCTTACAAGAAGTACGGATGTTACTGAGAACTGAACACTTTATTGCTAGAATAATAAAGACCACAAGAGGAAGAATTTTTGTCTCCTTTGTTCTCTGCTGAATTTCAGCTCCTAAAGTTGTGCCTAGAATATGAGAGGCACTCAATAAGTAATGAATGAATGAATGAATGCTGCTAAAAGAAAGGACAGGTGGATTTGGGATGAATTTTAAGCATGATAAATGTACCACGTACAATGAATTAGATAGACGCAACGTGGTTAACCCAGGAAAGTGCCGTTCCTCTTCTCCGATAATGTCTAGGAGTAGGCTCAGCTCTCATTTCTCCAAGATCATGTCAGTGTAACCTTAGAAGAGAAGAGGACATCCAGACACATTCTGAAGTTGGAAGGTTCTAGACCTCTCATGGAAAACTCCATATCTGGATGCAAGAGCTTTCCTCATCTTGGAACTTGCTGAGCTTTGCCAGGCAACACAAATATTTATCCACAGTTAATCTTCTACCCTCAATCATGCCTAAGACAGATTTTGCTGCTACAGATGCATTTTGCTTCTTACACTATTTTGTTGCAAGCCACCTGTTACCTGAATGTGCAGGCAGTAATTGACCCCAGTGATATTTATTCACAGTTCACCTTTCCTTCACAGAAAGCAGGAAGCAGTTCCTTCTTAGTACAGGAGCCAGAAGTAAATAGCTGAATGACATTGTTGCTTTCTGTCTGCAGCCAAAGGAGAGGAGCTTTGCTCAAGGTTTCACAGATAATCGAGATTTTCTGTGTTCCAGACCATCTTCAGTCCAGGATATCTTAATACATTTTGATTCTACTTTCTTTTTGAACATAGCATAGTAGGTCAAAGTACTTATTTTCTTTCCATGAATAATGCTTTATTCATCTAATCTCCTATTATGAAACAAGAATGTTTACCAAAAGATTTCCTGGAGACTTTGGGTAAAAAATAGTGCCCACTTTATAATCAGTTTGAAATCAAAGATTGATTATTTTGAGAAAGAACTTTCTTATTACCGTGCTGAGGTACTAACAACTTTTTAGGACAAAGTAACTAATTTAATAATTAAGTGGCTGTATATTTCCATTGCCAAAACTTCAGAAAATGAACAGGTTTCAAGTTAAATGCTCTAATATATATGCAGCCAAAGTATAATTTTTGTTTTGTTTTGTTTTTCTTGTTTGGCTACTTAATAGTTACAATACCAGAAATAAACCAGAGCCTAGGAGCCTCCATCATGGCCATAACACATCTCAGGAAGGCACACTTGCAAGACGTGTTTGAACCAATGAAACCCACAGATTAGAAAGATACCTATTACAGATTTAAAGATCACACATCATCAAAAATACCTTATGATAGTGCTGATGAAACCAAAGGACCCAGCTCACTGAAACCAATTTAGTTACATGGCATATGTAAATAAAATGCAATGTGTCTAGTGAAATTAAGATGACTGAAAAAGCAAAGGACTCCCATGCTCTCTAGTTCGCTTTGAAGGTATAATTTATGAAAGTGCTTTAAGGTCATATGTAATACAAATGACAATATTTCTAGAAATATATTTGTGCTCTGTAGGATTCATGAGTAATAATGCCTGGAGCACTCCAACAAAGGTAGTTGCATGAATTAATGGAGCACATCTGGGCATCAGTCCAATAAAAATGTTGGCTGAATGCTTCCTTGGGGGGGAAAAGGATATTGAGAACTGGATAGCTATAAGCAATTGATGCTGGTTAAACAGAACATCTTCTTTACTCTTTTCCACTCACTGATGAACTAGGTCAGCTGTGTACCTTTGAGAGAGGAACAAGGCTTTAAGGGGCAAGTTAATGTTAATACAGAGTCCATTTTTAGGTAATTCGCTTCTTTTTGATCAACTGACATCGCATGTGAATACCCAGGCTTACTAGCAAGCCCTTAATAATGAAGTATTCACATTTAGTGCTGTCTCAGATTTATACTGCACACTTCCTATAAGATCAAAGTACAATACTTAATTCTCAATTTCCATGCAACTATATATGTGAACACATTTGTTTTGTGTTGGGAACGGTGGGAAGAAATGAAATGACATTAACCCAGTCTTAGAAGAAAACTTCCATTCTGTTCTGACTTGAAATAGATTATAGTGTTTTCTATGGGCACATAAGGAAATAAGAACTCCAGGCTCATAAGAACCTTTATGTCCCACTTACCAATCAGAAATGAAAGGTCATTAATTAATTACCTAATTAATTAAATGATTGGTAATGAGCATCGAAGAGAAGACAGTGTGGTGTGAGAAAACTGAGTTGGGTGGACTGTCACTTGCTCTTTAGAGTTGGGCTGAAGGTCACTCTCCCCATTTATAGTCATGAAATGGATAGAGAACTAAATCAGAGTCAGAATATTTTAATTCCATCCTTATTCTATCGCTTTCCAGCCGCGTTACTCAGGGTAAGTCCCTTGACTTCTTTGAGCCACACTTTCTTTATCTACATAATCAGGAAAATAAAACCTCTCCTTTCCGTCTCACAATCATTTTCTGAGACCCCATTGAAATAATGTGTGCAGGAGTGTTTTGCTGGTCGTGAAGAACTATGCCATTGTCAAGTATGGATATTATTATCCTCTCTAATGGAAAGCTCCCTGAGGGTTTATACCTTTCATAAACCTCTTCCAGCTGCCTACTTAATTTCCCAAACACTCCTCCTTTGGCTCTTCCTTCTCTTTGTTCTCATGACATCCAGGAGGAAGCCTCCATTAGGAATTAATGAGCTTTAGTACCTTCATTTACCATCTGCTCCCCCTCCCCCTTTTAACAAATGAAGGTATGTCTCAGCCTCAAGACCTTATGTTGGCTGTGGCCAAGCAGATGGGAGCGATTCAGATGGAAAGATTCTTTTTTCTCTGGTACCAAGGTCACATTTGGATTTGGTGCTGCTTTTGGAAGGCAGATGGTGACTAGAAGGTGAGAAGACCCTCTGTTTAGAGCCTGCTACGGAACACACCGGCCCCAGTGGCATTCATTCATTCAAGCATGCATTTATTCATTCAACTAACATTTTTTGTGTGACTGTTATGTGCCAGAGACTATGCTAGATGGTGGGGATATGAAGTTGAATAAGACAGATTCTTTTCCTCGAATTGCTCATAGACTGGTAGAGGAGATAAACACATGTACTCAGGTAATTATAGTGCAGTGTTTGATGCCCTGTAATAATGCTATAACACCAAGTCTAGGTTTCGATGTGGGGAAGGTTGGAAGAGCTGAGTTACTCTCAAAATTTGACCTTCTCAGAGTAAGGACTCTACTCTCAGCTCCCTCCAATTCTATTAGCAAAGGGAACTGGTTTCTAGTATCAAAGTATCTAGTATTCAAAGTATCTAGATGATACATACCCCAAATTCCACATCTCTCTTTCCCTTTATGCCTGTCTATGTTGTGTCCAGCTTGGGATTCACCTAGGACATAACTGCTGTGTCGGGAATATTTGTACATTTATAGAGAGTATAATAATCTTCCCATCTCTGTTCATAATAATTATGTGTCATCTCTTGTTTAATGAAGAGGGTGGTAATTAGGGTCCAAATAGAAAACAGACGCCACACAAAACTATTACAAAGGTAGGAGTACAACCCTCAAAAAAGGGATTGTGCAGGACTGTGGGGATGGTAGCAACTGAGCTGATGCAACCTCTATGTCCAAAAGGAAAAAGAGAGCAATCAGTTTTGGGAAGCCAGCAGAAGAAGGTCTTGTAGAATTGGCCTCCTTGAGAGGTACAGTGGCCTTCAGCGGAGGGACGTAGTCAGCCCACTTCGAGGCTCCATCTCTCTGGTGCTCTGCATTGTCCAGACCCAACTAGAAGCCACAGGGGCCAGGATCCTGTGGGCCTCACCCACGCAGGTGCCCTCTCACCAGAGAAGGGTGGAGAGGGGAACTGGAGGGGCAAACAGAAGACAGCCACCCACGAGAGCTCAGGATCCTCCATGGTAACATGAAGACATGAGAATACAGACCTGTCTGCTCCAAAAAGTTATGACATACACACACACACACATACTATATATATAATATATATAAAAAACACACCTGCACATATAGTATATATTCACATATATATTTTCATTATGCCTATATACATATATACACATTAGATATGTGCACATGTATATGTGTGTGCGTGTTTTGGAAATAATAGCACATGAGTTCTATGTAACTTTTACTTTCTTACTTGAGATACTTAGAGAGAAATTTGAGCCAAACAGCCTTTTCCTTGCTTTCTTTTTTTGTTTAACTTTCTTTATTATGGAAAATTTCAAACATACCAAAGTGGAGAGAATAGTGTAATAACTCCCTAGATGCCCATTATCTTGCTTCAATCCTTGTCAATTCAGGACCTATCTTGTTTCATTCACACTCCCATCCAATCTCCACAATCCGATGATTTTGCAATACATCCCAAACACTGTATCATCCTGTGTTTGGCTTTTGTTAGGCCAAAGGCATGTTAAACTATTTTTTATTTTTATTTTGGAGGAAGATTAGCCCTGAGCTAGCATCTGCCGCCAATCTTCCTCTTTTTTTTTTGCTGAGGAAGACTGGCCCTGAGCTAACATCTGTGCCCATCTTCCTTTACTTTATATGTGGGACACCTGCCACAGCATGGCTTGACAAGTGGTGCCATGTCCGCACCCGGGATCCGAACCCACAAACCCGGGGCTGCCAAAGCGGAACATGCGAACTTAACCGCTGCTCCAATAGGCTGGCACCGTTAAACTATTTTTTAATAGATCTCCTTTCTCAATCACAAATTAAGCACATATGTTTAAGAGCTGAATCACAGGCAGGAATTTTTAAAAAGGTCGGTAAGCCCAAATGAACCCTAAATTATTATTATTATTTTTTTGCTGGGAAAGATTTGCCCTGAGCTAACATCTATTGCCAGTCTTCTCTCTCTTTTTCTTCCCCTCCTCAAAGCTCCAGAACATAGTTGTATATTCTAGTTGTATATTCTAGTTGTAAGCCCTTCTACATGAGCCACTGCCACATCATGGCTACTGACAGACAAGTGGTGTGGTTCTGCACCTGGGAACCAAACCTGGGCCGTCAAAGCAGAGAGCACCGAACTTTAACCACTAGGCCATCAGGGCTGGCTCAACCCTAAATTATTTTAAAATGATAAAAGGATGATTGCAAAATACAATGAAGTCACTTGATTTATGTAACTATTTACTGTGTTATAGTTTAAAAATATTGGCTTGTACCTTTATTTACCTCTCTTTGCTTTGTAGTTCAATAACTACATTATTAACATAATAACTAACTACATTATTAAATAAAACTGAAGCAAGGTTCATTTGGGAATTTAGTTATTCCCCACCCCCATATTGGGAGCCTATTGTGGGGTACTATTTACTGCTCAGAACATTGTTCCCCTCTGATTTGTAATGTCACATCTACCATATATCAGATTTCAGTACATGAATGGGCCTGTGTTGGGCATCTCTTTTTAATATGTTGGTTTATTATTTTTAAATCATTGTGCCAATATCACACTGTTTTAATTAGTGTCACTTTATAATAATTCTTCATATTTGATGTTTGGAGTCTTCAAAGCTATCCTGGCATTTCTTGGCCTGCTCTTCCATGTAAATAGATTCAGCTTGTCAACCTCTATGAGAAAAAAAACCAACCCTGTTGGTATATGACACTTGACTTCTAAAATGATCAGCACTACAAAACATATTTGTTGAGAACTTTGAAAGTTTTCTGGAAGTTTATGAACTGAAGACTACATGAGCCTGAAGCTTAAGACAAACAAGAATAAGATATGATTTTCTCTTTATTTGTGCACATTTTTTTAGCAATATATAGAAAGCTTGATTAAAAGAAAGAGAATATGTCTTTGTAATATTTGTATGGCAAGTATAGGACCTGTATCTCTTCGTTTAATGTAGTTTTCTACTCATTTTAAGATCTTTCTTTGCTACGTGGGCTGTCTCAGTGGCAAAAAAGGCGGGGTTGAGAAGAAATGAGAGATGATTGTCAGAGTATCTCAACCAGTTGTCTCAAAAAATACTCACCATGGACCCAAGGGGCAATGAATTGAAGGAATATACCAATTTATTGGTGATTTAAAGATATTAATACGGAGGACCACGGCTACAATATGACTGAATCACCAGTAGTTTAAAAATGGAGGATCTGAATGTTGAGGGATTATATTAGTTATCTAAAGCTGCATAACAAATAACCACGGACTTAGTGGCTTACACAACACAGGTTTTATCTCACAGGTTCCATGAGTCAGGAGTCCAGGCACAGCTTAACCGGGTCTTCTGCTTAGGATGTCACTGGATTCTAATAAACTGTTGGCCCGAACTCATTTTCATCTGGACAGCAAACAGAGAAAGAATATACTTCCATGCTCATTCGGCTTGTTGGCAGAATTCATTTCCTGGTTGTTCTATGGCTGAGGGTCCCAACTTTTTGCTGGCTGTCAGCTGGTGGCCACCCCAAGTCCTAGAGGCCACCTGCAGTCCTTGCCATGTGGGCTTCTGCAACATGGTGTCTTATGGCATCAAGCCAGCAAGGAGAATCTTTGTCCTATAAGGGCCTGGTCCCTCATTTAACGGCTTCCACCTGATTAACTCAAGCCACTCGGAATAATCTCCCTCTGATTCACTCCAGATCAACTGATTTGGGACCTTCATAATATCTACCTTCCCTTTTGCCATTCTCAGTTGTTTAGAAATAAGTCACAGGTTCGCCCACACTCAAAGGCAGGGGGCCACCACACACTGTGTGAACCCCAGAGGGGCAGGAGCCACAGGCCCATCCCAGAGGCTCTTTGCATAGGGCTAAAATAAAATGGAAGGAAAATGGTCATCTCTGGTCACAAATCCGGCCGCTTGGATCTTTTAAAGTAAAGGGCATTTCTGGGATGAGATGTGCGGAGGCAGAGGTGTTTGGGGCCATGTGGCTCCAGCCCATTTTGCCTTGTGGCGTTTGTGAGCAGCAGAACACGCGGCTCTCAAAGGAGCCGCCTCCCTAAGCTGTTCAGCATGGCCGTGCCTGAGGTCGGGAGCTCGCTGTGGGTTTTCTCCCCTTCAGAGGAGCAGATGTGGGGAGGGAGGCACACGGCTCTGACAGGCAGGCAACCGTTGTTGGGGCCCGCAGCCCAGGAAGGAGTTAAGCCTCCACTTTTGTTCCTGAGCCAGGAGTGTTTGATTAGATGCTTAATTGCCAGTGGAAGCTTATGTTTAGGGTACAGCTTAGTGCCCTGAGACATTCAGAGACCGCATTGAGTACCTACTCTTACGCCTGCTCCCCAGGACAAGAATAACAGGAGTTATGGGGCACAGTGTTGGCATCAACGCTGGGCCAGTAACCGTCTTCCTGGCCATGCAAGAACTCCCAGGTACAGGTGGCTCTGCGTGAGGCATCTGTGCTGTACCTCTCCACTCACCTTTCTGGCCCCAGCCTGGAAAGATTTCCGGCTCGGCGGGGATTAGTGCCTAATGGCCAAAGAAAAAGCAATTAGCATTTCCTAACAGCTAACCCAACACAAAAGCTTCCGCCAGCCTCGGCCGGAACACCTCCGACCAGGCACTGCTTCTCCACCGCGCGGTCGGGCACCTTACAATTTGCGTTTAATTGTACAGGAAAAGAGAAATCTGTTTCTCGGAGAGAGCCTCTGAGAACCTGTTGGGGAAAGCTTTCAATTTTAATTACAGAAGAAATACTGGCTGAGGCAATGTTGAAAGGGAATTACCTTTCCTTTTCTTCTGATTTTGCAAAACAGCTGACCAAACAGGACACCGCGGCTCTGTTTAGGCAACCTGCGCAGGGTGGCTGCCGGCCGTGCTGGGGTTCATTTTGCCGATCAGCTGGAACGATCTCTTTGGGGCTTAAGGAAGCTAATTTAAACATTGCCCGTGTACAGAAACTTTAATCCCTCTTAATATGTCAGCTGTGCCATCAGAAAAGCAGACCTCCTGTGCTGGCGTGCTCGAGAAGAAAACCAATACCGTCTTCATTATTCAAACCATCAGCCCATAGACAAAGGGGAGAAACAAGAAACAAATCATCCCCGTGACACCCAGATCTTTCCTATTTCATCTTGACAGGGTCTGTTTCCACGAAGGCGCTCACTCCGGCTCCCCTCCCCGCAGCCAGGGCCTCCCGTTACCCTTTATGGTAATTGAAGCTGGGCCCCACCGCCCTCCGAGGCTTGTATCTTCTTCTCACATGAGTGACGCTTCAGTGATAAACTTGAACTTAAAGTTACTGAGGCGGAACTGAGGGTTCATTTGATAGCTAGTGGTTTTCAGCAGCTCCGCGGGGCTTCGGGCGCAGCGGGAGGTAGATTGTTAATGTCCTGTGAGGGAAAACAATAACACATTTCATTAATGCGTTCATGTGTGAAGCATCCATTAGTGCACTGGAGGTATTAATGACGTTATGCTTCAAACTGACATGTGGGGCATGACAGGAATTGCAAGGTCGGATGGGAACAGATGACACGATGAACAAATATTTGAATGGCTTCATTTGCCTTCAGGTCAAATGGTGGATGCAAGGAGGGAGGGGGTGGGGGCTGGAAAAGAATCTTTTTGTTTTAACATCAGCCAGTGGTAGCAAAACAAAGAAGAAAACACACACACATATGTGCACACATGTTCCCTCTCTCCCAAGGAAAACCAGAGTCCTACGATTGTAACTGGGGAAAAGAGAGCTGAGGTTAGAGTTGGGCTCAATTCCAAGTACAGCGTGGACAAGTTGGGATTTATAGCCAAGGAGCAGGGTCCGGGCAATGGATGGAAAACTACTAAGAGGCAGCATCAGGAGTAAGGGGGCATTGTAGCTAAATGGACTTGGCAGGACTCTTGCTGAGGGCAGGCCAGCGTGTTCAGATACCAAGGGCCAGGGAGGAGGAATTTGATCAGATGTCAAGCGTCATCACATATTGAGGGTGGGGGTTCTTTCTAAGCTGACTTAAGATTCTTGCTAAAATTGGATGATGCAGGCCCGACCAAGGTGGACACTGAAGGTCGAGGCCTAAAGAGCTTAGAGGGGCCTGAGGAGTCAGGGAGAGTCTCTGTCTCCCCAGCCAGCGCACTCCCCTCCCCCCACATACACATCCAAGACGGGGAGGCATGCACAGAGAATGGGCAGGACCAGCTCAGAGCCACAAGTCCTGTGATGGTTTGACTGTGGGAGGGGGCCAGGCCAACTCTTGGCTGATAGGAGTCTTTACTCAGGCAAAAGTTTCCTCCAGAAAATCCCACTGTCAGGCCAGGACAGAGATAAAACGGTGCATTCTCTGCACAGCCTGATAATGAGGGACGGGGCATTTGGAAACACAAGTGCTTTCTGGATCCTTCACCTAGCCCCTGGTGGCGTGAGGCAGTCACTGAATGGTACTGGAAGACAAACACGAAGAATCAGACTTGACGTTGACCTCCAGTAGCAGGAGTTTGTTGCATATTTAACAAATATGCCAAACACGGCAGGTATTGGAACAGGAGACAGTGCAAAGTGCCTTGGGAAACAGACCAAACGTGACTAATATTTATGGTTACATAAATCTGGGTTTGTCATGGAGAGTCTGGGTTTGTGCCTGTTGTCCCAGCACAATTACTGGCACTCTTGATAGTATCCCACTTTGAGGTCAAATGAATCGATGGTGTTAGAAGTCGGGACAGTGATTCCAGGTGGTGTGGGAGGAGCAGGACGGAGGCTCAGGGAGGGGCGTCTGGGGTATGTTCTGTTTCTTATCTGGGTGCAGGTTTCACAACGGTAGGCACTGTGCACATGTGATTTGTGCCCTTCTCTCTGAATGTGTTTTGCTTCAATTAGGAGATTTTCTTTAAGTGTCCCAGTTGGGAAACAGTCTAATGCTCTGCCCTCACTCCCTCAACTTCCGTACTCCTCACCGCAGAAGCCCTTTAGCTAAAAGGAGTGCATATACATCTTAGCTCGTAGTCATTTAGCTGAGTTTAGCTGACAAAGTAGAACTGACGACTCCTCGATCAAAGTCTTAAAGACTGAAAAGGTTGCAGAAGGAACTACGAGAGAAAGAAGGGAAGAGCAGACAAGATCCTCAATATGACCATCAGACTCGAGCCTGTGCTCCCGGTGCAGAGGTCTGTGATTCTGGCCAAGGAAGCTCTATTGTTGCTGCCCTCTCAGTCCCAGAGATGCTAACATTGGGACTTTTTCTGTTTAATTCATGGCAATGTAATTCATTGAATTTCTTATATAAGCTGAATTGGGCAGTTACTGTTCTGTCTTTGCTTTGATAATGAGATGTAGAAAAAGTATTCAATTTTCTCCCTGGGTTGCAGCCGTGGAATGCTCACTGTGCAATCTGATTGGGGAGGGTTTGACGGCGCAGATCGGGCGGGCGATGCCAGCAACACACATCTGAGGGTGACAAGTGTAATTCAACATGAAAGGTCTGTGTGTTTGGCAGCTTCTCTGTGGAGTGCACCCTTTGTTTTCCTTCTCTGGATTCCAATGGTCTTTCCCAGCCAGAGAAGACAATTCCCTTAATGCCGTTCTAAAGCAGAGTGAGGGCTGACCTGCAGCTAAATTAGCAAGAACCCGGGCTTCACATGCCGTGAGAATTAAATGCCAACCTGGGCAATCTCAAATGGCAACCACCACACAAGAAGGTTATTGCAGGAGTGGACCTCACGCCTTGCACATTTTTTTTTCTGTAAGTGAGTTTTAGGTTTGTTTTATATTATTCTTAGTGACTGGAGATTCTGTAAAATTTTAATGGAACTGGAAGAAATGACAATGTGAGCAGCAAGATCAAGCTCCCCAAGTATTTATCTAGTCAATTAATATGACATTGGTCCCCAGACTAAACAGAAATACCTATGAAGCTTCAAGATGTTTTTCCTCTCCAATTAGAAGCTTAATATGATGAATCTTCCCTGATGGTATTTTAATATTGCTATTTATTCGTTGAGACCACTTGCCCTAGTTAATGCTGGAAATGGCAGGATTATAATGAGTCAGAGTAGCAGGAACAAGCCAGAGATGCTGTGAATGGAAAAATTTTAAGCCAAACTTTTTTGGAACCAGGACTACCGAGAAGCTGACCCTGTCCTGACCAACCCCGCCTCTCTCCATTGACTCCTGAACTTTAGTTTGGCTTTCCCTATGCATCCCTGAAAACCCAGCCAAGATACTGTCTCCTCCAAGAGTCTGCCTGGACCCCTCTAGTGGACACTGGGCAGACCTCTGACATATTCCTATGAACCTTGGCTTCCTTTCACACAGCCCTCATCGCACGTCTGTCTCTTCCAACAGAACACAGGTCTCATTGGACGCTCAGGCAGAACTTGACGTAGGGATTCAATAAATGGATACCAAATGACAATACAAAAAAAGAAAGATGTGACATAGAAGTTCATTTCCTTTCCTAAGAAAATTGCCACAGTCTGAAATGTTTCTGAAATATGTTTGGTTATCTTGTTACACGTCTCAGGTGACAAACTCATAGTTCAAGTCCTAGTTAAGTACGTGCCAATACTGGTGCAGATGATCGTCTGTACTCTGTTAGTTTGAACCATATGGAATTGCTGGTAATTAACTGTCTTTGGCCTGGAAAAACAGCAGTTTCACGTGGTTCAATCTATTATTTTGCCGTCAGCATTAACAAATATCATTCTAATTGGAAAAGATGTGCTTTCCTTCGTACAGATTTTAGTAGGTTTTGCCAAGTGGATACGAGCATCTGGACACTTCTTTTTAAGGCAAGCTCAGAAGTTATTGGGCCTCTGCCACTTCTAACTGATGGTACACAACTGTCTGACATTGACGGCGCTCCTTGATGCTGGCTGGTGTGGGTGCAGGAGAGGTGAATGACATCGAGGAGGGAAGCCTGGATCTCGCCTGTCACCTGGTCCCGGTGCCATGCTCAGCATCATGACCTTTCTGCCTGGGAGATGACTCCTGGCAGATGGCAGCAAGCTAAAGGGCAGGATTGGCATTAATTAAGTCAAAAAAAATTAGGTCTGAATAATTTGAGAAAGAACATTATAGTGTTCCTTTTGGTGATTAATGGGATTTTTTGGTACAGAAGATCTTTGCTTTTCAGAATTTCTGTCATCCCATAGTTTATGCACAGCAGAGAGATGTTCACATGTTGGAGATCAACTTTTTGTTTTGGAGGTGGAAGGAAGAGGTTAATGTGCCCTTAAAAGAAGTGTTGAGCCGGTACAAGTACCTTCTGTAAAGAAGAGAGGGCCAGAGGAGAAGGGAGAAGTGAGGTCAGGAAATAATATTTTCTACACTCTGCTTTTTGAGTACAGCAATATGACTACAATCAAGAGCTTGTACAATGATCTCTTCCAAATGAACTGGCACCACAGCAGAACGGCGGGAAAAGTGCTTCCACAGCCAAACTTTCCAATGTAAGGAAAGCAAGGACATGGCGCCAGGATGGGCATTGCCTCTCCAGACATCACTAATCAATGACAGCACCCCCGCCTGCTGAGCCCCAGTTCAGACATGACCTCAGACTCCCTCTCAGCGCAGAGCTCGGGCAGCCTCTATGAGCAAATCTATTTACCATTCCTGCCAACATCCTGAGCAGACAAACTCATGAAAAAAAATTGTAGCAACCTGAAATATTGGCTGGCTCAATTTGCTGAATAGCTTATCAGTAAAAATCTAATTCCAATAAATTCCTCATAGTCTTTCTCTTTATTCATGGTCCCCTCACAAGTTATACAACAGTAACATCTTGTGTACTGTAGTATTTGCAATTTATTTTCATCTGCTTTTCATGTAAACCTAAGAATTTGAGATCGAAGGGCATTGAAAGAAACTCCTTTTGGATTTTCTTCAAAAGGTGGTCATAAAACTTTTGTCTTTAATGTTTTGAGGACCAGATATGTCTCTTAATAGTCACTTATTTTTGGTTTGAATTCTAAATACTTGTAGGTATAATTAAATTCTATTCAAATTTTATTGTCTGCTTCCTTATGAACAGGAAGGATGTTGCCTTGATAAATTTTTAAAAATTGGCTGTTGAAACTGAACATTTAAAACACACGTTTTTCTGAATTTATATTTGTAATTGTTCTGCGCACTATTTTATTTTTTTCTGCTCAGAATAAGTCTATGCTGGACTAAAAAGTGATATTTCCTTCTCATTTAATTGTTAAATTCCTCCTTTCAAACCTCCAATATTCAGAAATCAACATTCATTACTCATTCTGGGTCTCCCTGCTGCTTTTATGGAAACCAACAGAACGTTAACTACTATAAAATGGATTCATGTTGTAGTGAAACGTTTTCTCTTTTTCTCTTCAATACATCATGTACTTGGCCCCCACTGCATCCAATGCAAATAGCCCAGCCCTCCACAGCCTGTTTACCACCCAGGCCTTAAACTCAGGTGGCCGGCACAAAACATAAACCGCACCCCAAATGGAGAGGCGTCTGACTCTTTGGCTACAAGATCTCTGTTGGTTAAAGCCAAGCTGTTTTTGTGTTTTGCTTACTCACAGTCCAGAAACTCCAGAAATGTGGTGTAGGCAGAATGGAACAGGTAAGAAAAGCCCTTTCCTGTTCCTCTCGGTCTTGTCCTTCCAAAGCGTTCTTTTAAAACTGAACAAATGGTGTGCATTTTCCTCATTCTGTTCTATGAAGTTGACATCTCTTAGACCACAGCCTATAAAAGGCATCACAGGAGCGTGTGGTTTCTGCAGCCCCTGAGTGCCTGGCTCACACGTTCTGCGTCTGTTCAAGGATGCTCTGCAGCAGTGGAGGCCAACACTGGGCTCGCCCGGGGGCTTTCTGTCGCCTTAGACAGGCTCACCGCAAGCGCTTCTCTGGAACCACAAGCACACTCTTGATTTCAGCTGTGATTCTGTTACAGCAACTCTTTGACTAAAAAAGGTCATAAAATTTAATGTTTCTTTTTGGCCTGTCAGGATTTTTATTTACCTTACTGGTATGTTTAATGCTGAGACAACTTGTAACAATGGGACCATGTGGTACAAAGATGTAAGTGTGAGGAACGTACTGTTTGCCATCTTGCACGCCTCCAGGGGCTTCAGCCTCTGAGATTGTGTTTCCAAATCCTTCTTAAATGGATCCATTATTGTCTAAGGCAGCACTGCCCAATAGAAATAGAATGTGAGCCATATATATAATTTTAAATTTTCTATTAGCCAAGTTAAAAAAGTAAAAAGAAGCACGTTAAATTAATTTTAGTAATTTATTTGATTTAACTCAATATTTCCACTTGTAATTAATATAACCTGTAATCAACATAAAATAAACATGTAGCCTATATAAAAATCACTAGAGAGATATTTTGTATTCTTTCTTTGATCCTGTCTTCAAAATCTGGTGTGTGTCTTACATATACAGCACATCTCAGTTTGGACTGGCCACATTTTGAATGCTCCTTGGCCATGTGTTGCTAGTGGCTACCGTATTGGATGTGCTGGTCTAAGGCACTGAAGCACATACTATACTGATATTGTTACTGGCTACAATCATAGGTTCTTTACCTGCCACATCAGAGGGGCCAAATAAAAACTGGAACACCAGGCTAATGGCAAGGAAAGGGTTTTTATTTTGGGTGACATCAGCTGGGAGATAAGAGTGAGCCCTCAAATTTGTCTCATCTCCCTGAAAGATGGGAGGCGAGGGGTTTGTAAAGGTTGTGAGGAATGTGGCTGCTTGTAGAGAGGGGGAGCCTATGGCTTCGCTGGTTGGCGCTTTCCCAGCAGCCTGCATTTGGCCTTGTGATGCTGTTTGCAGGGAAGAGGATATGAGATAAGGGAATCTGCAGGCGGATGTCCTTGGTTCTCTGCCTCCATGGTGGGTGGTGGATTTTGGTGCCTGGAAGTCCAGGAGTAAGCAGGGCAAGGGGATGAGTGCTTTGGTTTTAACCCCATATATGCTGGCTTTACTGTAGGGGAACTGATATCAGGGCAGGTATCAATAGGTATATTTATTCATTTTGTAGTTATCAACAGCAATAATGGCCCAGGAGAGTGTGGAGTAATTAAATCTGGACATAATTTAGATGTTAACCTTTTGTAAGGGTTCTTCTCTAGGAGAAGGAAGGGCCAGTTTGAGTCTTATCTTCATGTTTTAATTTTTGGTCTATTTGAAATTGCATGTATTATATAGTGCTTTTTACTTTTTCAAAGCATTTCCACCTCATTTTCTCATTTGCTGCTCTTGACAGCCTTGTGAGATTAGTGAGGCAGGTGTCCTTTTATTCTTTTGAGATGAAAACGAGGCATAGTTAAATGGTGACTCCGCCACTGGTGTGACAATGATAGTGACCACTTATATGACACTAGACTTCTGATCTTTCTTCTCTGGATAAAGGCACAAAAATCACAGGACTTCCTAAAGATGGGAAAAAGAAAAGACCTGGACAATGTATTGTTTGGATCATATGTTCCTGAGTGAATGAAAACTGCCATTTGTCCACCAGGAGTCTTTGATTTGATTCTTCATATGAAGATCATTGAGTGGTCTTCAGTGGTGGTGGCAGTGACTGAGCTTCAGGCCCTCTTCCAGGAACTTTACATGCCCTGCCTTACTTAAACCTCACAATAAACCTGAGTAGATACCATTATTAACCCCGTCTTATAGACCAAGAAACGGAGGCACAGAGAGGTTAAGTAATTTACCTAAGGTGACACAGTTAGGAAGTTGCAGAGCTCGAATTAGAACCCAGAATGACTTGGCTCCCGAACAGTGTCCATAACCACTGTGCCATTCTGCCTCTGTGCCATGCCTAGGGTTGAGGGATTCAAGGTCCCCAGTTTTTCTCAGAAACGCAGAGGGAATTTGTCTGTGGAGCACAATGCTTGCCTTCCCCGGATGGCCTGCTGTCTAATTCCCTCCTCCCTCCCCGGACTGGACCTATTCATGAAATGTGATTCGTATAATGCACATTGGTGTTAAGTTTAAGGAATTTTCCTTTGATGCTCTTTTCCCACTAATTTATTGTTTTAACTTTTTATTTAATCCATATTATTGAGTAATACAATTGGGGTCCCTCTGAAAATTTTATTTTTCTGATGTCTAAGAAGATAAGCAGAAGACGAGGGCATTCTGCAGAGGCGTTGGCAGCTGGTGGATGGTCATTCGTTCTGGACAGGGACCTGTTTGCAAGTGGGGCAAGGAGTAGGGGCTGAAATTTACATTTTTAGAAGTAGACCGTATCTTGGCCTTAAGAAATTTATAGACAATAGAGTATTATAAAGAAAACAAAATCACTTGTAATTCCACCTCTTAGAGATAACTTTGGTTAACATGGTGAATGTATTTCCTTCCTTACCAAACCATCTATCTCCTATCTATCATCTAGCTCTCATGTCGTATGTTACATTCCTCTTCACTTAATATTTTATAGTTTGCTATATATTATATATATATATATCTCATAAATATTTTGCTATATTGTTGACAATTGTTCATAAATGTAAGTGGTTCATAGAAGAATCTTAGATTTTTGGGTGTGCATGTGAAATGGTGTTAGCTTCCCAGTTGTTTCCAACTGACACTCCTTTCCTCCTGGGATGTTGGCTCTTAATGACATCTGGTCAGATTCCCCGACTTTCCCGTCACTTTCTCTTACTACAACAGTCCTATTTTTGGTTCTTTAAGGTAGAGTGAGTCCTGTCCATTTTGATACTTCAAGTTTCAAAGCTTGGCTCTTTTCGTCTCCAGAGCAAGACTGCTCTAAGTCCCTAGAGGTTGGGAGCTGGAGGTGGTGGGAGGTAGAATGATCTGGCTCTGAGCTCATTGTCCCCTCCCTGTTCTCAGCCTGTCACCTCTCAGGTTGGCGGCAGGAGTTTAACTGGCCCCAGGTGCATGGTGAGGAAATGGTCCCCACCTTGTTCTGGTTCTTTCTGGTTCCATCTGATATTGATGGATGTGCTTATCCTGAGTAGGGGGCTGTGCATAGTTTTCTCGGAGTGGTGTTAAGCTTCATTCTGACCCCCTACATCACTGGGGGCCCCCTCAGAAGAAAAGCCATGTTTGGGTTTTGCATGGGCCTGTAAGCCCTTCAGGCCTCTGATGCCTTCTCTCAGATGAGCCTCTTATTTCTCAAGAGCCCAGCCCCTCCCCCAGTCTTGATGCCCCTTCACAAGGAGCCATAGTGATCACTGAGGGTGTCTTTTGCACTCTCCAAGGGCCGCACAGAACTGCATGTGGTGGCATTGCCCTAGTTGCTTCCCTGGAAGGTTGTGCCTTGGGCCCTTCAAGCCTTGGGGCATTGGGTACTCCAATAGGTGCCCTCTCCTTCAGAAATGTCTCTGCCAGACTCAACACCACTTTCTGTGTCTGCTGTTCCTGAAGCTCCAGAGGGCACCCCCTGCCCTCAGATTCTCACTAGCATGAGAGTGGGTGCACAATCTGCTGCACCTCAGCAAGCTTCCTGCAGGGAAGCACGATTCCCCTCTCTCCTTCTTCAGGATATCCCACAGCCCTTCCAATTTTCCTTTGGAGCCTCCCCTCGTGGCTTTGGGAAGGAGGAAGCACCCCATGGGAAGGGAGGAGATAACATCTCAGCATGAGCTCAGCACCTCCCAAAAGGCCGGATAACTCCTGGCCCCTGCCGTTGTCTTCATGTAGACATTGGGAAGAAGAAGGTTGGGAGCAGAAGGGCTGCTTTTGTTGCCTCTGAATAAACAAAATGAGGTGATATCTGGTCCCTGACTGCATGTGACTGCTCTGTGGCTCCTTTTAGAATATCAGGATACGCTGTACCTTCGGTTTTTAACTGTAGGCACGGTCATCAACTCTGGCACTGGAACCAGCATGAACCTGTCACCTGGACATTAATTTTAATCACCGCATACTAACTTATGCATACAGCCTAATGGTCTTATTTTGGGCTCTCCAAAGTCAAACCTGAGACAAGAACTTGGGTGCAGGTAGTTTATTTGGAGGTGATCTCAGCAACCACAACTGGTAAATGGAGAAAGTGAGGCAGGACAGGGAGTACATTGATTGGAGGTTTGCCATGGAGGCCCCCGGGGTGCAGTGCTGCAGGAGACCCATTGAGACACCATGTGGAACATCCATGGCCTCTCATCCCACATTCCTTGAGGTTGCCCCCGAGAGTGTTGACTTTCTGGCCCTTCTACATGCCAAAGAGAGCCCTCAGACAAAGAGGAAGAGAGACACAGCCACCCAAGGTAGAAAGCTGTCAGCATGATGGAAATTCTGTAGCAGCAGCTGTTGAACTCAGGGTGGGGAGCTGAGGGATGAGGCCCAGGGCACCAGGACATATAGTTGGCCACACTAATTAAATGAGTCATTCTCCTAATGTTGGACATTTACGGGGTAACCTTTTAATTTTGCAATTATCAATCATGCTGTAATGAGTAGACATATTTTTATGTATATTTTAATTTTTCGTTTATTTATTTAGAATAGATTCTTAAATGTTGAATTATTTTGTCAAATGGCATGTCGTTTTGAGTTTATTGTGACACATTTTGGTGCAACTTAGCTTATGGACTCAAACTTAATGCTAGTAAGAGCGAATTTAAAAAAAAAAAAATATTCCTTAGCCAGTCCTACTCCCTGACCTGGTGGGTATTGGGAAGACTGCCCCATCTTGCGCCCACAGACTCTCTGTAGGAGTAAGTACGGAGCTTTTCGAACGCCCCTGCCCAACTGCAGAAGTTACGCCTACAAATGCGGAAGCTATTTCTCCAAAGAGGTCTCATCTTCACCACTGGATTCTCTCTTAGCTCTTATCTAGTCTCCAAACAGTATTTATAGAAAACTGTGTACATGGGTGACACTGAAGTATAGGACAAGGAGAAATAAAAAGTTAAGAGGCAGCTCTTAGTAGAAAGAGAACAAAAGAGAATCCATTCAGCAAAACTTTATTGAGCATTTACTCTGTGTAATGCGCGGGAAATGCCATGGTCAGGAAGCATGCTCTGGACCCTTAAAGAGTGTCGAATCGAGCTGAAGGAGTTTCTGCACGGTTTTGTTATAGAAAGTCATCTGAGTTGGAGATCATTTGACTAGAACATCTTAAGAAGGATGTTAAGAAGGATGCTTTGCAAAAAGTGGCATGCAGTTTCTGCAGGCCTCTGGTGCGTTTCTTGTAGCAGGACTCAGAGCAAGTGAGGCTGGGAGGTCTTTTAGGTGACATGTTAAAGGTAGAAACACCTTAGGAAGCGCAGCTCAAAAGCTGCCGAGCTCCTCTTGGCAAGGCTCTTGGAAAGAGGGGCTGTTTCCCTTAATTGCAGTTCTACTTCATTATGGATATTAATGATGCAGCATTTCTAACTGTTAGGAAGTGAACTGAGCTGGAATTATAGTCCACAAGCATGATACATTTTTAAATAGATTCAAATGATAATTAAGATATGCATGCACATTGGGGTCTGAGATGAAAGGCGAGCCTTTCAGCTTTACTGAATTAGTTCATTTTAGCTGAAATTAAACTGGAGTTCGCCAGGCAGCTTATCTCACTCACTCTTCCAGGCTGTCATAGCCATGCCGGTTGCACTAGGTGTCACTGTGTGAACTTCTACTGAACGAAAGGCAGAATAGAAAAGGAAAAGAGAAGAAGGTGAGAATATTTTAATCTGCTGACACTCTTTATCTTCAGCCTTCCTCTCCCATTTATTTCTTGTTAGTATTAGCTATTTTTAAGATTATGGGACACACACACATACACATTTTTGAATGACTATGTTGTCCAACTAAGAATTTTTCTCTGACTTTGGGGATAATTGTCTCTTCAGGATAGCTGAAAGGAGCTCTGTTTGCAAAAGTGTTCAGGGGCCTAGTATAAAGAGATGTGAAATTATCTTATTTCTTATTTTTGGTGAGGAAGATTGGCCCTGCTCTTCCTGAGCTAACATCTGTGCCAATCCTCCTCCATTTTGTATGTGGGAAGCTGCCACAGTGTGGCTTCACAAGTGGTATGTAGGTCGCCCCCTGATTCCAAACCCGTGAACCCAAGGCCCCTGAAGTGGAGTGCGGGAACCCAACCACCATGCCACTGGGCCGGCCCTGAGATTTTATTTTTAAAAAGTTAAGCCTTGAATGTGTTTTCATGAGTTTTATTGTGTTATTTACACAAAGTTTCATATTAAGGGAAGTTCCCCCTCTTAGAGGAAAGAAAAAGAATAGTAATGAAAAGGATAGTTAAAGAAAAGGAGAGCAATGATACAGTGTGTGAAAATATTTTGACTTTAAAATTCCCAAAATGACAACTCATTTTCAAATATTTTATTTCATTTCATTTCAGTTGCAAATTTCCTTTCCCTCCTATTCATCCTGTGCTAACATAATTGAAAGTTTTGTGGTCCCATTGCTGTGGTCTGATATTTGTAACATACCATGTCATCACATACCCCAATGCCTAACCTCAAACGGGAGAGATTTCGAGTCTATGCAACAATCCTATAATTGGAAGATGTGCTTGGGTCAGTGTAGACACCAGTACCACCCTTGCTTTGGATAAAGGCCGTGGAAAATTCAGATTTGGCACTGCTGAAAAAGAAACACAGCAGACTCCCTAAATACACCATAAGTCATCACTATCCCTTAAGACTATCCAATTTTCCCATTGTCTGAAAGCCTGGCATATTTCATTCTCTGTTAAGTGACTCAGTAGCCTCTTCCCTTAAAAATATAGGGCCCATAATCAATTAGGGCTTGGAGAGACACCATTTTATATTTTGTGCAATGCCTGAAGCATTTTGTGGTGCCCAATAAATATTTTATAATAATAGCAGCATGCCAGCTATATAGTATGTGTCATGGATAACCTTTATTTTCAAGCAAATAGTGGATATACACCTCAGTTTTTTGATACCTGTGGCTTGCATGTTCTTTGTTTCTATAAAAGTTGTAACACCTGGGAGTCTGCAGTGGTTTTCTCTGAGTCACATGATGTCTTTTGGAGCTACAGACAGTAGCTGTGTGATGCAAACTTGTAGCGTTAGTGGACAGGTATCAGAAACAGAAGTCAAGCTTTAATTTAGGGGGTACTCCTGGTGGCTTTTATGATGATAATAATAATTGTTATTATAGCTAACACTTAACCAGCATTACCTATATACTGTTCTATGCACTTTCTATATATTGACCCATGAATCCTTGCACAAAACATTGAAGTGGGAACTACAATTATCCCCAGTTTGCAATGTTGGCACAAAGAAGTTAGGTTACTTTTCTATGTCATGCAGCTGGTAGGTGGTAGATCTGGATGTTTAAGTCCAAACAGCCTGGCCCCAGAGTCCCTGCTCACTCAGAAAAGCTGAACTCTACTCTCTGTTTCATGGATCCCTTCCCTCAGCCCCCAGCAGTGTCTTCACATGCTTTTCATCTTCTGATATAGCCGCTCCGGGCTACAATTTCCTGGGAGTTGAAAGGACTAGTGTGACTTGATTACCTCTTAGATTCTTCCCTCTCCAGAGTCCTGCGATTCTATGGTCCTCAAAAGGTGTCCAAGGGAGTATTCAGTGGAATATTCTAGATGTGGATTGGACTCTGTGCCCAGTGGAGCAAGGGAGAGAGTCAAGGGTGTCCTCTTGGATCCCTGGAAGTGTGGTAATGCCACTAAGGGAAGCAGTCAAAGTCTGGCAAGGCTGTGCATGAATTTAAGCAAGTTTAGCTTTTAGTGGTCGAGATCCATCTCAATATGTTTCTCAAACTCTGGCTTACAGACCACATGTGTCAGAACCACTTGTGCACACTGGTAAAATGGAACTTCCAAGGTTCCTCTCCAAATCTACTGAGCCAGAAACTCTAAGGGGACCCAGGAATCTGTATTTTAACAGACGTTCTAGGTGATATTCATGGGTCACTGGATGAAAACCTGAGAGGCAAACTCAAGAACACACAGGTTAAAAGTTCTCAGAGGGGAAGAGGATAGGAACAGAAGTATCAGATCCGAACTCACACTGCAGAGGCAGATCAGAGGGAAGGAGTTTGGGGAAATGGAGGAACAGTGTTTAGAGATGGGAGGGACCACGACTGTGCAAAGAAAGGGACTCGAGTTGTCACTTGACTTTGAGGATATAGAAGGAACTATTTCATTTGAAGGATGATGACAAATGGATGACACATTTAGAGAATTGGGAGTCAGTGGGTGTTGACAAAATGTAGACCCTGAAAATGGAGATTGAAATAAGATGGTAGTATGAAGGAGCATTGTCACAAGAGATGGCTTTTCCAGATAAGGAAACCTGCGCTTGTGGGAAGGCCCTTTAGAGTCACATTCTTACAGGAGGTAGGTGCCACATGGGGCCAAGTAGGGTAGCTGAGGGTGCCAGGGACCTGTGTTTGTACTCTCTCCCAGGTTGTCCTCTTTGTAGAATTCCTGTGGGGCAGACATAAGGGAATTTTTCTCCATCATCTTTAATACTTTGGTGATGACTGGTGGAAACTACCTTCAAGGACAAGAGATATTTTCCACTCATTCCAAAGTTGTCTGTGTAGGCTAAAAACGGCTCCCCCAAAGACAGCCATGTCCTAATTCCTGGATCCCGTGAATGTTACCTCGTACGATTAAACAACGAAAAGAAGATCTTTGCAGATGTCATTCAGTTAGGGATCTAGAGATGGGAGAGGATCCTGGATTATCTAGGTGGTCTCTAAATGCAATCCCACTTGTGCGTATATGAGCGAGGCCAAGGTTGGTCTGACACACACACTCTCACACAGAACAGTGGAGGAGGTGATGAGACGATGGAGGCAGAGACCGGAGCGCTGCGGCCCAGCCAGGGAATTCCGACAGTGCCTAGAAGCTGCAAGGGGAAAGAACAGATTCTCCCTCGGAGTTTCTGGCCCTGCTGACACCTTGATTTCAGACCAATAAAAATGGCTTTGGACTTCTGACCTCCAGAACTGTGAGAAAATAAATGCATGTTGTTTAAGCCACCAAGTTCGTGGTAATTTGTTATAGAGGCCGGAGGAAACTAATGCAGTGTCCCAGTTCGGAAGGGTTACATGATGTACAAAGAAAGGATTATTGTTTATGTACCCACAGCCCAGCACCACCTTTATTTCTGATGGGTTAACAGTAGCATCCTAGACACGGGCACTTTCAACCACTCCATTCTTCCTTGTCTTCTTGACAGTTTGGAAGGAATTAGAGAACTTTGCTTTTCCCACAGTGACTAATAGGGCTTGCTGTGCTATTAGAGTGGTGTTTCACTGGAATTTTTTTGGGCAAATTGTGGAACTCATTATCGTAATACTTGAATAAATTTAAACACCTAACTCACACTCCTCTTTTATTCCTTTCTCCCTGTGTGACTAGCTGTAGATACTGCATAATGAAACCAAATAAACTCCGTGAAGTGTGTAATGCCTACTTAATTCTGTCTCCGTTCTCTAAATCAAGTACGTCTCTTCTCTTTTTGACTACAGTCAGTCATTTAACACACACAATAATACCCATTTATCCACATTAGGTTACCTGGAGTTAGTACAGATGGAGCTCAAGTCCAGTTAGATTGTCAGGGCTCTTGGTAATTAATGGAGAACATCTTTATATTAGCATAAAGGTAAGAAGTGAAGTTTATAATGCTCTTTGATTGCAGTGATGGGTGCTTGCCCTCTTGGAGAGTTTTCTCTAAGAAGGAAACACCAAAGTGATTGTAGAGATGTATGTACACACACACACACACACACACATACACTACCGGAAAATAAAAGAGACAGGCAACAAATGATATTCCATTATTTTTTCTTAGGCTGTCAATAAGTGGTGAACTCATTGTCTTTTGTAGATAAGGACAATTTGGATTGAAAGACAACTGGTTTTAAAAGCTCAAGTTAATGTTTAAAAAGGCTGGTATCTCTTATTTTCTTTGTACCTCTAGCATATAATGATATAGTCTACTACTGTATTATACTATATGAAGAATACTATAATACTTCATATGTAGTATTTTCTTTCCTACGTATGAAATTTACACAGGAAAAAATAAGTAATTGAGTGAAAATAAAGCAGAACAATAGTTAGTTGTTTCATGCTAAGTATCATGCAGATCAAATTAACTACTATTTCTTAGAAATTATCAACCCTATTTTTAAAAGATTTTAACCAATAATCCTAATTAACTTGGGATATTTTTGAGATTCTCTTTTGCCTTGATCCTTTCTCTTATGATGCCATTTTGTGATATACCTGGCCTAACCCAAATTGGACTGAAGTCTTAACTATATTTTATGCAAGCCCATTCTTACAAGCTTACCCATTCAATTTTAGTGGTCGGGAAGGCTGGAATTATGAGTCAGGAAGCAGAAGCTGACTGTCTGAGTATTCATGCATTCAGCCCTGAACCCTTTTAAATTTACTCATCATTATTCAGGAAATATAATTCATGTCGCCATCAAGAAAGCAATTGCTAGGACAAATTTTCCAAAAATATAGAGGGGAAAGAACCCTAAAATGAATGTATGTCTCAGGACTCCATATGCTTAAATCAGAAGGCTCCAGTTTTTTCTGATTACCTTTATATCTCCAAAGCCAAAGTAACTCACGAAGTAAAAATGGTCCTGAGGCTTTCTCAGTCTGATTCAGATAGCAATTTCTCTCTTTGAATCTCTTGAGTGGTCTCTACAGATTTGCCTCCCACACTTCTGACATTTCTTGCCCTCCCACTCCACTCTGAATGGAGCCAGGCTGTATGCTGACTACTGTGGCTGCACTCCTGCGCCTCAGATCACTCTTCAGTTATGATTTCAGGCTCTCAAACCAGAAATGCTTCCTGGCTTGGTTCACCCTTTCTGCACAAACTGTAGCACTAATAATGAATAGAGAAGTGAGGACGTGGGTTCCCACCTTCCTATGGTGTATTACAGTTAAAACTAACAGACCCAAGCAGGCAACCACTAATTATAAGCTGCCATAAATGAAAGAAAGACCCTTCCATGAAGAAGAATATTACCAGAGGGCCTCATCCAGCATATTTGCACCTAATGTGAAATGTAGACTTACCATGTGATTGAACTGACTGCTTGACATGCGGAAGACCATGGGCTCTCATATTTGTTGGGCATGGAATAAGCCTATACAAGGAGATCTCAGTCCACTTCCTTTCTCTTCCCACTTTTGACTCCCTCTCAAACCTTGAGGGGCTTTGTGTGTGTGATGAAGGACACCCCAGCCTGCAGTTGTTAAGCTCCCTTTACATTCTTTCACCCCAAATAGCTGCTCCTTGGCCACCCCTCAGGAGGCCCAGTGTATCACCCCAAGTATAGACATAGAAACGACCCTCACAAGCCCCGCAGGCAAGCGAAGCCCTTATTGGCAGGGAATTCTAGCCTTCTGGGTATGGACAGTGAGCTCTAGAAGGGGGCAGGGGGCACAAACTCCAGTGGGTTGTCCTTTTGGATCCACAGGCTATTTCCCTTGCAGGGCTGTTTCAGCTGGAAGGGTGGTAAATCAGAGGCCTCTAAGTGTCCAGGGCTTAGCGTGGGCCCCAAGTTACTGGTGGCAGCCCTGGAAAGATCATTTTTGTTCTGGATTAAGTTGTAGATGTATTTCTTTCATAGTTCATAACTCCTTCTCCATTTCTTCTTTTTCTTTTCCCTCCCTCCTTCTTTCTTTCTCTCATACTCTCTTTCTCTTTGTCACTGTTCTTCAATACTGTCTCTCCCTCTTCATTCCACAAATATCTAACACTTTCTTGCTTTAGAATCCTGCAGTTTGGATGAATACAGATGGTCTAGTTTTAGCTCTTTCTCACGAATATGCAGCTCTAGAGTTTTCATATTCAGTCAGCGGCCCAGGTGAACCATGGAACAGACGGAAGTCAGCTGGTGTGGTACGGAGACATTTTCCCAATATGCCCCTCAAGACATTCCTTTTGGTCTTTGTTTCCAAGTTGGATGAACCTAGACTCTCCCATCTGTCATGTTGCCTTTTGTTATTAATAAACTTCCTTTTTATTGGCTCAGGCTCTAATGGCACAGAATCTGCTTGACAACATGCAGACACTGGTCCCATACATTTTTAGGGAACAGATGATTTAAAATGTATGGTGGTAGAAGTGTAAGGCCTTTTACTTTATTGAGATGATAAAAGTGATAAGGAGGAGGCAAAATTTCTGTATTACAAAATAATAAAAGATTTAATTTCTAAATACTCTCAGTATGGTATTAAACCATGAGGTGGCAGAAGGCCAGGACATATTGAGAGAAGCAAAAAAAACACAAACGCACAGACATTTCATATTTTGGCGTTTTTCTTGTTAACTAAGAAATGTATAACAAAGAAACATTGTAACTTTTAGACGCTATGTTACTCAAACTCTTTAGACCTGTGCTAACACAGTAGCCACTAGCCAAATGTGGCTATTGAGTCCTTGAAATGCAGCTAGTCTGAACTGAGATTTGCTATAAGTATAAAAATCCTGCTGGGTTTTGGAGACTTAGTAAAAAAAAAAAAACAAGGTAACATATCTCATTAATAATTTTTATATTGTTACATGTTGAAATATTAATGCTTTAGATTAAATAAACTATGTTATTAACAGTTTCACTTGATTCTTTGGAGTTTTTAATGTGGCTACTAGAAAATTTAAAATTATGTATAAACCTCACATTTTCTTTCTCTTGGACAGTGGGGATGGAGACGGTTCTGGAAGTTGATGTCTGTCACATAATATCTATATTTAAAATTGGGGGAAAGAGCTGAGAGTTTGGGTGGAGTGGTTTGCATGTTTGCTCCAGAAATTGCTGTCTCTCTGGAGGACAGGTGATTGAATGACTCTTTGGCCTTTCTTGGTTCCAGATCTTCGTGTGGCCAGCGCCATCTTGTCACTCTCGTCTCAGCTCCAAGGTCACTCCTTCATGGGCGCTTCTCTTAATACTACAGCTAAAGCACCCTCCAGGCTGCCTTTGCCCATCACCCAATCATTCTTTCACAGTTTTATTTTCTTTGTAACACTTACCGTTACCAGAAATTATCTTGCTTGTTTTCTAATTTATTGTCTCTCTCCCCTACTAGAATGTAAGTCACGTGAGGACAGTGACAGTATCTAAATTGATTATCACTGTGTCTGATAAGAGGTTAATATCCAAAATATATAAGAAACTCATAAAACTCTATAGCAAAAAACAAAGTAGTCCAATTAAAAAAATGTGCAAAGGACCTCAATGGACATGGATGTGTCAATTAACTTGATTGTGGTAATCATTTTACAGTGTATATGTATATCAAATCATCGCATTGTACACCTTAAATATGTATAATTTTTATTTGTCAATTATACCTTAATAAAGCTGAATAAAATTTTTTAAGATGTGGGAAATGTTCACAGAATAATGCTAAAAGAAAAAAGAAAGGATATAGACTATATGGAATGTAATCTCAATTTTGTGGAAGAAAGTCCATGTATAAGTTTAGAAAAAATAGTAGAAATAGATACCTCAAAATATTAATACAAATTCTTATTGTGTGGGAAAATAAATAAAAAGTAAATTGCTCATCAGTATGTTCCCAGTGCCTAACCTGGACAGTGACCATGGATGCAGAGCGAATAGTAAAGTCACTCTGTAAATGCCTGCCAGTTGATTTTCTAGCTACCTGTGCATTCGATTGTGATGAGACATATTTATGCAAACAAACCCAGAGATAAATGGAAATTTTTAGTGTTTTACTTATTTGAGTGCTTACAAGATTTGCATATTTAAGACCAGGGCTGGTAATATGTTTAATAACTAGACTAAAGTTCTAGGATTGTCTTGGCTCTATTTATGGCTTTGGGCACATCAATAAAAGTTTCGGGTTTAGTTTCCCCTCTAAAATGAGGGATTTGAATTAGATGATTGTTCAAATGGTCTTCAGCTCTGAAATTCCGTGTTATGGATTTCATCAGAAGCTTGGGTTTCACGTTAGCTACTAAGTGCCTGAGTCTTTCCCATCTCTTGTTATCTGAGAGGACAGAACCCTGAGAATATGTATTAAAGGGGTGGGGGCGGAGTTTTGGCTCACTGGTTCATCGCTGGGATAATGGAAGGCCACACTGGGGAATCCCACAAAAAAAGGGCTTGCACGTTTGGGATGTTGCGTGTGAGAGCTGGTTCTAAAGCGGAGCTCTGTTATCTTCCAATTTGTATTTATGAAGTAACTATGTGTGTATGTGTGTGTGTGTTTTTCCCCTCCCGCTTCTGTTATATTGTGACATTCTTCCTTCATATACAGAGGGAGAGTAGGACAAATTAGAAATTACCCTTTGCTTCAGACAGTGAACTAAACAGATTGTGGCAGGAAATGCATGAAAGACATTTAGGAAGAGAAAAATAGAAAAGAGCTTCAAGGATAAAGTGACAGGTCCTTGAAAGTCACCAAGAAGTGCTGTTCAGCTTCAAAGATGACGGCAGTGCTGCGAAGGGTGCATGTAAGAGTCTTTTGAAAAGGACAATTTCTCTCAAAATGTGTGGAGATAAATTTCTCTATAGCTCTGAACTTTTGGCACCAGGTGGCCTTCTCCGTATTTCAATTTATTTTTATAGACACTTCCTGATGAAGACCTATTCTCTTTTCTTCATTGTTTATAATGGGTCGTTCAAATATCCAAATGAACAGTGACCAGGCATCCGAATGAGTAACACTCTCAATAATTCTTAAACAAGCTCTGCTGATAGGATGTGTAAGCCGTTAAAAAAATGGTTTCCCTGGTTTGGAGGAGATGGGATGGGGTGGGGGTTGCTTCTATTTGGTGAAGTGACAGAGTGGGGCTAGTGGGTGGTTGAGTCTAGATAGCTAGTAAGGAAGAGATAAAACTTTTGAAGACTTTCATTTATCTTGTTTTTCAGTGTTAGAGTTCTTGAAGAGTTCAGGTATAGTCACAGCCTTCTGGTGCAAGAGGAAGCACCATCTGCTGAAGCATTCTGTAAGCAATATAACATCTCTCCAGAGATGGTTTAGCATTCAATTCACAAAGAAGGATGGCAGGGACTTGTAAACAAAAGGAAACAACTGAAGCAGTGAAGAATGGGCTGTGCTCTAAACATTCAATATGTTTCTTTACAGCTGAGAAACCCTGTAATGCTACAAAACCCTGGCAGAATTCTCTGATGGATTAATTGTTTTGGTTTGTGTGTGCATTTTTTTAAACTTCAGTCTTTGAAACGGCCTCTTCTAACACACTTCTCCTGGTTTTTGTTTTTGTCATGATTTTTGTGGTTTTTTTCATGAAAAGTCATTTTTCATGGGTCTTGTGGGTCATAAGTGGTGACTGGTGGAAAACTTAAAAAAATAATAATTAAACCATTTGACAAATGCTCTGCTTTGTATATAGCCACGGGTTTGGAGTAAGGGCATAGCAAAGGCTGGGAGCATTAGGCGCTATAATATGAAATGGGGGTCTTACCCGAAGAACTTTTCTATGCAAAGCTTTGCTATTTTGTCGTAGGGGAACAACGAGCCTTCCCAAATTTCTGGAGACACGTAATTAGTTGAAAACACTGTGTAGTACCCTAAAGGAGAGTCCTCTGGAAACTAACCTGCATTCTTGAAAGATCAAATGCTTTAGAAAAGTGGTCTAGGTTTTTCTATAGTCTGCTTTGTCTCTGATGCAAAGACACAGTGGGGGTAAATGGTTCATACTGCACAGAGAAAAGACATCAACATTTTGGTTTAATTTAATTCCTTACGCAGAGTAGGAGCTCAAAAATTAAGCGCAAATGAATGAATGATTTGGCAGCAAATTTGTATTAATAAAATCCTTCCAACAATCAGCTCCTTTCATTAGCTACACAGACCTAAGAGATTTTAATCTTTACTTGCATATTTCCCAAAAATATTCAATATCTTATTTTATGGTTTTATGACATACAAAAATTTACAGTAGCAATGACCATGATTTAAAACTAACCTCGGCACCTGGACTATAAATATCCTGAATTACAAAATTACAGGGAAAAAAATACATGCCTCTCCTCTCAAAAACCAAAAGTATAATTCTTATTGCTATATCATTATCTAAATTAATGATACGGTTTGTGTGTGCATGTGCATACATGCACTACACCTCAATAATTGTTTTATCTGATGGTCTTTATTACCTTGTAGAAATTATATTGTCATAATTAAAACAAGTTTCATTATTTTCCACTTCTACTCCCATATAATAGATCACTACCGTTTTTGCAGTGGGCCATTAGGCAATACAGATTGGATTGTTTTCCCCTAGATTTGTCGGTTTACTGCTTTTAAAAGAATTAATCACCTGTCTTACAGCTTCCCCTGTAACTCTGCTGGCTTCCACTTGGAAGGAACTCTTTACTTTTTAGATTACATAATGTCTGGGGAGGACCGCAGACAACAACCCATCCTGATCTGGGTGAAGGAAGCTGCAATTCTGTTTGTAGAGTCCAGGGAGGTGTTCTATTGGCTATTTTGGTTGGCTAGCGGAGCATTTTAAACAGTTAGGGATCTTTTTGGCAACCTGGTAAAGTAAGTACTATTAGAGACCAACTTGGTCCTAGTTGCAAAACAAGCAGTTAGCAACTTTGCCTCCCATCCTGCCTGATTCCTGCACTTGCTGCTTGTCTGCCCTCTGTAGGGGCGTGGTTTAACACTTCTGAAGTATATGCAGACATGCTTGCCATTTAGTATAGAGCAGAGCAGGATTTAGGCATTCCTTCGTTCCTAATAATGACACTATGAAATACCAGATATGTATACACATAAACACACATCCCCAGACACATATATATACACTATCCCGTTATGTGAACATATAACTTTATTGAGATATAGCATATGGTTCACCATAATGACCACTGATCTTCATTAAAAGTCAATTTCCCTTTTTTAGAAATTTAAAAACTTTATGTATAAAATAAAATATTATAATCACTTGTGTAATTATGAGAAAAGGCTCTAGAATACTTCATCCATCCATCCATTCAACATCTTTTTTATGCGTGTTGAACATCTATTAGGTATTGGGTATTGAGTCCTGCCACTGTAATGACCTTACATGAGAGCATTGATTTGATATCACTTTGAAGTTTCTGTTGACTAAGGTAACGGGTGATAACCCTGACATAGTGTGGCCAAGGGACTGGTCTTTAATCTAGTCCATTATGGGCTAGCTTACGTTTCTCGATTCTCTTGTCTAATGTAATCTCCTAAGAGCAGGTCTTTACGTGAGTTCCCGTGGATGCTTAGCTCAATTTGTGCTCCCAAGGTTAGTTGTCTGCTTTATCATCTCTGGACATTGGTGTCTCTCAATCCCTCTGCTTTGCCTTGGTATTCCTTGCCATGAGTAAGAGTCTGGGTGTCCTGACTGTGGGAATGGAAGGGCCCTGTGGTATCTCCTTGTGTAGGAGAGTTATTTCCTGCTTGTAGCCTGACTTGCAGAAGGAATCCCACTGGGTGGTGCTCTGACACCTTCTGTGAAAGGCTGTTAAATGTCCCCCTCACCCTAAAGCACTTCTGGTGTGGTAGGATAATGGTCCCCCAAAGTGTCCACATCCTGATCCTCAAATCCTGTGAATATGTCATCCTGTATTTTGTCCCATTTCTGTGCTGCTCTCACCTTTGATTAAGAAATGGGAATAGCAGTACCGTATATTCCTAGGAATAAAGCTGAGCCAGCAAGGATCACAGACTCTCAGGTATATTTGTGAGCTAAGCAGATGCACCACCTTTATATCTGAGTCTGTCCGTCCATATTTCCTACACTCCAGATTTCTGACAAGTACTTTTTTGGGTTATGTGATCTTGAAGACTGGCCTCAAATCCCAGTCTTCTTTGTCCAATGTCCTTTCTGTTATATCACGGTTGCTTCCAAGTGGACTGGAGCTGCCCTGGAACAAGAGCCTGTGGTGAGAGCTGTCTTAAGTGCTGCTCTCTGACATGAGCAGATAACTTCAGCTTGGGGCTTTACCATCCTTCCACATTACTGCTTCCATCTTTAAGTGCAGTTATAGTTTTCTTGGTATCGTCTCTATCCTTTTAATTTGTAGGGATCCTCCTAGAGGAACACCATGATATCTATCTCATAGTGAATGGTTTCTCATTGCTTGTTGAAACACAAAGAAGAGTCTGAGGGCTTTCAAATAAAATTGCTATCATTGACAATTTTCCTAATCCTTCTGTCCAGCCCATATTGTTGATACCTTTTTGAAATGTAAACCCAGAGAAGCTCCTGAACATAATGAAGCTGAACTGGTGATTCTATAGCAACTTTAGGCTATGTAGGAATGTCTTCCTGACTTTTTATGAAGGAGTTCTAAAACCCCACTGGCCTCTCTGAACACATTTATGCATGGCGTAATCCCTGAAAACACTAACAGTTGTCTTCCCAAATCCCAGAGCTGCCTCTTGCAGTATTATTGAGTTTGGGGACATTCACATGCAGGGAAGTTATGTGAATTTCCCGTACATGCCAAATGGTCAGTGACCCAACTTCCTGTTGCAGAGATCCTGGCACTCGAGTGTAAGTCTTTTGACAGAGTTGTTGGTGGGTTTTGTGGAAGAATTTTCCATGGTGGTCATTAAAGTCCATGAACAGATTTAGAAGTAACATTAGATTTTGAAAGCAACGTTATCTGGAAAACTATGCATTAAACCGCTAATTTAGAAAGAAGGTCTCTAATTTCTTATTTAGAAATAAAGGAATTGTCCCAGAAATCCAGAAAACTGTTAAATAGGAAGTTTGTTTATTTTCTGAAATCACAACCAATTTTTTAATTAAAAAGAACTTACAAAGCCATGGGCCAGGTCTTGTAACACCCTATAGGGTTAGGACTCTTATTATTCCCATTTCCCCATGAGAAAACTAAGGCATGGAGAGGTTACATAACTTTTCCCTGTGGTCACGCAGCTTGTAATGGCAGAGCTGGGATTTGAACCCAGGCCATCAGTCTCCAGGGAACATGTTATTCAAATGACATTATGCTGCCTCTTAAAGACAGACCAGGAAGAAAGCCAGTGCAAAAGATCTGGCCACTGTCAAAGGTTGACTGCTGTGGTCTTGGTGGTGGTGAAAGTATATGAAGGGGAGAGAATCTAAAATAGTTAACTGAAGACTTCTGACAAAGAACTACCACAGCTTTAACATCCTAGTACACCTGATCATTCAGCATACTTGCTGCAACTCTCCATAGCAGAATTACCTTCCACAGCTAAATTTTTATTGTCCGCCTCCACATTTGACCGCCTTGAAAATCCTAGTATAAGATGCTGAGCCATGACATTCTGTAGAGATTCGTAACAACTTAAAAGAGGTAGCTATTCAGTGACCATGTGCATTTGATGGAATATTTAGCAAAGCTGACATAGTAACCTGAATAAATCAAACAAACAAACAAAAGCTCTTCCAGGCTTCATCAGAGGGAAAATAAATAAATAAAATGGAATAGAAAGATCTGGCTACTCTCCCCTATGTGCTATAAAATTCATGAAAGAAGTATACAAGAATAACTTGTTAATGCCCCAAATTGTTCACCTTTATCCTTTTATTCTTATTGGGGCAAGGAGAATTGTATAGAATCCATTTTTAGAGGCCAGTGTGTACTTTGTGGGCTGGACAGTTGTTGAATGCCAGAAAGCAACAGCCAGAATCACACCTCCTAGTTGCAGACTGTATTGCAGTTTATAAGCCAATTTCCAATGGTATTTCATTCACAACCACAGTAATCCTGGGATGAGGGGCTGATCTTCACTCGACCTATGCACAGCTCAGGCTCAGTGAAGTTCAGAGAGTTGTTGGCAGTCATGTTAGTCATATGCAGGGTGTCTGGCCCTCGAACCTGGGTCCACTCATAACGAGTCCAGGGCTCTTCGTACTATAAGACTGCTGCTCTGATTCTTCCCTTTTCATCCCCAGGGACAAGTGGCCTGTGTCTCCAGCTCTCTGCAGGCAGGGGAAGTCAGTGCAGTGTACTTTTATCCTTCCTCTGTGGGCCCAACCTACACTCAGCACACCATAGAATAGATTTTAAAGTTTCTGTGGCCCTAGAGCCCAATGCCTCATGTTCAAGTTTTCTTTTGTGATAGATGACTTGTGGCTGGGGAGAAACTCCAGCCATATCCAAGATTTGGTCCATGTGCTCCCGGCTGACCTGGAATTCTATTGATCTCAGAAGTAGCGTGCCATACATTTTGAAATCCCATCTACTGCTCTTCTTGTGGAGGGGACAGTTGTGGGTTCCAAAGACCATAATCAAAAATCTTTGTTGGAATTTGAGGCTTGACCGTATCAATCTTGTTTAAGTGCTAGACACTTATATTCTCACATTGCTACTTGTGCCTTGCCTGTGCTGAATGCAGGAGACAAAGCAATGACAAAGATACCGTCTTGCTTTCAAGAAGCTCATAATCTAAAATGGGAATCTTACAGTCCTACTCACCTAAGCTAATTACCAGAATTATAAACAAAAAGATTAAACCCATGTCTAAATTTCTTATTGTGATTAGCCTTTGCTGAATATGTTCTGCTTGCTTCTCTGGATCCACTCTCCATCCCTTTTTCTGTTCCCTGTCCTTGAGGCTGACAGTTATTAACTCAATGGGCTCTCTTGCTGTCTGGCTTCCAGACGGGTTTCCCCTTTGGGAGAGAGAGATTAAAGTATTTGTTCCTTTGTATTCTTCCTTGCTGGGCTGTATTCCTCTGCCTAAGGCCAGGCTCACTGGGCAACCCAGTTGTACAACTATAGCTATCACTTTTTCTTTAGGTTTCTGAATCTCTCCATCCTCAATGTCCTCCAGGATGATAAGGACTTCCTGCTGTTGCTAGCCCTAGAATAATTCAGTATCTCTTGTTAGTTTCCCTTAATCCTACCCACACCTTTGTAAACATCTCATCGTTAAACTTTTCTCCATTGTCTCATTTGAACTTGCCATCTGGCTCGCAAAGAACCCTGAGTCATTCAAGGCTATCTGTGATCTGACTCTAAACTCTCAATCCAGGCACATCTGTCAATGCATCTCATTCACAGTCTCTATCCTCTCCTCAAAAGACCTTGCGATGGAGTTATATAAGGGGCCAACTGCTCAACAAATGCTACCCTGTTCATGGAGACTCACTATCCCACTATACAGTCAAAATCGAACCTGCCTTCCTCTCTGCTCCTGACACCAAATCAAATGCTGAAGGATTGCTTATTTCATTCAACCCTCTCTCCTCTTATTTGCATACTTGTCTTTCTTATTGGGCCACTTGCTCCCTGAGGACAGGGCTTCCATCTTTCTCACATCTGGAAATCAGTCCATAGTGAGCAGTGACTGTGCGATCAATTGATAAGGAGTCGGCTTGCCTCCAGGATGAACATGCAATTATTTGATGGTTAATAATGTAATCTTGGAATAACCTAGACTATTTGTTTTGTTTTTCTCACCCACCCTTTGCTATGGATGGAACATTGGAGGAAAGGATTTGAAATGAATCAATAGTGTTTATCATGGACAATTTTGATGAAAGCATATATCAGGAGAAGACTGAAACTTTTCAAAGATGACCACGTTTTTGGACTTGATATAGAGGATAAAGGGCACTGTCTTCCATTGACAATGATTTTCAAGCACTAACTCGCCTGTGTGAACTCTATAATATTTGCTTCGTGAGGGGAAATTCAGCTTAGCTTGAATTAGTGGAAGTGAAAAGAGTTCAAATGGAACTCTGATTAGAGAGGACTTCCTTTTACCAGCCACTACCCAGTTTCCAGAGAACTCCAGGGTAAGAGATAGTGGTTATGGGGTATACAACAGGTGGAAGGGGCCACAAGTCTCTTGGGCCAACGCAACTGTGTTGGGTCAGGAGTGTTACTTTCCCCCTCATTTCTTTTTCTTGCTTACCAGCCTGTGCTCCTTCTCAGCAAGGTGGGTACCCTATTTTGTCCTAAAGTCAACTCCTTTCCTAGAAAATTTTCAGCTGTTAGATCTGTTCTTTCCTTCCAGTTCAATGCTTTGCACGGAGGTTAACATTTAACCGTTTTATTGCCAGCTTAGATCCCCAACATGTGCATTAAGGAGCAGCTGTTTGCCCCTAGAGTCCCTGGACTTGAAGGCTCTGCTGTTGGCTTTCTTTATTACTTAATCAGCACTGTCACTAATGCAAATCTATTCCCCCCACATGAGGAGCGACATTAATTTTATGTTGTTTACGTACTCTTGCCATAAGGTTAAGCCATTCCTACTATTAAGCTTGATGAAATTGCATTACCTTAATGAAATGCACTTTACTGATAAAGAAGAATGTCACTTTCACAAGTGGAAGCACTGTTAGCAAATTTTTATGAGAGAATTCCCAAAATCATATCTTAATTGCTTGGACAGCTGTGTAGTTTACATAACGAGCAAACAATGCCAAGGTTTTTTATTTCCTTTGTCAGCTGTACTGGATGTTAGTATGCATGGTGGACCTTTTCTGGGCCTTTTATTACTTGATTGCAAATCATTCTTCATTGTTGCCCAAATTTATGGAAGGACATTGCTCCCTGAGGTGCCATTTCCTTTCAGGTCTGTAACTGAACATGACTGATGGCGCCAGAGTAACAGTTGCTTATTACTGCGTTCACTGAGCTGTGATTGCTCCAATACTTTATGTTGGCAGATGTGTTTCCCTAGGAACAGCATCTCTGAGACAGAGGTCATTGATCAAACCCCCTCTGGCTGTTCCATTATGTGCAAATTATTGCTAAAAGCAGAGAGGCTGCAAGGGAGGTGGTGTGTACTCATTGCAGATATAGGGGAGGGAAGTCCAAAAAAAAAAAGAAAAAGAAGGAAAGAAAGGCAAGTGTAATGAAGCAGGAAAAATTCCACCTAAACTAGAACGATGTTTTTGTAATGTGAATTAATAGAGAAAGGGGGAAATTAAGTGACTTTGAGAGTCTTCCCACACAATGGGAGAAGAGTCAGATTTTATCATTTTAGGGTAACCTCTGAAAGTAGGCTTGTTGACAGCATCCTTGGCAGCTGTCCAAGGCTAGACTGGGGCATGTGTGTGGGCTGGACCCAGAGTACTGTTGTCCTAATATATAAGGATTAAAGTGGTTAAGTGGCCAATACACAGTACTCTCTTCCGTCCATTTCTGGCCAAATATTTAGGAAATGCTGGAGACACACAGAGACATATGCAAAGATCTCCCCTGTCCCCCCGTTTCTCAGGGAGGGGAAGGAAGTGATAGTGGATTGACTGATAAATGGGAAGCACTTAAATCTAAGCCGTCCTTTGCTCAGACTTGATCGAGTGAGGCTTAGTTTTTGCTCAGCTGCAGCAGCAGCTCTTCTCAGCAGATTTCCATTCCAGGAAAGACGGATGGTCCCCCATGTGGGGGTCTGTCCTTTGCGAGCTTCAGTGAGACTGCAGGATGGCTCAGGTAGAGCCTGCATGCTCAGGAAGGTTCCAACGGTGCTGGGCCTTCCTAGCCACAGACTGCCACCCCATTTCTCACACTGACTTGATTTTTAGTGTTGGCAAGATTCACCTTTTTATTTTTGCAGTTCTGTTCTCCTTATCTGTAAAATCTATCTTTATATTGAGCCACATTTTTCCCAGGGTCTAAGTCACTCCCTTGACGTGTATTAGATGCTTCAGGAACAGTGGATGCTAATTCACGGGACATTGATGCAGCCTGTAGGCTGTTGTTAGGGTCCCCCTAAATAGTGTGTTTACCCCCAGGGTAACCTGATGTAACTGCACCATAACCCCCAAGGGGAGAAGAAGGGGAGTACAGAAGCTCCTTTACTTGCAAACACGATGGGTGCCAAAGGCTTTATGTATGTAATTCCCGAGTGACCACTTATGTTCTCCACGGGTGGCAGGCAGATTTGACACCCATCTTCTCTGGTAGTAGTTGTAGTCAGAGCAATGAAGTTAGCTATTAAAGAATGCTCTTCAAAAACAAGTAAATGCATGACTCTCATAGACATATAAAATGAATACGTCTCAAAGACCTTGTGTAGCTCATTAATTAAATGAGGGAACTAATAAGAGGTTAGGACCAGTTCAAAGAAGAATCCAAAGAACAGATGCATTTATGGATCAAGAATACCGAAATGAATTTGCGAATAGATTTAAAACTGGCTTGGGGGAGGATTTAAATTAATTTGCATGTCTATGCACAAGAATTCTTTGCATTGCTATTAGTTCCTAAGAATTAAGCTTAATCTCTACAGAGTTATGAAGGCTTGGTTTAGGTTATATAATAGCCATAAAAACAAATACTGTTTATTTAGTACTGGTATTGTGTTAAGATTTTTTAAGACCCAATTAAGTTTCTACTGTAACATATTTTTGTTCTAATACTATTTAGGAACAAAGAGTGTTGGTTTCTTGAGAAATATGTTGATTTGTCCTCATCCCTCATCCCAGTCTACCCACAGAACAAGAAGAGATTAAAGATAAAATAGTTTACTAGAGTAGACAGACATTTTAAGTAGGTAATTTTAAGTGATAAATTAAATCTTAGTACGGAGGGAACATAAAGGAGGGGGAAAAGATATTTGTCAGTTTTAATCCATCTCAGTAGTTTTTTTCCAGCTTCTCAAATGATTCGAGCATGAGGATAAGCAGAAAAGATGACTGGAAAACAGGCTGGGGCTGTATTGAAGAAGTCCTTGGATGGCAGGATGGAGGGTTTGTAGTTGATTAGATTGACAATGGGCTGCCATCGACTGTTTTGAGTGGGAGCAGTGGTATTGTTAGAGCTCTGCTTTAAAAAGATTAGCCCAATAGAAGTATCTGGGATAACTTAGAGAAGGAAATGATGAGTGGGGAGGCAATTTAGCTATGACAATAGTTACAATGTGAGATAGTAGGAGTTTGAATTATAATGCAAAGTGAGTGATCACAGTGTTACTTTAGGTAGAGCTACAGCACTTGGAAGATATTGGCAATTAGAAGAAGCCTGTATATGGAAGCAAAGGATAGTGTGTGGCTTGGCAACTACTTTGAGGTTTAGCTCTGTGTGACTTAAAACAAGATAGAAGATTCTGGAGAAAGTGGTATATGGGGGAAAGATGGTGTGTTCAACTTTGCAACTACTGATTTTGAGATGTAAATGAGATGCTCAAATAAGACATTTAGGAGGCTATTGGAAATGTTAGGAGTGATGCAGTCACTGAAGAAAAGGGTATAAAGAGAGAATTCCTAGGCTGAGGACTTTTAGGAAGCCGCCTACACTTTGGGAATAGTAAAAGAAAGTAGAGCTAAAAATGGGGCAGAGATTGATCAGAGAGGTAAGAGGAGAGCCAGTTTCAGTGGAGACAAGAGAGAAGTTTCAATGAGGTTGGAGTTAGCAGTGTCCAGTATTACAGAGAACAGATGGAGGGCAGGTACTGAAAGACGTGGTCACTGAAAGAGAAGGCTGGTGCTAGATTGTAAGAGTTAAGAAATGGGTGGGGAGACAGAGGCGGGGATGAAATTAGAATACTTGCTCAATAAATTTTTATTGAAAAGAGAAGATAAAAAGCAAGAGAAGAGAGACACAGAATGATAATCTTAAACTGGTCAGAGTGGAGAGAAGTGTTTTAGGACGTGGGAAAATTGAGCATGATGCTTAACTTAGTTGAAGGAACTTGGAGAGAGAGATTGAAAAGAAACAGGAGAGAAACAGGGAAAAATTCTGGAGCAAAACCGGGGCGGGGATAGAATCAAGTGGCAAAATAAAGAAATATCTTGAGACCAACTGGAAGGAAGTTGAAAAAGCTCCTATCCTATTGAATTGATCTTGGTAGGGGTAAAATTGAGGTGTCCTGTATGGGGTTGGAGGTGAGGGTTTAGGAGAATGAAGAATTTTTGAAACCCCTTCTCAAGGAATATGAGAGAGACCTAACAGGGTCCAAAAGGGTCCCCAGGCATGGAGAGCTCGCTTCAGGTTAATAAAGCTGCATTTGTAGAAGCGTATTTCATGAAATCCGTAGCAGCTGGTACTGGGGCCATATCATGAGGGAAAGCAAAAGGTTGGGGTGTCTGTGAAGAGAAGGTGGTAGAATATTAGGAGAGTAAGGGATTATTCTGTGGTTGTGATGAAATGACTGGCCATCGAGTCCAGGCCAGTTAGAGAGTCAAATGAGTCCTGAAGAGGGTCCTTGCTCATTCAAGAGTCGTGGCAGAGTTCAAAGATCTAGAGATCAGAATGATCTGAAAGAACAGAGTCATTGGAAGTATGGAAATTAGAAAAGATGGAAGGAGATGAAGAATGGTCAGAGAAAAGGAATGTCTGGAAGTTCAGACCTTGGTGGGGAGCAATGCCCAGGTGTTAAGGTGAGTAAGATCTGGCCATGCAAGCAGGTAATTTGTTAGAGTGGAGTCGACCCATGCATGGGAGCTGAGACGAGGGAGTACATTTGAGACCCTTGCTTTCCAAGATCCACCATCTTGTGCAAGGGCAATGGCAAAGGTCTGAGACTGGTACTTGATGTGGGTGCTTGAAAAGAAAGAAGATGGCTAACTGGATGGGAGATCTATAAAGGACGAGAGGTGGTTGTGTGAAGACAGAGGACTCGGCAGTGGTTCGATCTGTTGAATTTACGAAAAGAGTGTGGAGACACAGTTGGAAGGGGTTTAGGAGGCCAAGGACAATTCTTCTTTAGAAGAATCTCCCTGAGATTTTTAAAAAATACAAGTTGATGAATGTAAATTTAAAAAGTAAAAGGTATAAATAATCTATTTCTATTTTAAGTTAAGAAAGGATTTGATCTAAAAATATAGTCAGATAGGATAACAGGGTCTTTTTAGAGGGAGAGAAAGTATGTGTGTGTGCCTGTGCATGAACACATTGTATTTAAAGCGAAGATATAGATGCAGGAGGTTGGCAAGGTATAACGGTAAAGTTCTGTTATGAGACCACAACCAGATATTTTCCCCTCGTTTTCTTGCTAGTCTTGGGCCATTTCACTGCTAATCTACACATCCATCAAACAAACAGGAAGGGGAAATGGAGAGTTGAATTACAAATCTGTCAATTTTGTTGTTCTTGGCAGTTCAGGTTCAAGTTTTGGTGGGGGTAGAGTTTGAAACAAATGACAAAAATTAGATTTCCTGATTGTGGGAACATTGTTATGGATAATGAGTCCACTACTTGAAATGACACACAGAGGGCAGATTTATGGTTTCTTTGGGTGTTCTATGGAGTTAGAATGCATTTTTTCCAGTGAAATCTAGTCAACAAACTTGCTTTTCCTTAAGATTTTTTGTGTTTTTTATATTATTAGGTGGAAAGCAGCAACAAAAAGCCATGGAGCACCAGAGAAATATAAGGTAGTGTGTACAAATTTCACAGCCCACAGACTCAGATGTGCAAAAATGAAACAAAGCTTCTATTTCACACCTTTTTTTCAGCTTAAAAACAGAAAATTTAGTCTCCCTGATTCAAGATAAACTCAGTCAATTTTATTTTTCAGACATTTTAAGATAAACATAGTCAAAACCAATGTTCTTACCCTCCCAGTCCTTCCAGTGTAGCAGCTAAGTTCCCAGGGGCTTTTGGGCTTCCTGGTATTGAGGGAAGTGGGCGCTTGGTCCGTGATTGCCCTCTGTCCCCTGATGGGACCCACAAAGATATGTCTCATCTTGGCTGGTCATTTGCTCATTGTCCTCTATTACTACCTGGTATTCAGTGTGATTATGCATCTGCCATGGCCTCTGGTTGACATGTCAGGCCATCTGTTTCCTTTTTGAACCACTCATGAGGTCTTGCTGGCCCACAAGCCATCTCTCAGCCATAGATGAGCCCCTCTCATGGGGTTCTCAAGATTTTCTGAGGTTCTGTTCATACTGCCTGGGTTGCCTACGACTTTAAAGATTATCCTCACCTGCCTGCCTGGACCACTCACTTAACCTTTGACATTCTACACTCCAACACGATGATGGGTAGAAGGTTACTCTCTAAGGCCTGTGGCTCCCCTTTAGCTATGCTCTGACTATGAGGCACAGGTACCCTCTGATCTGGTATCTCCCCGAGCCAAGCCTATATAAGGTTTGAACTAACTTCACCCAGGGTCTTGACTTTGTAGGTGGGGCATGGTATCCTGTCTCAAAGATACCATTACATCCTCTTTCCCCCAGCCCTCCTCCTCCATTTTATCAACTCCATTTCCTTTTGTGTGAGAGAAGTTGCTTTTACACCATCAAGTTTTTTCCCCACATCTATTATTTATGCTATTAATTTTATGTACTACAGTCATATTAAAATCAAGGATTTTGGGACCCAGATAATCTTTTCTTTCTTATAATGCCTACCTTGGCACATATCCATTGGCTTTCTGTAGTTATTTATTTTCTTATTATAAATTTTAAAATCATTTCAGAAACAAAGTGGAAATCTTTGTTATTTGTAGGTTCTTTGGCTAGGAAACTAGGATTAAAAAGGTGAGCTGTAGATAGGGAAGAAAAAACTGCGCTTCTCTCTTGGTTACAGGCTTGCAGAGTCTAGAGATGACAGTTATTCCAGCTTTAAGCAAAAGATACCCTTTGACTTAGGGTGGCCATAAAATTCATCTCTCAAACTTGGGCAATTCTGAAAGTGAAAGGGAAGCTATTAATAATTATGCCAAAAAAATAGCCATATACCAAGACTATTCTAGAAAACTGGGATGTGGGATCATCCTACCTTTGGTCCGCATAGGTAGGCTAGGATCTAGTCAAAGACGCAGTGGTCTGAAGGGCCTCATAAGCTGAAGATAATGGAATAGATTCAGATAACTAAATCTCATAAACTAGATCATCTTTTTGTATATTCTTTTTTTCTTCAGAACCTTTAGAGAAGCTGGGTTTAAGGATTTAAGCCTGACCTCAGTTGTTTTTGGGGAGTGTGTGTGTGTGACATAGCATTGAGATTTCAATTGTGAACAGGGTCTCCCAGGGCTGGCATGGGGAGGTAGCAGGAGAAATTAGCAAGAGGAAGGAAAATTTTGAAAGAGTTGGAAATGAGCTCCAGACATCCTTTTACACTGATATTTCCCCTCAATTACCAACCAGAAAGGATCTGGGCTTGATTGGATTAAGGAAGGGTGTCCCACCATTCAGTTTATGAGCAACAATTATTTCCTCATGCTTCCTCTGATCTTGGAAGGCAATGCTGTAGTGAGAGGGCTGGAGTCTAGGTGGGGCTGAGGAACCAGAGTCATTTTAAGTTATTCAAAATATGCATCTAACCTAATATTTGGCTCGCTTGATGCTTACATTTTAAAAAATTAATTGCGAAAATACAAATATCAATATATTTCACATAAATATATAGATTTCTCATTTCTTTTGAAAAACCAGGAAATGTGGCAACTCTGCTTCAGTGTCTCCAAGAAGCAAATGTTGGCTGGAGCCATATCTGATGGCTTCTACAAGAAATGGCATTCTCTCGGCAGGTCACTATGGTCCCCGTCCCTCCTTACTGCTATATCCAGCCCATTTCACTGATTATGTTGGCTATTGTCTACTAAAGACTTTCAAATTTGTGATTCCTGTATTATACCATGCTGTGTGTTGGAAATTTCCAAACTAGACAGGACTACGTATGGCAGATATATCAGTGTTCATGCTTTTCTAAGAAATCCCAGCTGTCATTATTCAGACTAGGCTATTAAGCATCCATTTTTAATATTTTGAGGTATAAGAAACATATAGTGACATGCATAGATATTAAATGTAGAGTGCAATGAATTTTGACAAAAACATATTTCCTGTGTTATTGATACACTAATCAAGATGTTGAACATTTCCTTTATCGCAGAAAATTCCCTCACACCCTCTCCAGTCAATACTTACTCTCTCCACCCATAGGTAACCACATGGTTTATTGCCATAGATTGACTTTGCTTATTTTAGAACTTTATATAAATAGAATCATACAGTAGGAACTTTTTTGTGTCCAACTTCCTTCTTTTAACATAATGATTCTGAAATTCATCTGTGCTGTTGGAAGAAACAATTCTTTGTTCTTTTACATTGCTGAGTAGTTTTCCATTGTATAAGTATATCGTCATTTGTTTATTTACCTCTTGATGGACATTTGGGTTGTTTTCAATTTTTGACTATTTTGAACAAAACAGGTAGAATATCCTTGTGTATGTCTTTTTGTGGATATATATTTTAATTTCTCTGGGATAATCACCTGAGAGTGAAATGTTTCAGCGATAGGGTGGATGGAAATATAATTTTATCAGAAACTGTCAACAGTTCCAGAGCAACTGTACTGTTAATACTCCCGTACAGTTTACGCTCCTGCCAGCAGTGGAAGAGGATTTCCGTTGCTCCACATCCTTGACAACAATTGACATTGCCAGTCTTTCTAATTTTATCTATTCTATGAGATTCAGTGGGTATGACTGGATCTCATCGCAGTTTTAATTTAAATTTCCCTGATAACTAATGATATTGAGCATTTTCCGTGTACTTATTGGCTATTCATATATCTTCCTTTGTGGAGTGTCTAAGTCGTTTGTCCATTTTTGTTGTATTTAACAGTTTATTTAAGTTGTATGATTTTTTTTTCTATATTCTGTATACAAATCCTTTGCAAGATATATTGTCTCTTAGTATTAAACATCGAATTTTACATGGCTCTGTCTTAGATATTATAAAAGGACTACATGTCAAACCAGTTTGTAAATAATGTCAATCTAAAGTACATAAAGTGACAGCAACATGGTTACAAATTGTTGACTAGACTCTAAGAAGTGGGCCCAACTGTCTCTTCTAGGGATGAGCATAAATCTCGGAACGTCCCTATAATAACAAGATAAGTCATAGTAAAGGCTTACACTTTTGTGTCTCTGTGTGTGTTTGTATGCATTTTCTTTTTCAGAGAGGGAGCTTCTGAAGTTTTGCCACTAAATAAAAGGAATACGTTCAATTACACAGCTGTGAGATTGTACCTGTTCCTGAGGGCAGGCTGCTCTCCTCTGAGAGCCTTCGATCACCTTCCTGCTGGATATAACCACAATTCAACTGAAGTGTCCTCAGGACTCTTCCCCCGGTGCCAGATAATTGTCTCTGCTTGTAGTGTTAAAAGATGATGTCCTTCTGCAGTTCTCAGGAGGGACAAGCTGACCTGAGCAAGCATTTTGGTGAGTGAGAAAAAGCATGAATTGGGTTGGTTTGGAACAATAATCAAGGAGTAAGTCTCCGAGTCTGGCAGCCATGTCTATTAAGTGAATTCAGACTGCTGCTCAATCCATTATCGTGTCATGCCCTTGCTCAAAACCCACAGTGATTCCTGATGTCCTAGAGCATGGAGTTCAAACTCCTTCAACATTCAGTACCAACTGACTGCACTAACCTGATAACCCACAGATACAACCTCCAGACTAAATGCCACGGTCGTCAGTGCTGCCTACCAAATATTTCCATCTCTCCTCTTTCTGAACGCTTGGTAGCTAGTTGTGATTACGTGATTAACTTTGATGAATAGAAGGTGAGAAGAAGTAGTATCTGTCACTTCTATAAGAAATGTGTGATTCACAAGATTCCCTTTCCAACTGCATGCTAATTGTGGAATTCCCATTGTGGCATTGCAGTGTGGGACATGGCATCCCCACTCTCCTAGAGAAGTGCTTAAAGGTGTGCATACGAAGGTGGGTAGAAGACCGTGGGCTTGGAGTCAGTGAGGCAGCTCTGGAGTAAAATCAGTCCTCCACTACCCTTATCTCCTGCCCGGTGTCTTTGCTCTTGAAGCCTCCATCTGTGAAATGGGATAGTTATATTTACCTGGCGTCTTAGGCATTGTAGGCTGCTATAACAAAAATACTATAGACTGTGTGACTTGAACAGCAAACACTTATTTCTTACATTTCCAGAGGCTGGAAAGTCCACGATGAAGGCACCAGCAGATTCAGTGTCTGGTGAGAGCCGGTTTCCTCATTTATGGACAGCTGTCTTCTCTCTGTGTCCTCACATAGCAGAAAAGAACAAGGGAACTCTCTGGGGTCTAAGGGCACTAATCCCATTCATGAGGGGTCCATCTCATGAACCAATCACCTCCCAAAGGCCCCACATCCCATTACCATCATATTGGGGGTTAGGATTTCAACATATGAATTTTGAGAGGACACAGGCATTCAGTCCTTAACACCTTAGAAAGCACTAGAAATAATGCTGATGAGCTCGGACACAGTAGTTTATGTTACTCATCTGCTTTGTCAAGCAAACTGGTCAAACAGATTAATTTAAGCTGACTTTTAAAAATGAATAATCAGAGAAGCAGGCTGATAAAATCTGCTTTTCTAGTTTTAGGCTAGGTTGTTAGTCATAGTAAGAATATTTATCAAGTATATTTCCAGTTTAACGTTTAACATCAGACCTATTTTTGTAAGGAGAATCCAACATAGCATTTTATTTGTCAAAACCAAAACAAAAGAAAACAATCTTTTATTTCCTAACAAGCCATATTTGATGCCAGTAAGCTGGTAACCAAATGTAGTTAAGCTGGGCATGAGTAGGATTTAGTAACTAATGCCCAGGTCGTGTATACATGCTTAATTGTCCCCTCGTGGACTGGACTTACCATCTACCCAAGTCTCTAAGTTACATTGAGAGAGTCATATTTTCACTTGGAGTACTTACAACCATCTTCAGTAGTTTTATTAATAAAGACATTTCTTTTTGGAAATTTTATCTCAGAAGTTTCAGTTCTTCAGTAAGATTTAATCACTAAGAAAAAAATTCATTTTTCTTTTGAAGTGAAACGATCTTGTTCTATTTTCATAATGTCAGTAAGCAGAAAGAGATATAACAAATTACTGTGAATTTTTAGACATTTTCTATGTAAAATATAATTATTTTATTATGAGCATTAATTATCATGGTGCTCAGTGAATTGACTCCCTTTTAGTGGTTTACAGATTTCAGATGGTCAGGGAAATTATACATAATTTGTTTTCCAAATTAAATTAGTAGACAGTGACATGGCCTGTGCACTCAAAATTTAACTTGGAAAAGCATTTAATAATTAAAACGCCAAGTGGAGGGAAAAGAGAAAACATGTCCTCACATTTCAGTTATGTTTGTTGGAAAAGCCAAATTAAAAGTTTGGGCCTAACAGGAGATACAATGAAGGGAGGGAAGCGTCATAGCTGAGGATTCTACCAGATGTTTGACTCAACGTAAATAATTCATTTTTAATATATAATTTAATCTTTATAATCTAGGTTGTTATGTTCTGGACCTGATGTGTTCCCAAATTTATCATAATATTTACTAAAACTGCTGACCTTTAGAAAGAGGAGGGGCTGGTGGTGATCATCTCACTCAATTCAGTTGGAGAATTGGAGGCCCACACAAGTGATTGTCTTGCTCTCCCTCTGACAAGGGCAGAGGAAAGAGTAAATGCTGTCTCTTATATTCCTGGCCCAGGATTCTTTCAGCTGCACCAAGACCAATCATACCCTGGGTTGTCATGTTTCTGCTGTGCCAAAGTTATAGAAATAATTAAGGCAGCACTGGATTCAGGCATCAATTGAGCAACTGGTTTGCACAATCTATACGGTCTCTACTAACTATAGATGGCATGATTTCTAGCAGGATTTTCAGGATGAAGAATACATAGACTTATCAATCTCCATCTTCTCCAGGAAACCAAACAAAAGCAAGCACCAAAGAGATGTGAAAACAAAGACACAAATTCCATTTTCTGAGAAACCAGAGAAGAGCACGTAAAATAATTTGTAAGGGGTGCCAAAATAAGTTTAGTTTCATGCAAGCGACATCAAAGAGTGAGTCAAGACAAGCAGAGGAAAGAGATGACAGAGTTAAGGACAGAGACAGAGATAGAGATAGAGAGAGATGAGAGAGAGACAGATGGAGAGAGAGAGCACATGCTCTGGAGAAACAATTAGGTTCAGAGAAGCAGAAGAGACTCTGCTACAAGCAAAATCTAGTAGATGAGTCATATTTGCAAAAAGTTGTCTTTCTTTGTGGCAGCTGAAGAGAAGAGAACCCTCTGCAATGGGAAAACCAAGCTTGGAATGCTGCCCCTGCTCTTCTCCAGCTATGAAAATTCTCTGAAAATAGCTGGCCCATAAAATCTCAACTCATTTAATAATGAGCAAGAAAAAAGGAACTGCACAGCACCTGTAAAAAGATATTATAAGAAAAAAGGAGAAATGAGAAGTCAAATTTATTGACAAAATAGTCTCCAGAAAAATGTTGCCCTGGGACAGATGAAAATTGTGAATAAATATTTCAACATGAACTAAAAACTTTATGATACAGTTGCTTCTTTGAAGTCAAACCACAAATAATCGAAGCAGAAACTCAGGGAAGAGATGATAAAGCAATAAGAGGAAATAAAGTGTGAACTAGTGGAACTCAGGAAATAAGAAGAAGAAAAAATAAACTATCATCAAAGAAGAGAAAATTGGAAGAAGGCTAGTCTGACATGCATTGTAGAAAACAGTAAAATACATAGAAGAGAGAACTTGAGGAAAATTAAAATAATTGAAATATAAATTAAAGAGAGCTTAAAAAGACTATAAAATATGTAGATCTAGAAGACAGGAGAGGAGATGAAAAAAAACCTATGTCATTGTTAAGAAGAAAGTGATAAAACAAAAAAAAATTAAGATGTAATTAAGGAAGTCTTGCCTAAAATAAAAGAAACTTACACTGCACATTTGTGTCTGTCTTTATCACAAAACAAACACAAATAACACAGACAGGATAGATCTGATTCTTACATAGTGCCATGGACTAAGGTGGTCCCTCTAAAGTCATATGTTGAAGGCCTAACCCCCAAAGTGACTACATTTGGAGAGAAGGCCTTTAGGAGGTAATTAAAGTTAAATGAAGTCATAAGTGTGGCCCTAATACAATAGTATTGGTGACCTAACGAGAAGAGGAAGAGAGAAATCTCTCTTCTGAACACACAGAGGAAAGTCTACATGCAAGCCAAGAAGAGAGTCCTCACTAGAAACTGAACCCTGCTGGAACCTTGATCTTGGACTTTCCAGGCTCCAGAACTGGGAAGATAAGTTTCTGTTGTTTAAGCTGCCCAGTCTATGGGATCTTGTAATCATAGCCTAAGTAGAATAATACACATAGCTAATACTTTTATCTGAAATTAGAGACTACATGATTTCTTCTCCAAATGCCCCTGGGATTGGCATGAAAGAATATAAGATTGACCCGATATTCTTGTCCACACAATAGTTTTCATTATTTACTATAAGAGTAGAAACAGCAGAGACATTGTGATAAAAATGTACCAAAGTAGGAAAATAGCAAAAAGAGAGAAAACAATGACCTCACTTTTAGGAAATGAAAACAAAACAAAACCACAACAAGACAACCTCCAAAACCCAAAACCTTAACCTTTCAGTCAAAGAGGAAATACAACCCCCCAAATAGTAGAATAGCTATGAAGTAATGATAATGAAAACACCACGGGATACAGCAAAATTGTTCCCAGAAGAATATACTGACTTAAATATTAATATCAACAAAACTAGAATTAATGAAAAGAAAGGAATCAAACACCTGATTCAAAAAATCAGAAAAGAAATGACCAAAATGAACCAAAGGGAAAAAGAAAAAAGGAATTAAAAAATAAAAGATAACAGCAGCAAATGACAGTCTAGAAAATAGAAAGACAATATAACTAACAGGTGAAGCTAAAATGCTGATTCTCTGCAACGAATTAAACCCAGTAGTCATGTATTCAAAAAATAAAGTGTGGAAAACACAGGAGTAAATAACGCAGATCATAGGGCAATTCAACTTATAAGAAGCTAGTTCATTTAACTCTAAGAAAATAAATTTGAAAACATGGACAAAACAGACAATTTTCAAGTGAAATATAATTTGTCAAAACAGACATAGACGAAATGGTAAAATGTAAGCAGACTGAGTTTGGTAGAACATAAGGAAATTTGGCAAAGGGTTTCTTTCCCAAAGTACTGCCTCTAATAGTTTCATAGGTGAAATTTATCAAGACTTTAATGAGCAGAGATTCCAATTTTAAAAAATTGTTCCATAAAATGGAAAATTTCAGATTTTTTAAATGAAGCAAGCATAATGTCAATACCAACATTAGACAAAGAATGTTCAAAAATGAAAACAAAAGAACAATCTCAGTGATAAATATTGATTTAAAATGCTGAATAAGATATTAGCAAATGGAATCTAGCAGCATGTTAAAAAATAATACTTTGAGTCCAATTGGTGTTTATTCTAAAAATGCAAGGATAGTTCAATATTAGGAATTCCATAAATACAATTTATTATGTAACTATTATAAGGAGAAAAAAATTATATCATCAAATCTTTAGGTCTGAAAAGTCAATTGAAATACTCAAAAACATTCTTAATAAAAGCACTCAGTATCATAATAATACCCCAGCCCAATGCAGCATCGTGTTTAAATAGTGCTAAAGTATTCAAAATGAGGAAGAACTGTGACGAAGACAGAATGCCACTACCATTAATTAACATAGAAATAGCAGTACTTTCTCATGTAACTAAAAAAGAAAAAAGGGTATAAAAATTGAAAAGCAGAAAAATCTGTGATGATGTATTCATAGATCGAGAAAAGCGTAGAGAAATAAGTAAAAGTCCTCAAATAAAAAATGAAATCAATGAGTTAATAGGGTAAAAATTAATATGTACACATCAAAAGCTTTTATATATACAAAAAATATTGTTAGATGTTATAATGGAATAAAATATTACATTTTGTGTTTGCAACAAAAAGATTTTTAAAAACCTAGCAAGATTTCTGCTTTGTGGAAGATGTAGTAGGTGTTCTTTTCCCTATTCCTTTCTCCACTGAGTCCAAAGAAACACCCCCAAAATTATATGTAAAACAAACATCAGATGGCTCTGAAAAGTGGAGTGAAGAAGGCAGACTGGCTAAAGATCTCAGAACGAGCAGAGCAACCTAGTGGTTAGAGCTCTGGGTTTTCTTTTTTCTCTCAACTTGGAGCTAAGAACATGGCAACCTAGAAATGCCAGACAGAATAAGGCCCCACAAGAGCCTGCTCTTTCCAGCCAACAGGTACAGAAAAGTGCAATCTAGCAAGGCAGAAAGCTTTTAGACAATCACCCCTCTACTCCAGCCAACCACCATGGAAAAAACTGTGACCTCCAATCCAATTAACACCAGGTGGATACATTACATATGCTCCTATTTGTCATTTCATTCCTTCTCTAATGCTCTCCTTTTTTTGTGTAGGTCCAAGTTTTTGACCTCTATCATTTTCCTTGTCTCTGAAGAACTTTTAACATTTCTTTCAAGGAAAGTCTACTGGAGACAAATTTCCTCAGTTATTGCTTGTCCAAAAAAGTCTATTTCTCCTTCATTTTTGAAAGCTAATTTCATTGGATACACAATTCTATGTTGGTGATTTTTTTTCTTTTAACACTTTGAATGTTTTACTCTGCTCTCTTTTTGCTTGCATCGTTTCTGAAGAGATGTCCACTGCAAATTTTATCCTGGTTCCTCTCTCGGTAACATTTTTTCCCTCTGGCTTCTTTCAAGATTTTCTCTTTGTCCTTTGTTTTCTGCAGTTTGACTATAATATGGCTGGGTGTAGATTTTTTGATATTCATCGTGTGTGGTGTTAGGTGAGCTTCTTGGTTCTACGATTTGGTGTCTGTTATTAATTTTCAAAAATTCTCAGCCTTTATTACTTCAAATATTTCTTCTTCTTCTTTCTGTTTCTTCTCCATCTGGTATTCCTATTACCCATATGCTATACCTTTTGTAATTGTTCCACAGTTCTTGGATATTCTGTTCCATTACTCTGCTCCCCGCACCCCGCCCCTCTGTTCTTTCTTCTCTTTGCATTTCAGTTTGGAAAGTTTCTATTGACATATCTTCAAGCTCACTGATTCTTTCCTGGGCCTTGTCCTGTCTACTGATGAGTCATCAAAGACATTCTTTGTTTCTGTTATCATGTTTTTTATTGTTCACGTTTCCTTTTGATTCTTTCCTAGAATTTTCATCTCTCCACTTACATTACTTATCTGTTCATGCATGTTTTCCACTTTTTCCACGAGAGCCCTTAGCATATTAAACAGTTATTTTAAATTCCCAGTCTGTTAATTCCCAAATATCTGCCATATCTGAATCTGGTTCGGATGCTTACTTTGTCTCTTTAGGCTGTTTTCACTTGTATTTTAGCCTGCCTTTTAACTTTTTGCCGAAAGCTAGACATGACATATCAGGTAACAGGAATTGAGGTAAATGGGCCTTAACTATGAGATTTTATGTTTATCTGGCTAGGAGTTAGGCTGTGTTTAATGCTTGCTGTAGCTGTAGGTGTCAGAGGCTTCAATTTCCTCTAGAGTCCTTGTTTTAGTCTCCCTTGTTGTCTTTGGTTTTCCCTAGAAGCTCTTTCTTAAATAGGGTCTGTGTTTTGTAGCTGTCTCAGTTGGAATTCATTGTTGTTATCCTGGAGCCTTGTTAACGTGGTGGCAAGGTACTGGGGAGGGCAAGCATTCTAAAATCTTATGTCTAAATCTCTGTGATTTGGGTGGGTCAGAGTCCCTGGGCTGTGACCTTCAGAAAAAACTTTCATAGAAGAGTTTCTTTGCCATTTTTTTCCTCCCCTTATGTGAGACAAGAAGACTAGAAGGTGCTGGAGTTGGCTAATTGCCCTTCCCCCAGGTCAGATAAGGCTTTGGCAAAGTAGTGTCTCTTGAAGGCTGGCCTTTATTACAGAAAACAGAAGGAAGAACAGAATGCTGTGGGTGTATTTCAGAATGATTACTTTTGTCTTGCCCTGCCAGAAGCATGAGGGAATTTTTCCCAGTCTTCACCATGAGAACCTGGCGGGGCTCCTGGAGGTAAAACTCATGAGGTGTGTCCCTCACACTGCTCCTTCAGAGTTTTTTTTATAACTCTCAAGCTAGTCTACACAAGCCTCCATCCTTTCTTCAACTACATTTGAAGTGTTCCTATCAGCACTGGCTCAGTAACTTCTGCTCCCGGTAACCTATGAGTCTCTACCTGCCTCTCCAGTTTTGGGGAAAGTGGTTTGCACTGTGAACTTTATTGCCTCATGGATCTAAGAAGAAGTGTTAATTTTCAGTTTGTTTAGGTTTTTTTCTTGTTGTGAGGATGGAAATGATAACTCCAAGCTCTTTACACATCAGAGCAGAAATTGGAAGTCCCAACTTATGTTGACAAAGGTGCAAAGAATATGCAATATCTATGCAAAGAAAGTTTAAAACACTCCTGCAGGACCTCCCAAACGTAAACAGGTGTATAGGCAGCCTGTATTCTTGGACATAAAAACCCAACAACAAAAACATTAATTCTCCTTAAGTTAATTTACTTTAAACATAAATGAAAATACCAATGGTCGCCCCTTTCACACACTAGAAATAGACAAGCTGATTTTTAAATTCATAAGGAAAGAAAAATAAGAATAACAAAAAACTCTCTAAAAGAAAAGCAAGAAGGATAATCAATACTATCTATATGAAATATACCATATTGCCCAGGCATTAAAACATTATGATACCGGAAAATTAACAGTCAAGCAGACCCATGCTATGAAATAGAAATCAAGAAGTGGGCCCCTTATGTATGATAAGGGTTTAATCTCAGATTAATGTGGAAAAGACGGACTATTCAAGAAATAATATTGGGATAGGTGAGCATCCCAGTATATTTCACAATATTCAGCATGAAAGATAGAGAACTCATAAAAAAAATAAGAATCAAAACTGAAACCCATAAAAATAATAGAAAAAAAGCAAAGAAGAATTCTATTTAACCTCAGAGTGGTAAGTCCTTGCTAGCTGACACAAAATTAAGAAGCCATAAAAGATTTGTAAATATGGCTGTATAAAAATTAAACATAATCTTCTGCATGGCAAAAATGCTATAGGTCAAAATACAAATGACAAATCAAGAATAATATTTGGAAATCATATCACTGACATGTGGCTATTCTCCCAAATATAGAGTTTCTAGCAATTGGTAAGGAAAAGATCAACAAACCAAGAAACAAAACAAAACAAAACAAAAACAAAGAAGGAGAACAGAAAGTTCACAGAAGATGACTTTCAAATGGTTTTAAACATACGCAATGATGCTCAATCTCATTCATTCAAATGAAAAATAAGAATAAAAAAATAGAGTTGCCATCTTTCCCTATAGTATTGGCAAAAATCTAAACATTTGATAAGACAAGATGTTGGTTAGGCAGTGGGTGAAACATACATTCATTACTGGTGAGAATGCAAATTAGTGCAACTATTGTAGAGGCCAGTTTGGCAGTATATACCAAAATTACAAATGTATTTACCCCATCACCCAGAAATTCCACTTCTCAGCATGTATCTTGTAGATATACTCATTTATCTTTGAAATGGCATATGTGCAAGATTATTCACAGCAATGATATTTGTAATAGCAGAAATGGAAACATCTTAATGCTATCCATAATGAACTGATTAAATTAGTCGTGCTACCCATAATGGAACATTATGTTGCCATAACTTTGTGAAAAAGCTGTCTATAAACTGATATAGAAAGATCACTAGTATTCATTATCAAGAGAAAAAAAGTATGGCAGAGAAATATAAATATATACACAGGCATACACTTATACAAAAACATACCTGTGCATATATGTATACATACGTCTATATAGTATTCTACTATTTGTCTAAAACAGTACAAAAATTACAAGTATATAGGTGTGCGTGAATTTGTCTCTGCGTAGTATGTGTAATTTTTATATTCATATATTAGTTTAAAGATTATCTGGAGATAGAAATATTAAAGAAATAACACTAGTGAGAGAGGGAACTGAGTAAATGGGGCGTGGGGAAGGAGAGATATGTTTTACTGAATAACATTTTATATTTTTGGTGCCTGAACCATATGAATATGACTTCAAAAAATAAATTTTAAAAAACCTGCAAAATAGAATTAAAATAAGTTATAGTACAAAACTTCCATGCTTCAGGTTACTCTTAGACTATCGTGTTGGCATTACAGCAGTGTCTTTTACATGGTGTTCTGCGAAAACTTAGTGATTTGGGACCCACCAAGAAATCTCAGCAATGTGGAGCTCTAGACATTTCTTCACCATTCTCAACAAAGCACTGTTTATGTTTCTGTTTGAAAGAATGGCGCCAATGATTTAAATAATATTTCAAAATACTGGACGAAATAGAACACACTATAAGAGAAATCTACTTGCTGTCTGTGATATAATTTAGAAAATCTACATAAAGTGGATCATTTCCTAGATCAATAGATTAACTGATCTTTTAGATCAGTTAATAGAAACACAGAAAACGTTTTTAAAGATCTACCACGAACAAAGGTATCAGAACTTTATGGTTTCTCCATCTTTTAAGGTACTTTCAGCCCAGGTAATAGAAACCCTGACTCAAACAAGCTTCAACGATTCGGAAGTTCTTATTTCATCTAAGCAGGAAACGCAGAGGTACGACGGGCTTCAAGACTGTTTCAGGCAATGGTTTAATGGTGCCACACTTCCTTCTGTCTGCCTGTTCTACCATTTCGTGTTCAGCTTCGTCCTAAGACTGGTGACCCTCAGATCTTAAGAGAGCTGCTGCTGTTGTCAGGATGACTCGCTGTTTTATTGTCCCGCAGAAAAGACAGCGGCCAGCCCCTGACCTTGGCGATGGCTGCTCAGCTACGGCGGTTGCAGCGAAGCAAGTTGCGGTGGGTGGAGCGATCCCCATCGGCCAGTCCTGCGCGCGGATTGGACAGCGTGCCTTGAAATTTAGCCTTGAATCGATTCTCCAGCCCTCCTCACAAATATATAAAATAGCTTCCATCCCTTGTAACATCTTTTCTGTTTAAATTAGCCACAGTTGACACACAAAAGGTAACATAAGCAAAATTAACAGAGAAATTATAGATGGAAACAAATTTGTAACATACATAGAGCTAATATCTGCTATGTGCAGTGGGCTTTTATAAATTGATAAAAACAAATAAACAAAAGAGACAATGTAATTGAAAAATAGATTAGGAAATGACTAATTCACAGACGAACAAATACAAATGGCCAATAAATATATGAAAATATGCTCATGTTCATTATTAGTGAGCAAAATAGAAATTAAAGCAACAATTAACTCACTTTGTACTTATTGGATCGTCAAAAATTAAAAAGAATGAGAATAATAATTTGAGGTAGGAGAGCAGGGAAATAGTATTTTCTCATAAACTTCTGGTGAAAAGTGAATTGCCATAGACTGTTTTTGGAAAGTAATTTGACAGTATCTCCTGAAATTAAAGTCTGTTGCTGCTCAGACAATGGGTAACTTTTCCCGTCCATGTGGCTCCTGGAGACAGCCCGGCTCTCAGAGTACAAGTGTTCCAGCAAAGTGGGGCAGGAAACGCAATGAAACCCTAAGATGAAAATGTGGGGACAGGATCCTGGATGGGATGGTTGTCACATTGATTCAGTCTGCACATTTATCAGAGCCCTGCTCTGTGCCAGGTATCCCACTCAGTTTTAGGAACAGAGTAACGAAGAGAAACTCCCCTCCTCTCCCCCATCCTGGGGAGTGACTCCTTGGAGCAATGGCGTCCTTTGGAGAGGACAGGTCCAGGGCAGTATTCTGCTTGGCTTGCTGTCCAGGCTCCTCAAAGGTGCCAGGAGAGTGACATTTTGGTGTGTTGTTCCCCAGACCATCTGCATGTTCTTCCACATTCTTTCCATTCCCTAAGTTTACACATTTAGGTAGGAACCCTAAAACCCCAGGATCCTGTCATTCCTCCCATTCCTGCCCTGCAAGCATCTTCTGCATCAGACACCCCTGGGTTTCTGTGAAGCATCCCCCAGCTTGACTCTTCCAGAACAGCCCGAGAGGGACTTCAGTTTTGCCACTCTGGGTTTGGCTTCAGATGTTTAAATTTAGTTAAACATTTTTAGAATGTGATTCCTTTATATTTCCTTCTTTTTCCTCCTCATCTGCATATCATTTTTACCAACCCATCTTAAAAACGTTTTTGATGTCTAACAGTAACAGGATCTCTTAAATCTGTTTTTAAAATGCTTACTTCCCAGAGGATTTTCCTCTCAGTATGTTACTCCTAATGACAAAATATCTTTTTTTAAATATATATTTATCTCTATTGCCCGTCCTTTCATTTCAAAAATATGTGTCTTTGCAGAAATGTTGAACAGAATAGGTGCTGACCTGTAGGTGGGTGCATTTGAGAAATAGCTTGTTGTTATTTTTATAGGATCCCTGACAAGTGTCTTTACTCTGAAGGAATTTCAGAGGGGTGCAGCGTCCTATACCTTATTTTCTGGATACAGTTAAAGAAAGGAGGCTAGGAACTCGGCAGCAACTCAGTAAGCCGTGCTAGAGTGACTTTTCCAGATGTCTTCGGGCTCTGCAGGTTGGTACTCTCTTTAGGGAACGGCTTGGATTTGATTTAACATTTTCTAAATTGGTTCACCCACCTTTGAGTTTGGAGGATGTATTGCCTCGTGCTGTCTCAGATTAATGTACTGCCAGCAGGTCTGACGCTCCCATCGCAGGAAATTCATTAACACTTTGGGAAATCCGGAGCCCAGGTGTGGCACGGAAAGGTTAATCTATCCTCCTTCCTTCTTCATAGCAACTTCAGAGTGAATTATACTCTCGTCGTTTAAGGTGAACAAATGAAGGCAATATACCTTCCTGTCCTTAACACAGGATTCACATGCTGCCCAATTTTAGTTAAGATGTGTAGACATCGTGTGTGCCTCACACCTACCACACGACTCCTAAACACCTTTCATTTGGTTGTGTCATGAATTCTTTCACTATTTTAAGTGTGTACGCTTTTGTTTCAACACAAGAGTGAAAGGAAATCTGCAGGCACCACTACAGAGATAGAGATTTCCAGGCCATTCCAACGTGCACGGAGAAAAAAAACCCTCAGAGCTTGAGGAGGAGAAATGGGCTTTGCCCAGGTCCTTAGTCTGGGGTGAGTTTATTGTAGTGCCTTCGCTTGGTCTGGAGTTTCTGGCTGCCATACTTCTTCTCATGCCCTTAAGACTGTTACCACATCCTTCTTGCTTCGTTTTAGCACATTTTCCACCTGCAACTGCCTCCTTCTGCCTAAGAACCAGTGGTGAATGTCTCAGCCGTGGTCTTCCATTCTTTCTGGCTTCCTCCATTGAGGTAAACCTTGGTTCAATACAGCACAAAACCCCTGGCTGACGTCAGCCCTCACAAACTCAGACTTGTTGTCAAGAAATTGGAATTTCTTTATTTCCTCTCCCTCTTATCTATTTCCTTCTTCACCTCCTTCAGGCATCTTCTCCTTCCACCTACCCTCCCAGCCTAATCTTATTTCAGAGATTATCAGGTTTACTTTTTGATTTTACTGTTTTCCATTCAAATTTTGCCCATAAAATCACTTTACTATTACAGAATGAAATATTATTTTCATTACTTTCCTACCCTAAATATGCATAGCAATAACACACTTGTGATGTATGGCAAGTTCTGTATTAAATACATGATAATACACAATAAGAATGTATCATTTTAATGAAATATTTTATTTCCTCTTTTGTGACATTGTAATTTGGTTTAATTTGACTCCACTAACCTTTTTGCCCACATGTAGCTCTTAAAACACATTCTCATGAACACTGCATATTAAAAAAAGAAAGAAAGGAAGAAAGAAAATAAGCCAGTCAGCCTCAACTAAATATCAAGGTGAACGTAAGGTCAGGTTCAAGTTAGGGGGAGAAAAGAAAGGAAAGTACAAAAGATTTTAACAGAAAAATCTCATTGAGGGAATGTGCACAGCAGTTTTGGCAAAATGTTTTCACCAAGACGGTATTATCAGTGTCTCAATCTGCTACTCCTGTATTCAAATCCTGTTACTGCCGAGATTAGGAGAATAAAGGAACATTCAAGAACCGAAGAACAAGCATCATTATTTTTAGGTCTGAGGCTTTTGTCAAGACATTCGAGAAAGCACCTCTCAACCAGCCTGTCTGGATAGGAGAGCTGGTTCCTGTGCTTTTCAGCCTAATCATTAAAGTGAAAAATGCTCATGTGGCAGAACAACTCCACAGGCCTGGCTTGTTTAATAGATTCTGAGTAAATTATATTAGCTCTTGAATACCATCCAGGTTCTTAATGATGATATTTCTGAAGGTGACAAGTTTCAATAGCTTGGAAAAGTTCACTGCATTCTCTGTTGGTTGTGATTTCATCCTAATAAAATTATCATTTGTACACAGGCCTTTTAGCTGTGGTCTCATTTCTTTCAGATTCTGGGACCCAGGGCTATAATAATGTGGAAGGCGGAAGGCTGGGGACCAAGCCCTTGGCGAATGGTGAGGCCCAGAGCCCTGGCTCTCAGATTTTAGAGTGGTCAGCAGTGCTGCAGGGCTGTTACACAGAGCTGCTGAAGATGTCTGTGTTCTAACTCCCGGACCCTGTCACCATGCCTGGCAAAGAGGACTTAAAACTCTGGTTGAATTAAGGTTGCTAGTCAGTTGACTCTAAAATGGAGAGATTATCCTGGATTATCTGAGTGGGCTCAATATAATCACAAGGGTCCTTAAAGGGAAAAAGGGAGGCAGAAGAGGAGGTCACAGGGGTGCGATGTGAGTGGGATTTGACTCATTGCTGCTTGTTTGGAAGATGGGGGAAGAGGCCGTGAGCCAAGGAAAGCAGGTGGCTTCTTGAAGCTGGACAAAGCCAGGAAAGGGATTCTTCCCTAGCGTCTCCAGACAGGAGCTCAGCTCTGCTGTACACCTTGATTTTAGCCAGTTGAGACCCGGGCTAGACTTCTCAACTACAGAACTGGAAGAGAATAAATCTTAGTTGTTTTATGCCAAAACAAAGTAAAATTAAATTAAAAAACACGTTTGCTGAACACCCCTACCCCAGAGTTTCTGGGTTTCTGGTCTGGAGTGTGCCCAAGAAGGTGCATTTCTAACAAATTTCCTGGTGAAGAGGATGCCTATGCTGTCAATCTGGGACCACATTTTAAGACCCTCAAAAAGAAAGCTGAAGATTTAAGAGTGAAGGATCTCATTTAAGAGCCGTGAATACTAGCTAATTAGCTAATTACAATGTCACGCAGGATTGAGTAGTCACGCCCCTCTCTGAGGATTCAGTATAGCGTTGTGCTAATATCACAGAAATGGTCTACCCTCTTCCTGCTGCACAGTGAGTTTGAGTTCATTTCTCTTTCCTGTTCTGTGGCTTCTCCTCTCTTTTGTTTTAATTATGATTTCTGAGTCGTGCAGACTTGAATTTTAATCTTGAGTCCATGTAAGAATTTACTAGTTATACAGCCTCTGGCAATTTATTAGAACCCTCTGAACATCAGTTTCCTTATTGATGAACTAATACCTATTCTAAGGCAATTGTGGAACTAAAAGAATCCTTGTGCCCCAAAGCCTGGGTACAGTACCCGGTGCACTGTAGTACACAATAGATAGTCGTCACTCTTGGTTTTTATTGCCTGAGACTATCTTTCTTCCCTCTTTTCTTCTTACCATTCTGCACTTTTCTTCTATGGTCCTGCTTCCCCTCTTTCATTCATTTTTCCTTGCAGGCTTCCTGAACTCATGATGGTGTTCGTGGAATCCCACACACTGTATCAGATCTAGGCTAAGCCCCCGTCAGAGGCCATGTGAAGGTGGCAAGGGGCAGACTTCTCTTCTCCTTTATGGCTTGTGCCTTCAGTTTTCCCAGAATCACCTCATCTGGCTTTGTGGGAATTTATGTAGTTCTTCACTAAAGATTTGCTGCCATTTGCAGTGGGAATTATAGTGCCAGAGGGTCAAATTTAAAGTTCTTGCTAAATATGCCTTACCTGGGAGTCCAAAGGGAGCTGCCTAAGGAATCAAGCCATTTGTTATCTGCCTCCTCTGATCCAAGGTTTGTGCCTTTCTCTTTAAAGAGTTTTCTTCTCATCTCCTGACAATCTTAACCACCTGCCTGGGGTCCTCATGTCAAAACCCATAAGACACTAAATACTTGGAAACATTCCTTATCCCACATTCAAGTTATCTAGATTCAAATCTACATTTTTTGGTCTGGACTTTGGGAGAAAGGATGAATGGTGCCTCTAAACTCTGACTACCCACTGAAGAGAGGATGAGGGGAAGTAGGAAAAACTCTGATGCAGGCCTGCAGGGGGCCCCAAGTGAGAGGGCCCCCGGCGGTCCAGGGCTCCTCCTGCTTGAGATGCAAAAATATGTTTCTTTAAAATTAAACACACATGTTCACACCTCTCTCAAGAACAAACATTCATTCTCTAGGTCAATTCAGTCTAAACTCGTATTGAAAAAAGGAAATATATCCACACAGCCTCATAACTCTTAAGCAGGAAATAGCATTTCTACTCCCATGAAACCAATGGGTCACATTAATGTTCTGAATAGTATTTGCTTCTTCTCTGCTTCCATTCGGGTGCCTGCTGGAATAAGACTGGGCCCCATTCCCTTTAATGTCCGTTTCCTTATTTAAATTAAAGATGCCTGTTCTACCAAGGGCTGGGTTGAGTTCTTGGAAATGGCCTTTATTCTCATCAGTCTTTATCTGGGGATGGAGAGTCATTATTGCAGTAACAGGAACACTTTCCTTTCCCCAGGCAAGGAGGCAAACTAAGTGATATCTTACTGTGTGTACTCATGATATCTTTTTTTTCTACCTTTGCCCTCTGTCTGTTTTCAACATACCTGCCAGAGTGATTTGTTTTTTTTAAATTAACTTCATCAACCTATAGTTTATATACAAATATATAAATTTAAGTGAATAATTTGATGAGTTTTGACAAATGTATACACCCAGATTACCACCACATCACTCATGACATACATTTCTATCGTTCCAGAAAGTTCCTTGGGTCCCTTTGCAGTCAATCACTCCACCTCCCTCTTGGCACCAAATACCCATTGATTTTATTTCACTAGATCTTGTTTTGCCTATTCTAGAACTTGCCTGACTTCTTTTGATCAACATAGGTTTTAGAAAATCATCCATGTTGCTGCTTATAACAGTAATTTTTTCTTTTAATTGTTGACCACAATGCCAATGTATATCATTCTACGATGTTTTTATCCATTCTCCTGTTGATGTACATTTGGGTTATTTTCAGCTGGGGCTCTTAGAAACAAAGCTGCTATGAACATTCTTGGATTTTTTTTAGACATATATTTTTATTTCTCTTGGGTAAATATCTAGGAGTGGAACTGCCAAATCATGTGATAAGTGTATATTTAACTTTGTAAAAACTGCCAAACTCTTTTCCAAAGTGATTGTACCATTTTATAATCCCACCAGGAATGTCTGAGAGTTCAATTTGCTCCACATCCTTGTTGACACTTAGAATTTTCATGCTTTTAATTCTGGTCATTATAGTAGGTGTGAAATGGTATCTCACTTTGGTTCTAATGTGCGTTTCCATGATGAATAATGATTATACATCATTTCGTATGCTTATTGGCCATGTTGTATCTTCTTTTGTGAAGTATCTGTAGAAGTCTCTTGCCTATATTTTATTTGGTTGTTTGTCTTAAATATATATATATATATATATATATATATATATATATAGTGAATATTTTATTCCCATGAGTGTGGCATGGCTTTTCATTTTCTTAACAATTTCTCTTGGAGATAAGAAAAAGTCTTAAATTTTAATGATATCTAATTTACAACTGATTTTCATCTATTGATCTTGTATCCTGTGATCTTGCTAATTTCACTTATTAATTCTAGTAAGTATTTTTGTGGATTCCTTGGTATTTTCAACAAGATAAACACGTCATCTGAGAATACAGTTTTACTTCTTTTCAATCTTCATGACTTTTATTACTTTTTCTTGTCTCGTTGCACTGGCTGGATCTCCTTTGCAATATTAAATAGAGAAAACAAGAGTGGATATTCTACCTTAATCCTGCTCTTAGTGTTCAATACCTGATTGTTATATACGATTAGCTGAAAGTTTTTTTAATGTGTGCCTTATATCAAGTCAAGAAAATACCCTTCTATTTCTGATTTGCTGAGTTTTTAATTATAAATAGGTGTTTGACTTTTGTCCAATGCTTTTTCTGAAAGTACGAGATATTCATTTGATTATTCTCCTTTGTTCTGCTAGTTTGGTGAACTACATCAATTGATTTCTGAATGTTTAAATAAGCTTGCATTCATGGGATAAACTCCACTTACTCATGAAGTATTATCTTTAGTATATATTGCTGAATTCTATTTGCTAAGATTTTGTTGAGGATTTTTGCATATATATTTATGATGGATAAGGGTCTGTAATATAATTTTCTTGTAATATCTTTGTCTGACTTTGTTATCAGGGTCATGCTGCCTTTGTATAATGAATTGAGAAGCATTCCCTTATCTAATGTCCGAAAGATCTTTTGTAAAATCAGTGCTATTTTCTCCTTAAATGTTTGATCAAATTTGCTAGTAAAACCATCTAGCCCTGGAGTTTTATTTATTGGAAAAATTTTTCTTTTTAAGGATATGAATTCAATATTCTTAATAAATATATGACTATTTTCCATTCTATTTATTCTTGAGCTAGTTTTGGTAAAGAGTGCCTTTAAAAGAATTTGTTCATTTCATCTAAGATATCAAGTTTCTTGGCATAAGTTACTCATTTTATTCACTTACTATCCTTTTTAGTAATTAGGTTCTATAGTGATATCCCATCTTTTATTACTGATACTGAAAATTCAGGTGTTCTCTTTTTTCTTGATTAGCATTTTAAAGTTTTTATCAATTTTCTTTATGTTTTCAAAGAACCAACTTTGCCTTTATTTCCTCTATTGTTTGTATATTTTTCATTTCATTGATTTCTGCTGTTATATTTATAATGTTCTTCCCTCTGATTATTTTTGGTTTAATTTGCTTTTATTTTTCTAGCTTTTTAAAGTGTAAATGTAAGTCATTTATCTTAAACTTTATACTTCTTTTTTTTTTTTTAGGAAGATTAGCCCTGAGCTAACTACTGCCAGTCCTCCTCTTTTTTTGCTGAGAAAGCCTGGCCCTGAGCTAACATCTGCACCCATCTTCCTCCACTTTATATGTGGGACGCCTACCACAGCATGGAGTGCCAAGCAGCACCATGTTCGCACCCGGGATCCGAACTGGCGAACCCGGGGCCATGTAGCAGAACGTGTGAACTTAGCCGCTGCGCCACTGGGCTGGCCCCTAAACTTTATACTTCTAATAGAGCTGTTTAAGACTACAAATACTCCCTTACATAATGTGTTAGCTTCATCCCACAAATTTTGACATGTGTTTTTATTATCATTTTGTATAAAATATTTTTTAATTTCTGTAATGATTTCCTCCTTGATCCATGGCTTATTTAGGGGTCTGTTATTTAACTTCAAAATATTTTGGACATTACTACATATACTTTGTTGTTAATTTTGAATTTAATCCTGTTGTGATCAGAGGACATGCTCTACAAAATTTCCATCCTTACAATTTATTGAGACTTATTTATGGGCTAGCATCTGGTTTATGCTAGTGAACGTTCCGTGTTCACTTGAATATAATGTGTATTTTGTAGGTCCTGGGGGTTATGTGCTATAAATGTCAGTTAGTTCAAATTAGTTGATACTAATGTTCAGATTGTCTATATTCTTACTGAGTTTTTGTTTACTTGTTCTATCAATTACTAAGAGAAGGGTGTTAAATATCTTCAAGTATGATTTTGGATATTTTTATTTTTCTCTTTACTTTTGTCAGTTTTTTCATATATTTAGAAGCTCATTATTTAGGTGTATACGTATTTAAGATGGTTATTTCTTACTGATGAATTGCCTTTTTATCATTGTGAAATATTCTTTCTGATCTTGAAGTCTACTCCATGGTATATTAATTAGCCATTCCAACTTTTTTTACATTCTGATTTCATGCTATCTTTTTTCATCCTTGTACTTTCACCATGTGTCTTTATGTTTAAAATATATTTTTTATAGGGAGCATGTAGATGGGTCTTGTTTTGTTATCCAGTCTGACAATTTCTCTATTTCAATTGAAACATGTAGTACATTTAATGTAATTTTTGACGTAGATGAGTTTAAGTGTGCAACCTTACTATTTGTTTTCCATTTATCCCATTTGTTTTTGTTTCCCTGCTCATCCTTTCCTGCCATATTTTGGGTTCATAAATTTTTTTTGTATTCCAATTTATGTCTTCTTTTGGATTTACAGGTGTAACTATTTTGATTATTTTCTTTAGAGGTTGCATTAGTACTAACAATACATATCCTTAACTTATCAAAGCCCATTTAGTGTGAATATTGTATCATTTTACATTTCACACCTGTCACTTTCCATTTCTACTTCTAAATTCACACTTCACTGTCCATAATGCAATATCCTAACATAATTATATTTACTTGCCCCCTCCTTTGTGCTTTTGTTGTCATATCTTTTATTTCTGCATGAATTATCAATTATAACTTAAAATATTACTTTTGGGGCCGGCCCGGTGGTGCAGCCATTAAGTTCACATGTTCTGCTTCGGTGGCCTGGGGTTCACCTGTTCAGATCCCGGGTGCGGACATGGCACTGCTTGGCAAGCCACGCTGTGGTAGGCATCCCACATATAAAGTAGAGGAAGATGGGCACGGATGTTAGCTCTGGGCCAGTCTTCCTCAGCAAAAACAGGAGGATTGGCAGCAGTTAGCTCAGGGATAATCTTCCTCAAAAAACCACAAAATTACTTTTGCTTTAAACAGTCTCTTATTTATTCAAGAATAAAAGGAACACAGTCTTTTTTCTTTGCCACTAATTGAGCATTCCTTGTGTACTTCATTACTATCCATAGGTCTAAATTTCCTTCTGGCATTTATTCCCCTAAGCTAGAAGAATATCCTTTGGCATTTTTGTTTGTTTGTTTTGTAGTACAGGCGTGCTGGTAACAAATGAAGGATATTTTGTCTATATAGTATTCTGGGTTGACACTAACTCATTCATAGCTGGAAATGGTAGTCCATGTACCACATTTTTATCTGTTTTTTGTTAGCCCATACCCATTTTAAAATTACTGAAATTGAAAATGTTATCCAGCAACATGAAAAGATTAACACAATTAAACTAATTAAAGTGTCTTAATAAGTGAAACTTAAGTGAGGTTGTTCCAGGGAGAGGAGGCTAATTCTTGGAGAAAGTAAGTCACAAGCCATAGTTTTACTTGGCCGTCATGAACAGTCCAAGGTTGTATAAAATGGAAAATGAGAAAAGTCATGCAAGACATCATTTTTCCTGGAGGGTCTATGAGCAAATGATAAAAAGCCGGTTGGCTTTGTGGTTAGGAGCCATTATGCTCTCTCCAATGTCTTGTCACCAGTAACATTTGGTAGCCAACTGGGTAGTAAGGCTTTCCTTATTTGAGATAAATAGAACAATCGATACACCCACATAATATATAGCATCATTTTGAGGACTACTGTAGAGATATTGGTGTTGCTCAATTTACAGAGATAAAGGTTCTTGCTGTGTTGCTGATTAGAAGGAAACGTAATTGCATTTGTTTTTTAGCCCATAACTAACAAATGCTATTCAAAATTTAATTGAACTGAACAATCTGTTTTGGTGACTGGGTGGTAATTTTACCTTTCATCCTTTGGAACACCCGCAGTAATACATCCTATCGTGGTTCTAATAGTCTCTTTGCCTTGCAACAACTTTTTTTTTTTTTTTGCTAGGTAGCTGACTGATAGAACTCTGAGGTTCTTCTAGATAATAATTCAATCCAATCTAGTACATGTTTTCTACAATTTACTACTTTACTAAACAAACTAAACATTAATTTACTTTCTAAAAATAGTGTGTGAGACACTCTGCTAGGTGGAAGATTCAAAGATTTATTAAGCTAGGCCTTCATCTCAATACCTTAATATCTAATAGGAGAATTATACAATTTTATCAGGTATTTTCCCTATAAGAATGCCATGCAACATACCTCCACAAACATCTCGGTGGCAAAAAACATTAAATAATTGTGGTGCATATGTTTGAGGTCAGCTGGTGCTTGGCTAGGCAACTAGGCTGATCTTGGCTGGGCTTATTAATGTGTTTGAGTGATCCACTGACTATCAGGTGATTTAGTCTGGACTCAGCCAGGAAGACTGAGGCAACTCATCTCTCTCCATGTGTTCTCACCAGCCAATCAGAAGACTAGCCTGGGCTTGTTCTTGTACTTATGGTGGAGGCACAAGATAGCAAGCCTCAATTAGTCGGCCCCTTTCTAGCTGCTGCTTATGTCATGTCTATTAATATTTCATTGGCCAATGCCAGTCAAATGATTGACCCCAGTGAAAAGGGATATGGCAGATCACCCCACACACAGAGTTAAGATACTACAATTACTTGGCAAAATCTAAGGCTACATAGAGGATAAAGAATGGAAACCATCAGGGCTGGCCCAGTAGTGTAGAGGTTAAGTTTGCGCGCTCCACTTCAGTGGCCAAGGGTTCATGGGTTCAGATCCTGGGCATGGACCTACACACTGCTCATCAAACCATGCTGTGGTATCTGACAAATGAAAAAAAAAAAAGAGGAAGATTGGCATAGATGTTAGCTCAGGGACAGTTTGTTTTAAGCAAAAAGAGGAAGACTGGCAACAGATGTTAGCTCAGGATCAATCTTCCTCACCAAAAAAAGAAAAAGAATGGAAACCATCAATATAATCTACCACTGTCTGCTCTATGACCACAAGTGTTATCAACTCATCCAAATGCAAAATATTCTCATCTTTATCTCAGATCCCCTGAAAGTACCCAATCAAGGCATTGTGCTCCAAGTCCATGATATCATGATCTATATCAGGTCCAGATGTGTCTCCTCTTGATTCAGAAGTCTTTGAACTAAAAAGATAATTTATTTACCACCACATATCCAATATATAAAGAAGGAAAAAGATAACCAAATAAACCCTCACATTTGAAAAAGAGAAGATTGTTATGGAGGCATATGAGAGATACTGGTCCACAGCAATTTTGAAATCCCACTGGTCAAATATTGCCAAGCCGTTTTATTCTGGGATGGAGAATCTTCCGCCATTATGGTCCAGTTCTGCTTCCTGACCTTGGTGTCTCAGTCCATTGTTCTGCATGGTTCTTGTCTTTGTTTTCTGGGACATCCTCCTTTTCCATTACCCTCCTTGGCCACTTCTGAAGAGGGCATTGGAGAATATACCCCTTTAGCCATATCTTTTTTCAAACATCTTTCTGCCTGTAGGAAATTGGAAGCCCAGAGGCATTTTTCATGTTATGAACAGCTTAAGTCACTTTTATGACAGAATGGTAACTCTTTTGCTTGGAGGTGTCTCAAACAGTGGGCTTTCAACATATGTGGTCTATTTCACTCTATGTGCCAAGACCACAATTATAACTCTTATTCAGACATACCTCTCTATCTAGACTTAGTTAGTACTAATTTGAGTATGTTAGGCTGTTTTGGGACTCAAGACTCCTAGAAGCCATTTTGTCTGGATGAAATGCTATTAAACCCCACCTTAAAGCTTTCAGAGATCTTAGGAAAGGTTCTTATAGTTACATACAGACCTTCATGAGAAAATTATAAAATCTTATTGAAGAACACAAAATAAAACCTGCATATATGGAGAAGTATATCTATTCATGGATGAAAATATTTAATATTTGATAGATGTCAGTTCTACAAAAATTATTCTGTAAATGCAATGCAATTCCAATCAAAATCTCCAAAGAAGTTTTTGCAGTGAAGTTGTGAAAAGAATTTTAAGATTCATACAAAAGGGTAAATGTTTAGTAATACATAAGATCACTTTGAATAAGGAGAATAACAAAGAGGGGCCTGCTCTATCAGATATCAAAACATTATTATAAAAATATAGCAAATAGGGGCTGGCCCCGTGGCTGAGTGGTTAAGTTCGTGCCCTCCGCTGCAGGTGGTCCACTGTTTCATTGGTTTGAATCCTGGGCGCGGACATGGCACTGCTCATCAAGCCACGCTGAGGCAGCGTCCCACATGCCACAACTAGAGGGACTCACAACAAAGAATATACAACTATGTACCGGGGGGCTTTGGGGAGAAAAAGGAAAAAAAATAAAATCTTTAAAAAAAAAATATAGCAAATAATGCAATATGGTGTTGGTGTAAGGATAGAGAAATAAGAGCAGACGAAATGACCTGAACCACTGTGCTATATATATAGGATTTTGTTGAATGTAAGAAATATAAAGGAGTAGAGAGCTTATGCCATTCTTGTAATCAATCTACTGCAGTAAGCATTCGAAATAGTTACTTTTGCTCTACTCCTTAAGCCTCTCCTTTTTCTTAAAACATTCTAGTAGATGGATTTGATAAAAACCTCCTCTGCAACACTAATTTTCCACTATCAGGAAAAATAAAGGCTGTAATTTTCTCTAGGTCAATGTTATTGTGCTAAATACTAATACAGAATGTCCCAAAAGTTTTAATCATACTTAAGTTTTAGCAAGTTCAAAAGTATAACTGCTAAACCTTATAAAAATTATTTAAAAGCTTAGTTATTTAAATGATTTTATACTATGGGGAATTTTTAACATTACATTTTTAATTTGTTTTTGTTTTAATCACACTGATTGAGGATGGCAAATATTGACTAAAACAAGCAAACAAAAAACAATTGAAAGTGTATTTTAAAAAATTCTCAAAACAATAAATATAAAATAAATTTAAATAATTAAACTTAGAAGTGATTTTTTTAAAAAAAGATTGCAGGATTTATCATTATGAAGGTATTAAAGCCCAAAACTGCACTGAAATATCAAGACACCTTGTATTTCGCTGGAACAGAACTCAACCCATTGGCAATCTTACCTGTTCAGGACAGAGCCGAGAGATATGAAGGACGTGAAAAAAACTGTTATGACCAATGAAAATATCTGATTCAAACCCCGTATGCTAACACAAACTATTCACAAAACAAGCCTTTGAGCTCTTACTTGGAGCCTATTTACCTTTACTTTACAAGCATCCTTAGCAAGTTTGGTAGCCTCGTCTTCAAAGCTGCCTGGTTTAACAGGAGTAGAAGACAGGAAAAGGACTGCTACAGGCAGACACACTGACGCCCGTATGAGATGGGAATTCAGAGGCTGAAAGTGGGAGAGGAGAAAGAAAAACTATAAGAAGTATATACACACACACATACACACACAAATACACATATTATAGAGGTCTTAGATGATTTCATTTAGAGCCAAATAATTCTGAATGCATCAATAAGTCTTAAAAACATCGTTTACTTACAACATAGTATATTTATAATGTAAGTTAAACAAAATCTTAAATTATATTTGTATTTTAAAAAGGTAAACAAAATCTTAAATTATATTTGTATTTTAAAAGGGAAACGATCCATGTTAACATATTTGGGGGTTTAAATTAGTAAAACCACAGCCATCTTAAATGTCAAGAATGATTTATTCCACTAAGTATTTTTGCATAGCCAATCTTTATATTATCTCCTTCATACGTTCCACAACAATGGAGCTTATTGTCACATTGATTGTGGATGGCATTCAATAAACATTTGTTGACTTAAATTCAATATGCATATCAAATGCCTCCATCTCGCCCCCTCCCTTTCCCCAACTGTACCTACTACTCCCATCTGTACACAGGAAACAAAGACAAAAACCAAATGTCACCGCTGGCTGCCCATTTTCCCTGACAAAGCCTTGCAATTGCCAAAGTTTAAAAAATAAGCATATTTTATTGTTAAGAAATCAATTGAGTATATTTGATTATTGTACATACCTTTCTATACGTGTATGTGTGTGTGTCTATATAACTACTAAAGTATTAATATTTATGTAGAGTAATATCTGAGAGAAAACAATCCTGCCAGCTTTTCCTAAAAACAGGAGTTTCCCATGAGATTTATTGTTCTCTCCAAATGACTTTACTTAAAGCACTTGGAAATTAGAAAAATGAATTTTGTTAAATTTCCATGTACTAAAGGAATACACCCTCCCTTTTCATGGATGGAAGACTGTATTTGTTTTCTTTTTTTTGATGAGGAAGATCTGGCCTGAGGTAACATCTGTGCCAATCTCCCTCTATTTTGTATGTGGGACAAGCGGTGTAGGTGGCTTTCACCAGCGGTGTGTAGGTCTGCACCTGGGATCTGAACCCGCGAACCCTGAGCAGCCAAAGCAGAGCATGAGAACCCAACCACCATGCCACCAGCCCTCCCTAGAAGGCTCTATTCTTAAGAAGCAGATTAGCAACAATATCTGGTGGTAAATCTATATAAGTTAGTCAAGTTAAAATAGAATGCATAATAAGAAAGTAAAAACCGGAAAAGACTTGTTCATCTCTTAAACAATCAAGGTCAAAGAGGAAAATTTTCCAGGTAGACGTGATACTGGCCCTGATATCAGTTCCCCCACATAAAACCCAGCATATGTGGAGTTAAACCAAAGCACTCTTTCCCTGCTTACTCCCTGGCTTCCTGGCTCCAGAATCCACTATCCTCCCTGGAGACAGACACCGCCAAGGACAAGCACCTGGATTCATTATCTCCTCCTCACAAGGAGATACAGGCTGGTGGGAAAGTGGCTGACCATCAAGGTCACTGGCTCCCTCCTCTCTGCACATAATCTCAAGGCCAAAGATAGGCTGGTGGGAAAGCTCTGACCAGCAAGGCCATATGCTCCCCCTCCCCTACCTAAAACCCCAAATAAAAACCCTTCCTTTTAGCTTTTTGGGGAATTTGGGATTTCAGCATTAGCTGCCCTTCCTCCTTGCTCAGTGCTGTGCAATAATAAAATTCCTACTTTCTTTCACCACACCCGGTGTCAGAGATTGGCTTGCTGCGCAATGGGTGAGCGAACTCACTTCAGGTTCAATATCAGATGGGAATTGTGTTTTGACTACATTGAATATTCTGTCATAGCGAAGTGTAGCTTTATTCCTTTCAGGTCAACAAAATTCATTAAATCCCCAGGAATCATCTCCAGATTTAGTGAGAAAATTGGATGTATCCTGGGGAGCATCTAGTCAGGTCCACTTCGTCCGAGGCGATCCATTCTATTGGATTTGGCTCTTTACCAAAGTATTGAAGCTATAAATTGTCTAAATACAAATCAAGAGAAGAAATACTTAGCATCCAAATATTTAAAGGACACATCTTTATGTAAGAGGAAAACTTGAACACTGTATAGCCCTGTTTTATTTAGTTACTGTGTCTGGGAAGTCAAGTATTTTAGCTACTTCATGATATAAATATATAGACATTGAATTTTTAATTGATTTACATATATATTTTCCCCCTACATCAAATAAGCTGTGGACAGGGTCCATCAAAGTGCAATTTACAAAGAACCAATTATCAAGTACAATTTGCTAGTTAAACACTAGAGAATTTTATTTTATTAGTGAATCTCCAGATCTAGAGCAATTCTATTAGCTAATGAGTTTTTAAAACCTCATGAGATTCTATGAACTCAGACAAAAATGGATACTGTAATATTTTGACTTAAGGAACTGTTTTCAAGTATTGTTGGAGTAAATTTAGAAGCAATCAGTGATCTGTTATAAATATGTTTCTGAACTGATTTTTGTTAATTTCTTGAAGGAAAACAAATATAGCTGCCATCTCCATTGTTTCCACCAATTTTTCAATTTAGAGTTCTCTATCCCTATCTCTTTACACATACATGCCTATGAACACGTATGCACTCACATACATCTAGAGATTTAACAAAATCTGGAAATCCGAATCTCATTTTAGCTGCAGAGAGCTTTCCATTTTCTTTGTCTCAGACACCTGAAGTTAGATAATTATTCACATCCTGAAGTGTCCATTGCACTGTAGTGGGTTCTTTATAAAAAATTATTATAAAATGTGCTTAATGTGCTTGTGATGAGGCCTAATAAATTTGATTTGTCTATCTTTAAGCATTACTTAAGTGTTTCTAGATTCTAGTCACTTGCCCTGGACCTGTATATAGTGTTTTGGAAGTGGATTTGGCAAATTTAATTTGTAATTGGCTGCAATTCAACTTCATAATTTCTGCAAAACAAAGAGCAATTATCTAATAATTGAACAAATCAGAGTTCAAACTCTAAACTCTCTTTTCCCCTATGACTTAGTCAAAATATTGCCCCAACTTCATTCCACAAAAAAGTTCAACAAGGCATCCTTGAGGACGTATACAGTTTCTCTAGTTTACACACTAGGTTGATGAATTGATGTTTATCTCTAGAGAAGGAAATTGCATGGGATACGAGAGTCTGCTATGTTGTTTCTCAGATCACTTTTCCTTCCTTTTGTCTCTAAAATAGTTTTTAACCCTATCATGTCATGTAATGGGAAAGAAAGCAGATGGATTTGTTAGAACAGTGGTACTTGCTGTAATTTAAAAAACTAAAATGTGTAAAATGCTTCAATAATTTGGGATAAGTAGAGAGCAGTCCTTTTTCACTGTGTTGTTTGTTATTTAAGATGTAACAAAGCACATTTTAGAAATCATTTGATTTTGATGTGCTGGATGCACACGTGTTTTCTCTGATTATTCTCATTGCATGCCAAACTTTCCTGTATTTTTCACATTCTGTTTCTGAACACTTGACGCATGTAATAGTGGCATTTTTATCTTACAGTTACTACTTGTTTAAGTAATATTTATATTTGTTAGCATCTACATTTGTATTTTTATGTTGTATATTTATATTTGCTAGCATTTAATCATAGTTAACAGATAAGTCTAGAACTTTGTGATCTAAATTGTTGCCTTGTGGTTATGTCTGATAGAGGTCTCCTTAGGTCTATATTCACGATAATCTTAACTTTAATAAACTTCATTTGTAAACTGGGGGTATCTACTCTGTCTGCTTCAATGGAGTTCTTACGTTTATTAATGAAATGATTCATGTGAAAAGTGCCATGCAAATAAAGGTAATGATGTAAAGAGGACCAGATTGGAAGGGGGCACAGGGAGATAAATGGTACCTCACAGCCACAGCTTTTCCTCTTCACTTGGTCAGCAGCCGTAGGGCTGTTGACCTTCCTTCCTCTCATGGTCGTTAGCAAGGGGTTGTAAATGATGGGTTCGGCTGGGGACAAAATGTTTGCTTCTTCCTAGACTCACTGCCATAACGCCCCCCCCATCACATCTTATTCCATGAAAGTTTCCTACCTGGTCCCTCACGGTGGAGCCTTTTGGTAATGACTGCAGACCAGCTCAGCTCAAGTGGGACTGGGAAGGAGATAAAGTTTGTCTTTTGCAATCTCCCTTCCGTCCCTGGTGTACTCCTTTCCCCATTCTGCTTCTTGGGGTCCTCACAGCCTGCCTGAAATGTTTCATTCATGATTTTCCTATATGGACAGGAATTCCCTACTCTGAACGCTCTCTTTCCTTCTCTTTATCAAAGTTCACCTGTACATCATGTCACTCTTAAGGTAACATAGGAAAATAGTGCTTTGATCCATATACAAATACTTGAGCAAACAAAGTTAAATATGGTTTGTCTTTCTGTCTTTTAAAGGTACAATTTGGCAAAATTTCTAATGTGCTCAAATCACACTGGGAATATCTGAAGAGGGAAACCATGAAGCTTTTCCTTAACTTATTTGAGTATAGATCTCCTTTTCTTTCCAGGATCTCTATTAACATGCTGGACTTGGAACAAAGCCCAAATTCTTAGGCTTGGCCTTCAAATTCTATCTGATCTGGATGCAGGAAACCCTTTCCCACACTTCACATGAATTGAACTTCATGTGTTGTTGCCTAAACAAGCTGCGGACATTCGTACTTTGCATTTCCCTTCTTTCTATTCTTCTCCCTCAGAAGCGCCCTCATTGTCCAACCTGACCAAATCCTGCATGCGCTTTGGGGTCCATTTCATGCGGGATACTCTCCCTGTAGCTTTCCCTAACTCCCCCAGCTGGAAGCAATCTCTCCTACTTCTTAAAGCAAATTATTATTATTTTTTATGGTAGCAGTCACCTTGTTACATGTTGCAAAAACACATTTATTCAGTTTGCAGTAAATAATATAATCGTTGAAGCAAAACACCAAGAAAAGAAGCAAAAATCACCCATAATTCTATCACTAGGAGGAAGCACTATTAAAGTGTGTTGTGTCTTTCCTGTTATTTTATACCCACACACATAATTTTTTAGATTTTTTAAAAAATTAAGGTCATTCACTATATTGTATTTCATTACTAGTTTTACTGACTTAAGAATATATTGTGGGCATTTTATTATATCAAAATACTCTTCTACAACATAACTTTAATACTTGCCTACAGTTTTATTGTTATAATAATGACTATTAATTATATGATGAATACTTACCATATGCTAGACTCTGTGCTACATAGTATACCTAAATTACATAATCTGATTCCCCCAAATTGCTCTTTTCTAAGATAGATGTTATTCCCATATTACAGATGGGGAAATAGTTGTTAGAGAAGTGAAGTGTTTTGCCCAAGATTGAACAACCCTGTAATCCCAATCCTCCTGCACGTGGCTCCAAAGACTTGCTTTGAACTTATCACTGACTCCGTTTGTTTCATATGGAAATTAATTTTAAAAATTTCCTATTCTTGGACATTTAGATTATACCCAAGTTTTTTGCTAATATTATTAGAAAGAAAACAAAACCGTGATTAATATTATGATAGAAAAGTCTTTGTGCGTTTCTATGATTATTTCACTTGAACAAAATTCCTAGCAGCAGACTTGTGTAGTTATGAATACTCCGTGACTATTGATACCTAATTAAAATTTGCCTTCTAAATATTTTTTTGTCAATCCCATAGCAACTAACTTAGGGCCGGGCAAGTAGTAGGAACTGATGCCATACATGAGAACTTGACTTAACTCTGGTGCTGGGCATTTCAGGGGAAGGGAAATTGGTGGGCCCATGCCTGCCTTCTTTTACGCCCCTCTTAGATTAGAGGCTCTTGTGGCAGCCAAGGGCAGCTTCTGTGCTGGGCATTCTTTAAAGAGCAGCATCATAGAAACCAGAATTTCCAGGAAGCATTGGGACTGTGGCCTCACCTTTAAACTTCTTTCCCAGTAATACACAGTCTGGGAGATCTTGCCTGAGATTTAAGAAATCACTTCTATTTTAATTAAAAGTATTTGGGATTAGCGTATTTCAAATAAGACATTTTAAGGTTTACTAAATAAATATTTAATAAGAACAATTTACAGGTAGATTGAAACTTTATCCTGTTTAATAAGTAACACACACCATTTAATTTATATTCATTAAGGATGTACGAAAAGGATATCTTTTTGACAAATTAAGATTTTGGATTGGGGACCATCTCTGCCAGGGGACATATAATAAAGGACTCCCAGGTCCCAGTGAACACAGCAAAGCTTTCCTTCTTGCTCAGGCTGCATGGCTAAAACAGGCTAGCAGAAGCCTCTGCTAATCCTAAATTCTCGGAATTCATAATTTTCTCAATTGTAGACTGATAATATAACATTATCAGTCTAGCACCTCCAGGGAAATCTGGGGAAGCACCCGCTTATCAAACATATTGCAATTTCCACACTGAAAGATAGAAAGAGTCACAAAAATAGATAATCAGAAATGAGGAAAAGAGCTTATGGAGATGAAATTAGAATAAAAAGTTTAAGCTTTGGAGCAGGAGCAGGAGTTGTTTCTGGATCAACCTCATTAAAAATAATAGTGAACTGAGAAGGAAACCGTCTCCATAGATGAATCAAAGGCACAAAGAAAACCAGCTCGTGTTTAATGTGGGGAAGTTTCCAGCAGCTGATGCTGTTGACAGGCTCATGACTGGAAAACACAGGGACTGCATTCTATAATTTTCAGCACCTACTGCCCCCAGCACTGGAGAAGTAAGTGTGCTTTTTATGAAAAAGGACATGTTGGTTTTTACCGACACCAGATTAAACTGAGAAAATGACTGCCTGGGGTCAGTGAGCCCCCCACCCATGCCATGTTCTTTTACAGAAACGGTTGTGCCTTCTGTCCCAGTGACCTCTTGGTGGCCCAGTGGGTGGATGGTGTACTCGCCAACTCCTGCCCTGCAGCATCTGCTCACCTAGGTATGACCTGAAGTGAAAAATGCCTCTCCTGAGACAGTCTCCTGTCTGCCCAAAGATGCACCTGGGAGCTGATGTCAATCTGAGGCTACGAGCTAGGACTGTGCAGGTACCCTCGGCCAGAGACTTAATGTCTTGTAAAGGATGAAGAGGATAATGTTGTTATCTATTTCTATCAGTCACCACCAGGAATATTGAAAGTTTGCCATCAGTTTCTCCCAAATGCCTACACATGTAGAGGCTATTCTTAAATAAAATGAGGAATGTAGGCCAAGGGGGTTATATTGCAGGACTCTACAAACACTTTCTTGAAGCTGTAGATAAAATCAATACCTCTTTCTCTAACACAGGGAAGATTACCAGGCAAAAATGAGAGCTAAAGGGAAAATATACCTGTGTTAAGAAAGTACTTTTTTATTTTAAAGAATAAGAATTTGAGACGACCTATAAACCAGATACATTGATACCAAGACATTAGGGTCATTTTGGGAAGCAATTAGATATGGCTTTCATGAGAAAAAGAAAACAAAAACAAGCTAAATCACTTTATTATTATGTATTATTATTTTCATATTCCAAGGGCTTATTAAGTTCACAGCTTATGCAGAAATTGAACTTAGTCTCCTGAAATGAAACTGATAGAATTATCCTGTATATTATCAATGTGCCCAAATTCTAGCTTTACCAAGAATTAATAGACTCTACAAAGAAATGAATATTAAAATGGTAGATAAATATATTATTGTCATGCTTTAATATATATTTGCATTTGATCTCCTATAGGTACTTCACATATAAAATGCTACATGACAAAGCAACACACACACCCCTATTCTAAAAGAATGGTTACTGATTGAAGTAACTACACGAAATCTATTTACAGATGTTTTGAACATGTTGCTAGATATTTGTGGCACAAGAAACCTGAAGTGAATGAGTTAGGCATGGAAAATGGTTAAATATATACCTAAAAGCATGAGAAAATAAAGGAAAATGTATTTAGTATAAGCTATGTAGAAATGAAATCTTGGAAGACATAATGTCACAATTTCAAATTCTTGCTTCCCGTTTAAGCTTTCATTGGATGTACAAGATAGAGAAATGAGTAAACACCAGCAACTGGAAGTTTGATTTTTTTACTGCAGCCACTTTTTCAAGGGTGATTTTAACCCTTGCAAGCTGTTTCCATTTCCCAAAAAAGCGATTTGATTTCTGAGAAGACCTATTTGCCATTTTCTTGCCTGCTAAGTCATATTTATTTAGAAATATTAAGTCCTATTTCCCACCAATTCAATGGAACTTGTTACGTAAATTCCAAAATTGTCAAGGCTGGTTGGAAACTTAAGAGCCTGCACACTTGAGGTGAGGTCTAAATTTGGCAATAACATTTAATGAAGGAAGCCTGGGTGGATATCATTGGTGTTCTTTCCATGTTGCAGTTGGTTCTAAAGGAGAGCCGAGGAGCCCTTTAAAGCCACTGCTCAGAGCAGCTTCATTGATTGGGATGGTCTGTTTTTGGTACTTCAGACCTTGGTCAGTCAGTTGGGATCAGGTAAGCAAATATTTTCTATCATCCTCTGATCTCAAGAACTGCTTCACAAGATGGCGTCTGATCTGACTGCCTTAATTTATGCCACTTCATGTTGGGCTCTAGTCAATAGAGCAATCTTTCTTATGAAGAGTCCCAGGATGCAAGGATCTTACAATACTCCAGGATTAAAACAGCAAATTGCTTTCATTGCATCTGCATTTGATAGCTGTTCAGCTTACTTGTTTTGTGTATGAATGTTTGGTATTAATGAATCTCCCTTTATGACCCATTTTGTGTCCTAGACATGAAAAAATCATTCTCCATTCTTCTCCCCTGATTTTTGCTTTAGAGACAATAGAAATATAACCCCCAGCAACCAAAGGTTTATCAATTAACTCAGAGACAAAGACAGATGAGAGTTTTATATGAACTGATATTAAAAGATAACAATGCACTGTTTCTCCTGGAAATATTGTATGCATTCAGGAATTATTTGTTGAGTGCCAACCGTGAAGTGGGCCTCGTATTGGATGTATGGGTCTAGCAGTGAAGAAAATAGACAAGGTCCCTGTTCTAACAGAGCATCTGAAGGGGAATCTGGGCCTCGGGGCTAAGAATCACTGGAGACAAATCACGGAGAAGGAAATAAGTAAATTGACAAAATGATTGCAGAAAGTAACACATGATTAAAAATATTTAAAAGTATAATATGTAGAAGTTAACTTCTGGGTAGGCCATTCTTTTCACTATAACAACTAGAAAGAACTGGATACATTTTAATTTATTTTTTAAAAGACACTGTAGAGTTATGGAAGCATAGAGGAATATATGAACTAAACTTCCCTAAGGGAAAGAACTCTTCTTTCTTTTATTGAGGTGAAATTTATAAAAAATAAAATTAACTGTTCAAAAATGAAAAATTCAGAGGCATTTAGTACTTTCGGCAATGTTGTGCAGCAACCATCTCTATCTAGTTCCAAAACATTTTCATCATCTACAGAGAAGAATCCCATGCCCATTAAGCAGTTGCTCCTCATTGCTCTATTCCCGCAGCCCGTGGAAACCACTGTGTGTGTATAAATGGAATTATACAATATTTGTCTTTTTGTGCATGCCTTCTTTCACTAGACATAATATTTCAAGATTCACCTGCATTGTAGCCTGTATCAGTACTCTATTCTTTTTTAAGGCTGAGTAATATTCCATTATATGAATTTACTACAATTTGTTTATCAATTTATAAGTTGATGAACACTTGGGCTGTTTCTGTATTTTGGCTATTGTGAATAGTGCTGCTATGAGCATGCATGTGCATGTATTTGCTTGAGTCCTTATTTTCAATTCCTGTGGATATACACTTAGGAGTGGAATTGCTGGTAATTTTATGCTTAGTTTTTTGAGGAACCACCAAACTTTTTTCCATAGTAGCTAAACAATTTTGCATTCTCACCAGCCATCTAAGGGGTTCCAATTGCTCCACAGCCTCACCAACACTTGTTATTTTCCTTTTTTCAAAAAAATTATAGCCATCTGAGGAGTGTGACGTAGCATCACATTGTGATTTTGATTTGCATTTCTCTAATGATTAATGATATTATCGTTTCATGTGCTTTTTGGCCATTTGTATATCTTTTTTGCAGAAATGTCTATTGAAGTCCTTCGCCCACTTTTTCAGTTGAGGTGTTTGAGGAGTCTTTTTGTGATAAGCTGAGATGTGCATACCTAGGGGTGTTTGCTGGCTCTGAGCACAGACTGAGGATTGAGCTTGCCATTGGCATTGAGATTCTAATGGGAGAAAGAGAAACCAGCACATACATTTATGTGGACTGGCATTAGGAACTAGAATCTAAAGGATCTCTAAATATTTGGCTGATCCTCTCTGTGGAAAATTTGCTTAGTTCTGGGGCATAATGTGGTGCTGGAGGTGAGGCTAGATAGACTGAGTGAAAAATGCCATAGTCTCCAGGTCCACTAGATAGAGAGACCTGCAACAAAGACTGAGATCATGCTCTAGATACTTGAGACCGGAAGTGGAGAGAATCTGTCTGATGCTCCAATCCATCCTTCTTCAGCCCAACACCTCACTGGACTAGGATAAGCAGCTCCCCTCTCCATTTGTCCAATAGAGGAAAGAGTGAACCCTCTCTTGGGGACAATAACATCAACTTTAGTCTCCATCATTCTTTTATTCACAATTTCTTACATACAATAAAAAATGACCATGTATAAAAAGGGAGAAAAATATGACTGATAAAAGAGAAAACAAGCAACAGAAGATGATTCAAATCTTGGAGTTAGCAGATAAGTATTTAAAAATAGGTATTAAATGTATGTTAAATAAAATAGAGGAAAACATGAACAAAATGGGTGAAAATTTGTAGAATTTTGAAAGATAATTGGAATACTCAGGGGAAAAAACTGAAAAACATAATTTGTGGAATTAGGAACTTGGATGAGTTTAAGAGCAGACTGGACAGAGAAAAAGACATGATTAGCAAATTCAAAATCTGGTGATCAGGAAATATCCAAACTGAACTACAGTAAGAAAAAAGAGAATGGAAAGAACAGAACAAAATGTAAGAGACTAGTGCACCGTGTGCACTAACAGCGTGAGAAAAATCATGTGATAACCTAAAGAGGTGGATAAAACATATAGCTAACATCATATGCAATGGTGAGATATTGAACATGTTCCCATGAGCTTGTGAACAAGACAAGGATATTCACTAATACAACTTCTAATCAGTATTGTACTAGATATCTTAGCTTGTGCAATAAGTCAAGAAAAGAAATAAAAACTTATACAGTTTGGAAGGAAAAAATAAAATTATTACTATTCACAGGTGATAGATATGATTTTGCTTGTTGAAAATCTAAAATAATGTAAAAATAAACTGTTATAGTTAATTTAATTTAAAATATCTAAATAGGTACTATGCTATGTTCATTGGAAAACAGTAATTTTTCATTAAAATTTTTGTTTTGATACGATGGTTGATTCACATGCAATTGTAAGAAATAATATAGATACTGCATGTAACTTTTACCCAGGCTCCCCCAATGGTAACATCTTGCATGACGATAGTGCAATATCACAACCAAGAAATTGACATTAACACAACCCATCTGTCTTATTCAGATTTCACCAGTTTTATGTACACTCAGTTTTGTGTGTGTTTGTGTATTTAGTTCTACGTAATTTTAATACATGAGAGATTTATGTCACCACCATAGTCAAGATACAGAATACTTCCATTCCCACAAGGTTCCCTTGTGATTGTGCTGTCTTTTCGTCATAACTCCCACCTTCTGCGCCTCCTTTCTTTCTCTAACTCTTGGCAATCACCAAACTGTTTTTCATCTCTAGAATTTTGTCATTTCAAGAGTGTTATATTAATGGAATCATACAGTATGTAACCTTTTGGGATTGACTTTTTTCACTCAGCATAATTTCCTTAACATCCATCTAAGTTATTGCGTATGTTAATAGTTCACACCTTTTTATTGCTAAAGAACAATATTTTAAAGAAACGCTATAAAGCTATGGTATTTTAAACAGTGTGGTGTTTGTATACACAGAAAGTAGACCAATGGAACAGAATAGTGTGTCCAGAAATAAACCTATATATCTATAGTCATTTAAGGTAAGACAGAGATGAAACTGCCAAGAGGGGAAAGGATGGAGCAATGGAACATTTTTATGGGGAAAAAAAAATGTACCTTGACACTTACCTCACACTGCATATAAAAATTAATTTGAAATATATCATTGACCTAAAATGGAAAGGCAGAAAACAAAATTTTTGGAAGAAAGCATAGGTTAGAATCCTCATGACTTAGGTAGGCAAAGATTTCTGACACAAGATGCCAAAGTACTAAACCAAAGTAAATAAACAAATAAATAGGGTGGCCTTCTTTATCAAAAGACACCAATAAGAGAATAAAAAGGTAAACTAGGAGTAGAAATTTCCAGCACATATATTCAACAAGCCATTTGTGTATAGAATATATAAAGAGCTCCTACAAATTCATTAGAAGATGACAGCTCAAAAACAAAATGAGCAAAAGACTTGCAGAGTCAGCTAACCCAAGAGGATACCCAAATGAGCAACAAGTATACGAAAAAGTGCTCAATATCATGAAATAGAGACATCAAACTAAAACTGGAAGGAGATACCTCCATTCTCAGAGCTTTCCAGCAATAGAAAGTTGTAATGGTAAAGGGCCTGAGACCAAAACAAGCTAGATGTGTTTAAGAAACACAGAGGGCCAATGTGGGAGAACGTGGAGTGAGGGAGAATTGAGGACATGAGGGCAGAGAGGAGGGCAGGCTGTTAGGGTGTGGAATTCAATTTTTTAAAATTATTACTAGCAGGAAAAAGTAACTTTCAGATTGCAACTCTGGGTGATGGTTTCCAAGATAATACTTAATAAATGGACACATCTATTCTATTCCATTCTGTTCTGTTCTATTCTATTCTACCCTATTCTATTCTACTCTATTCTATCATATTCTATTCCATTTCTTAAAATACATTATCAGTTGTGATTCACTAAATTAATTTTATTCACAGTCTGAAAAAAAATGAATGCATGCTCTTGTAGGTCATGGAAATGGTTTTACATTTTATTTTAATATGATAGAAAATCATAGGAAGAGATGAACTGAATTAATAATGAATAATATAAAACTTCCATAGTGATCTTCAGCCAAGTTAACACACTTTTGGGGATTTAATTTGGGTGACTCCAAAATGATTAGGCAGGTTATGGAAATGAGTGGGATCACCTCTCGGGGAATAAGGACACTCACAGTTTGTCTACAAAGACTCAAAGCAAATCAGGCCTCCAAGTAATTTAAAATTAACTTTGCCTTTCTTAGTTATCCTGGAATTTTACTTTCTTAAAATCCAGTGTCATTGTTTAAAAAGTGCTGTCAAATCATTCTTTGTGAATATTGAACTTATTGTACTGGACCAGCCAGCTATGATTGGGCTGATGGCTGGCGCCAATCACCACCTATCCATATTGACAAGAATCTGGTTGCCTAGCTAAGCATCCTTTTACTTCCCCACTGCTCCATTGCAGTCCAATCCCACAGAGAGACATGCTTTATCAAAGAGCACGATCCTCTTTAATAGAAGAGAAATGAATTTTTAGTTAGGGGCACGAAATCTCCAAAGAAGCTCTCATCATCCATTTGCAGGAGCAATTATACTGTGTACTAATTTAAGAAGGTGCTTTGATTCTCTAAAATCAGTAATAAGCAAATTGGTTACAGCTCAGGCATGATTCAGGTATGTGACGTGGAGGGAAAACCATTGAAATAGGAATTCTCTCACAAAAGAATACTTAATGAGCATGTCTTCTCCAACTCTTATTGAATATTTCTGGTCTTGGCTGGGTCCTGGTTCAGATATAAAGTGAATGAACAAAAGAGGGTTGGGTGGACAAAGTTGACATGTGGGATGATGATTTAGATATGGATAAGAGGGGACCTGAGTCATAGAGGCCCAACTCCAGCCCTTGTCCTGCTGCACCACTCTCCATGGGGCAAAGTGTCAAAGGGGCCAAGAGGGTATGTACCCCCTCAGAGCCCATTCTCTATCTTGGTGAAACAGGTTTCATATGGGAACTGACTGCTAAATTCTCAGGAATGTTGGGAGCCCGTTATTAAATTTGTAGTTTAAAATTGGCCACAGCAGGATATTTGCACTATGGAAAATGGCAGTTGCTACAGATCAGGGCTCCCTACTCAAGAGCTGGTTGTTAAACACTTACCAGCACACCACTAATAATGACCCCAATCCTAACCTATACTTAGTTGTTTTCTTTTTAAAGCTTTAGATCAAAAAATTGTGGAAATGACAACAAATTAATGCCTTGTTGTTTTAAAATAATTTCCATTTGGATCTTTTCCCGTGGTACTGATCCAGCATTCTACGTATAGCAATGCGTCAGTTCACTGAGGCATAATTATCCATGGGGTTACTTTTAAAAGAAAAAAAACTTTGTATTTTGAAATAATTATCAACTCACAGGGATTTGCAAAAATAGTACATAGAGTCCTGTGTGCCCTTCAATCACCTTCTCTCAAATGGTGATATCTTATGTAACTGCAGTCCAATATCAAAATGAGGACATTGGCATTAGTACAATACTGTTAACTAGAATTCAGATTTTATTTGTTTTTTCTACCAGTCTTTACACGCACTCATTTACCTGTGTGTGTGTGTGTGTAGTTCTATGCAATATGATCCATGGGTTATTTTTTAAATGCAATCTCTAGACAGCCCCAGGGCAGCAGAACGTTGTCTAATTATCTGATGCCTTTAGGACCTTGCACTTAGCTGACCCTATAATTTTAAGCTTAAAAAAGAAGAAACCCATATCTTTGTCTAAATTACCTGGATATTCTGGGTGGATAGTCCCCAAAGTACCAGGTAACTGTGTCATCTGCTAAAGTCTGACTTCTTCAGGATGACTTGAAATATTACTATGTGGAATAAGTGCATTTATTTCTTCTAAAGAAAGACAGGCAGCCCTATAGGTGATTGCATATGAAAACAAGTTATATGGTCAATATACAGTATCAAAAATAATATTGAATTGTTGTTTTTATGACATAAGCATTTAATCTGGTATTTTAGTTATTAGAGTCAACTGCTGATGGGAAAAAATGTTTGAAAATCCTTTTTGTTAATATTTTTTTAAATTAATAATGTGAGTTATAAGTCAATTTATCACAACCTGAATGCTAATGGAAATGTTCAATATTGTTAGTAGATTTCTATCTAAGTAATTTAATGGCACTATTTTTTTTTATCTAATCACTGTATTCCAGAAGTATGGTTACTGAAACATAACACTGTGTTTATATGGGATGTGTTGTATTTAATTATAAAGCATTCTGGTCCCAATTATCTGCTGGCACAGAAACTACAGCATATCTTGTTTCCAATGTATTTACATTGCTACTTAATCTGCTTTCTTTCTGTCTTTTCTGGACATGAGGTTGATGATGATTTGAGGACAGATCAAAGGAAGAACTGTTTAAACTAACCTACCAAGTTTTATACTGACTTCTAACTAGGTAAGGAACTGGTTAGCAGGCTATCTAGGGGCGAAGCCAGGTTAGTTTTGGGTTAGCGCTTTGGATCAATCATACCATGTTCTCTGTCCTATTTTGAAAGAGGAAGCTGAGTAGTGAGCTGGGGAAAACAACAGGAAATGGTATCAGTTCTACAAATTCTCCTTAACTGGATATTTTCAAAATATATTCATTATTTAGTTGTAATATCACGAATACAAAAAATTGAGTTGTTTCTGTAATTTACATTCAAATAAAGAGCAAAGTGCTCATATATTTATTTTAAATTGTTTTGATGATATAATCTTCTGGGTTATTCATGACAATACTTTCCTCCATTATAACATGCTACTTTGACTTCATTAAAATGATAAACATTTCCTGACTACTTATTAATCGATTTTAATCTTACATTATTCAAATATATTGATTAGACATTATTTCATCACTCTATCTCTTCCCAGAGGAGCTCCTGAAGACCAGTATTTGTGACCATTGGGATCATATTATTAATCTGCTTTTCTTTCATCTTTATAACATAGAATGAGAAATTTACGTTTCATACTCCTCAGGATGCTTCCAAAGTTGTACAAATGAGTTTCCAATATCATTTTATGGAAATTAAATACATCCAGCTTTTCGTATGTTTGTGGCCATTGATATTAACATTTTAAAAATGTGAAAATTAAATGAAGCAGAGCACCAGCCCTTCAGGAAGAGTTTTCTATTTACGTTACTCATGCCTACACTGCTCATAGCTGATCTCTTCTACAAGTGTAAATTATATTTCACGTGAAAAAAAATGCCACTTAGTGAGTAGTAGAAACCAATCAAAGTACAGTTACAGGAAGCAGTATAGCAATAAATTAAAATGTCAAGCTTTTAAGCTGTTTTGTTAAAAAGGCTCAAAATCAACCACAATTTTTAGAATTGACAATGTCACTTTAGCACCCACTTTTAAAGATCGTTTTGAAGCATGAGTTATTTGTCAGGTGTGATTTATTTAAAACAATAAACTTAGATTATTGAGTTGAACAAATAACTCTTTGGATGCCTGCCAAACATTTAGAGCGAATGACTGAATGTAATGAGACTGGATCACTCAGAGGGATGAATAATCAAAAGCCGTGGAATGAAATTAACATTGTTCAAAAGATATATCTCTTCCTTCTCTCCTTTGTGAATATTGAGCAATGGAGGAGTGAAAAGCATCATGGGAAGTTCTGTCCTTGCTTTCCAAAACAACAGCAGTAAATATATCTTATATTTGCATAATGCATTCCAGCTCACGTGTGTATTTCATCTCCTATTAGAACTACACTTCAAAGAAGTTATAATTGCAACACTGCAGATGAGAAAACTCAGAACTCAGCCATTTAGGTGATTGGCTCAGGTTGCATAGACAGTGAAGGGCAGAGCTAGAATCTGAATCTATACTTTGTGTCCAGACAAAAGGGGTTAGAAGAAAAGCAAAGACATGGGATCAGCCACATCCTCTTTGATCCTGGTTCTACCACTTACCAGCTTCCCTTGGATAAGTTACTTCCCATTTCTGACTTCAGTTCCCTCCCTTGTAAATTCTGAATGATAGTATCTGCCTTTCTGCACCACTGGGGACATTATAGGAGATAGAGTTTTACAGTAGCCAAGGTCATGTTTTGGATGCCAACTGCCTTTGTGCCCAGTCCTATCTTCAGTACTGAGGATAAGTGTCTGATCCTGGGAAAATCCTATAATCTCTTTGTATCTCATTTTCATCATCTGCAAAAGAATACCTATTTCATAGGGTTGTTGGGATAATTAGATGAGCTGATAAATGGGGAGTGGTGACCACTAGGGCTGGCACATAGTAAAGCTCTCGTTACTACTAATGTCACAGTCACTTGGGAGTTTAGAACACCCATTGCCTCTGGAACTAGAAAATGTGGCCCCAGTCTCCTAATTTCAAGACTGTGGAAGCCTAAAGTTCCCACTCCTCCTTCCAAGAATTTGGCTAATTTCTGAGTTTCCTCATTCTCTCAATATTCCCTAGTCATTCCTCTAGTTTCTTTTGCATTAGTAGCCAATGTTCTGTGCCATAGAGATCCAGGGCGACACTCCACTCTTTTTTCTTCTGAGTTAAACACCCAGTCACACAGATCTTGTTGATAATCTCAGAGGTTAAGAAAAAGAGTCATATTGCACATCACAAAATTCGTTTCTTGCATCTCTTCTCCTTGCTCTATCTTTCCTAAATTACACCTCAAACATCAAATTCTTCTCTCTCATTTTGCTGAACAGTTGTGCTCATCTCAGATTTACCTTCAGTCCTGCTTCCCCAGACCCCCCAACTTGTCCTTGAGAATAAAGAGCCATCCTGCTTCATGGCTGGCCCTGAAAAGTGAGCCAACTGCTGTTTCTCATGACTGACATGAAGAGCCCCACAAAGACATTGTTCTCCTATGCAAAATAAAAATTTTGGAAAAATTAAGGATGAAATGTCTAATTTGGCAGTGGTTAGCCATCTTAGGATGGAGATGGTGAGGGAGTTTACCCAAACACTAGATACGGAAGTAAGAAATGAGATGGGGAAACAGTGTCATCATGTCTGTTTCAGGAACAGAACTGATGAAAGGCAGCAAAGACCGTTTCACTGTGGATTTTCTGTGGTCTCTGATGTTTTCCTCATGCATGAGAGTGTAGGGAGGGGCCCCTCAATTTCATTTTGCACTAGGCCCTACAAATCCCGTGGCCAGTCCTGAATGTAGGTATACTCTACTTGGACTTTATTTTTGTTGAATAGTATTCATAACAAGATATTGAAGCAAAAATACTTAATTCTTAAGAATTGGTTTTGTGTGATGTGTGTGGACTACAGGGAGATGCCATGGTTCTTACCAGGAACTTAAACCTTCCTTGCTATTAGGACAAATTCCCTTAATAATTAACATCTCCTTTAGCTAGTTTCCTGGAGATATTTGGCCAGGAACTTTATCTTTTCTTTTCCAACTGCCTCACTGGGTTCACAAGATAGTACACTTGTAGACATTATAATTTTGGCTGCCAGTAAGAAGGCAAAAACATGTTTGTTTGCTGTGTGTGGCACAGGAGAGTAGGATTTCAGACCTAATACCTGACCTATTGGAGATTACAAAATACATGTTACAGTTTTTAGTCAGCAGATGGGCAACTGGAGTGTATTGTTTCTGAATCTGGTGAATGCAACTTGTGAGAAGGCTCAGCGAGAGCAAACATTTTCCTGCTGGGTAGAAGACTTTTTTATCATTCAGATTTGCACTCAGCATTTGGCCTATAATTGATGTATCATTAGATCCAATTTAAGGCTTTAAAAATCTCCTTTGTACATTATGATTCAGAGCAAGGAGACTGACTCAGATTCTTTCATGATCAGATTTGAGTAGCTAAGATGACCAAAAGGAAAGGCAACCAGAACTTCTAAACTGAGCACGTATGTGGAGAAGTACCCCCTTCCCAAGATGTTAGTCTCAAACTTGACTTCTTAGAGCCCTTAATTGTTGTTCTTAAGTTATGGATCCAATACCAAGTATGATAGGGAAAATTCTCCAGAGAAAACTTCTTTTCATCAAATATAAAATGATTTGTACAGTAATGTCCTTCTAAATATTTACCTAATCTGGAAAGATTATAGGGGATAGTAGGATTTTTAAAAAAAATACAGTACTATTAACTATAGTCATCATGCTGTACATTACATCCCCAGGACTTATTTTATAACTGGAAGTTTGTACATTTTGACCGCCTTCACCCATTTTGCCCACCTCCCACCTGCTGCCTCTGGCAACCACCAATCCGTTGTCTGTATCTATAAGCTTTGTTGCTTTTTTATTTTAGATTCCACATGTAGGTGAGATCATGTGGTATTTGTCTTTCTCCATCTGACTTATTTCGTTTAGCATAATGCCCTCAAGGGTCATCCATGTGGTTGCAAATGGCAATATTTGCTTCTTTGTTATGGTACAGCTGAATAATATTCCACTGTGTGTGTGTGTGTGTGTATATATATATATATATATATATATATATATATATATATATATACACCACATCTTCTTTATCCATTCATCCATTGACGAACACTTGGGTTGCTTCCATATCTTGGCTATGGTAAATAATGTTGCAATGAACACTGGGGTGCATATATCTTTTCAAGTTAGTATTTTTGTGTTCTTTGGATAATACTCAGAAGTGGAATTGCTGGATCATATGGTAATTCTATTTTAAATTTTTTGAGGATCTCCATACCATTTTCCATAGTGGCTGCACCAACTCACATCCCTACCAACAGTGCACAAGGGGTCCCTGTTCTCAACATCCTCACCAAAGCTTGCCTCCTCCTGTCTTTTTAATAGTAGCCATTCTGACAGGTGTGGGGTGATATCTCATGGTGGTTTTGATTTGCATTCCTCTGATGATTAGTGATATTGAGCATCTTTTCATGTACCTGGGAGATAGTAGTTTTTAAACTGCCATATATATTTTTTTTAATGGAAATTTTCTTCAAACACACTCTGTATGGCAAGCCAGTGTATTAAACAGGTAAAAGTTGAACTGTTCTTTTTGAATCCAGGGTGGGGTTCCTGGAGTTTTGATCTTCTCACTCTACTTTCTCCAATATTCCCATCTCCCAACCCACCTCCAACCCCACACCCCATACCCTACTCAGCATAGTCTCTAAAAGACATCTGAAGACTCTGGAGGGCCCTAGGTCTTCTAAGACCCCCAACCGGAAACTACTGCTGTAAATAGGCATTCATGGTTCTTTATTCAAGCTCACAAACAATCAGTGGAAAGAAAGAAGAAGAAACCTGTGTCATTTATTTATAGTTAAATAGCAGGATACAAAAGAAACAAGGCCTATGGAAATATATATGAATTTTACAATGCAATAGAAATATTAGAGAGATATTAGATTGTATAATGCAGAGGTCTCCAATTGAGTAGTGCCCATCTGCCCTGTCGAGGTTCTAAAAAACTTGAGAAGAGAATGAAGATGGAGGACCAAATATCCTCTTTCTGACCAATAATGGCCAGGCTAGCTTGATCAATAAACTCAGAATTAGGCAGCCTCCTACATGTGGCTGCCGGTCTCCCTTGGTGGAGGTAACTGGCCCAGGAGACACTCAGTGGTGTGGAGAGCAGGGAGGATGCGTGCTCTCTGCCAGGAGGCCCGCTACCAGGAGGAGGAAGGAGCAGCGCTGAGCAGAGAAGACCAGGTGTTGTTTCCAAATTCACCCATCGTGTGCTCACCCTCAACATCCCCCAGAGGGTGGAATGAGGAAAGGACAGAAGAAGGTGAGGAGTTCCACTACGAGAACTTTCTTTACGTGGGGGAGACAACATGTAGAGAACTATTTTCCCCAAATACACAGATTTAGGGAAGAGTTTGGGAAATAAAGCATATTAATGAGTGTCCGTCCTCTACTTCCTCTATCAAAGGGTAATTTTATTTATTATAGAAACGCAGTGCGTTCTTTGTAAAAACTAAATTAATCCACTAATTGGAATAAAATTCCTTGTATTTTGGGGTTGATTGTTATGGTATATACTTTGGTTTTGAACCAATAAATTATGTAATACTGAAATTGTTTAGTTTAATGGCCTACGTTTTAGGAAAACGAGATTGTACAGCACGGGGACTTTTCTTCTCTTAAGAGATCTGGAACTAACAGACTCCCACGCTGCACAGAACTGCCCCACAAGCATTCGTGTTTGAGAAGGAAGTTAATTTGTTAGTTTTGAATGCTGTTGAGCACTGCCCAAATGACAAATGTGTTTACAGCTGGGGTAGAGAATTCAATAAAAACAAACAATGGAGATAATCAGTACAATGTGGTATATTGTAAAAATATGCTTCTGGTATGATTTTTTTCTTAGAAAATAATTATTCATGTTATAAGCAACAGCTGCTTAGAAATAAACTTTGAATTTTAAAATTATTAATTGAAATACTGTTGCCATCAACATTATTTAGAGATTTTATAAGCAGCACTGAATTAGTGAATGAAATATCACTGATGCCATTATAAGTATAATGTTCCCTCAAGGACACAGAGAGATTCCTTTTGTTTTTCTGAGCTATGAGAGCCTCCGTGAAGGGCTGGGGGTCTAGGTACACCTCATCATAGGCCACCGAAGTGATGCCAGGGCAGGATTTAAAAATTTTGGGATCTTTTACTATTCTTCATAAGCTCAGAGTTAGCAGAATATCAGTGCTTGGGAAAGATAACAGACACTTATATTTGAATACTGTATTAGTCATGTCTTTTTCCCCTGCATTTTGATGCTCTGACATCTTGGAGTCTTGCTCACCCTAGAAGGACTGCCCAGTTCAGGGTTAGCTAATTTCTAGGGATAGCAAACAAGTCACCTGGGAGTGTGTCTTTCATATGCAAAACAACCAATCCAGAGCCCACACACCAATCACCTCCTTTATTGGTCTCATACACTCTAGGTCACTATTTACCTGTCCTAATTCCGGATACCAGACAACTAGGGACAGCCCCTACACCCCAGAGTCCACTGAAATTATTCAAGCCAGCCAATCCTAAACCTGCTTACCCTGCATCACCCATTCCTTCCTGCAGAAACCACAATAAAGCCTTTTGTCCGCACTTTCGCTTTGCTCTCTCTGCCTCCTGACCAACCCTGATGCTTCCTCACATGGCCCTGCATGGCATGCTGTGCCTCCTTTCTCTAGGGATCTGTGAATATAGAAAACTCCTTCCTTCATGATGTCATTTCCATGTCTATGTGTCTGACCACACCTGATTAAACAAATCCCAGTTACCCTTAAAACATATATTTCTTTGTACTAATGAAGTGCTTTCATACATATTTATCTCATTGATCACAAATCTATGAAATAGACATTATTTTCATTTGACAGGTCAAGCAAGTGAGGCCTAGTGATGGCAGAGCCATTTTAGACCAAGCTCCACTATACCATATAGAAGATATTTTGCCTACAAATATGGGCGTAGAAAATACAATAATGCACGTCTAAGTCTTATTGATTCATCCAGAAAGTGAGGCAAGACTGTCTACCTTGGAGGTGTTGTAAAGATTAGAAATAATGCTCTCAGAGTTCCTAGTTTCCTTTCAATTCCTACCACTACCACCTTCATCAAAGTCTGTTCCATCTTTCCCAGTTTCTTTCTTTCCTTTTTTCCATCTAGAAAATAGCAATTTTATTATCTCAGTCTCTTCTTTAAGGGTCTATAGATCTGAAGCTTCTGCATCTGGGTAAGATAGATTAGTTTTCTGTAAACCAAAAATATGTTCAAGAACAAATAGGAAAGCCAGAGAAAATGCAAAAATCTTGAGTTTAAAGGCATCGGTAGGCTACTGAAGAAATCAGGCTAAAGAGTCTAAGATTCCAGAGAGGGGTTAGCTGTGGAGAGGTCAGCAAACAATCTGAAACCAGTGTTCCACCAGTTTGCTGGTTCTGGGTGTAAGCATGAGGCTAAAAGGGGCAGAGGGCCCCTGTGGAGGACAGAGACATCATAACATTTGGAAATTTTAAAAGGCTGAACAGACAAAACCAGAGTCTTGAGGGTTTTCAAACACCCAGCAGTTTTGTTCCCAAGACATTTGCCAAATTCTGAAGCTGCGCTGTGCAGAAGACTAAAAATTAAATCTGAAAACATCTAAAGTGCAGATCAGAATTTTCCAGCTTTTCAGAATGTAGAAAGAGATTTCAGGACCTGCCAAGCTTTAGGGGCCTGGTGAAGAAATCATGTTCTCAGCTGGAAGTCCTGGGCCACTAAACCTTAGAAACAACAGCAAGCCAGAAATAGACTGAGAATTACCAAAGCAACTCAGCCTTAACGTGGCTAAATTCCTGATTGGATTAAGAGAATTCACGCTCACTCTGTCTAGCAAAGTGAGGAATGAACTTTGATGGGAAGATGATAACATCATCCAGAGCTTTTACAGTTGTCACAAACAGTGTCTAGCATTCAATCTAAAGCTACTAAGCTTGTCAAATAATAAGATTATACAACCAAAAACAATAAAAACAACAGAAACATAATGTAAACAGTCTCACAGGTGAGCTAGATATTGGAATTAACAATGACTTTAGAATAACTATGATTAATATGTTCAAGAAAATAGAGCAGGGGCTGGCCCCGTGGCTGAGTGGTTAAGTTCGTGTGCTCCACAGCAGGCGGCCCAGTGTTTCATTGATTCGAATCCTGGGTGCGGACATGGCACTGCTCATCAAACCACACTGAGACAGCATCCCACATGCTACAACTAGAAGGACCCACAACGAAGAATATACAACTATGTACCAGGGGGCTTTGGGGAGAAAAAGGAAAAAAATAAAATCTCTTTTTTTTAAAAAAAGAAAGAAAATAGAGCAGAAAATAATTGTATTTAAGAATTTGCATCTATACAAAACAATCAAATGGAAGTTATTGAATTGAAAAATACATTATCTGTAATTAAAAACTCAATAAACGGATTTAACAGCAGATTAAACACACCAAAAGGTAGGAATAGTGAACTAAAAGATAGGTCAAGACAAAAGTTTTAAACTGAAGCACAGAGAAAAAGAAGGAAAAATAAAACAAATGTCAAATATCTGTGAGATTGAGTGAAAAGTTCAATATGCTTGTAATTAGAGTCCCAGAAGGAAAGGAGGAAGAGATTCTGGCAGAAGTAGAGGTAATAGTCAATAATTTTCCAAAACTGACTAAAGACTTCAACTGACATTTTCAAAACTCTGCAAATATCAAGCAAGATAAATATAAAGAAAATTATGCTATCTTCAAGAGATCAATAAGAAGGTGCTGATAACTTCTCAACAGAAACAATATAAGACAGAAGACAATGGAATAGTATTTTTAAAGTATTGAAAGAAAAAAAATGTCAATGTAGAATGCAAAACCCAATAAAATATTCTTCCAAAATGAAGGAGAAATAAAGAACACATAATCCCCTCTGACTATGGACATGACTCGAATTCCTCAGCTTGACCTTCAGGAAACTCCAGGTCCAGTCCTATGAGAACTCTCAAAACTTTATTTTTCGTTATAGCTAAGCCTGTGTCTACACCAGCCCCTGGATAGACCAGACTTGATCTCATTCCAATTATCCATTTATGATCTTTCCTACTTGGGATGCCTTCACCTCTACTCCAACGTTTGCAGTCCAACTTATCTTTACCACAAAACCCAGCTCCTGCTGTCATTTTAAGACCTTCCCAGGCCTCTATTAAAGTCCTACACTCTCCAAACCATTCATTTTGGTTTTGATACAAACTGCCTTGCATTATCGTTTATTAGTTTTTAGGTACTGTATTTCGTCATATTTAAGATGACTGATTTTCAAGACAGGGCAATTATTTTATATGTAAGGAAGAAAGAAAAGAGGAAATGCTGCCAATTAAACTATGCACGCTACAATTCCTCAACAATAGTTGTAGTAGCCTCCTGTTGTTCTGAAATTTCTCCTATTTTAAGGGATTTGGCAATGTCTCCTGCTCTCATTTGCAATATATATAATAGGCAATAAAATATATAACTAAATGTAACAAATCTTCACCTTTCTTGGAATGTCTTCCTTTTTTCTGGTGCCATAAAATATTTTGTTTTGCTTTATAATAAAATATGGAATTGTAAAAAAAAAAAATGCATTTTTTCCAAGAACAATAATTTTCCTTCATTTGTGTAAAATTTATGTCTAATTTCACTGCATTTTTCTGCATACACAGAATTTTCATTTCAATGTCATAACATAGGGTAATATTTTCAAGACATTCTAGATAGAATTGAACTCACTCCATGTAGCACCAACCAAGCACATAATTCCGCTGAAGTGGTGACGGTAGGAACAACTAGGACCAAGTCTGGAGCGTGTTTGGGCAATGACAGCTACATCCTGAGTTTAGCTTGGTCAACAGCAACTATATGACATCTCAATTTGAGATGTTATTATGGGGGAAAAAAAAGGAATCTTAGAATCAACAAAATATTATATCATTTGCTTCCTGAAGTAGATCCTAAGGTCTCAGAGGACCCGAAGTATTCCTTCCGTGTTATTTGGCATAATGGCATAGCTTGTAGCACCATGCTGTGCACATAGAAGACATGCATATAAAAAATATAATAGGGAAGAAATTTAATAAAAATAGGGAATACGAACTTATTGAATTAAAGTGAAAAACAGAAATAATGTATCATTTTACCAACCAGTATTTCTCTTTATCAACATTAGCCAAGATTTATCTTTACATTTGTCATACACAATATCCTTTTTCTTCTAAGAGGTCTATGAATATTTATAAGGGATCCCCTTATACCCAATACATGGTATTCTAGAACATGGTATATTCAGTTTATCTGAGCAAAGTTGGCACTCTATTGTCTTTCTCCTGCCAATAAACAAATCTTCCTTTATTTAATTGGATGATAGTTAATTCCAAGAGATTTGTGTCCAAAATTATAGTGTTTGTAAATTTCTCTAGCAAAGCTGTTGCAGAAATCTCAGAGAATTTCGACTGTTGCTAAGTCCTCTTTTCATATATATAGCTGTTGAAACTTTTATTTATGGCTCAGAAGCCCTGTTACAGATAGACTACACAGAATCCTACGCCCTGAATAGATTGTGCAAAGCATGCTGGAATTCTTGTGGTTGATATCAATGACCTCACTAATTTGGATTGCATAATTCAGAAATGTATTAATTTGAGCCTTGCCAAACGGGTTGAAGTGTACCCCACATGTCTAGAGAGTAGGACAGGGACAATATTTGCAAAGACAATTCATAGCGCATAAAAATGGAAAATGGCTTATTTAAGAAACAAATTGTTTTCAATACCTCAAAAGCATTCATTTTATATTAAAATTTAATGCTGAATTCAAATCATTCTTACCTATTAATCAAAACAAGTTCTTGACCACCAGTGGTCATTAAAAGCATTCCCGCATGTTCTTTACAGTAACAAATCTGGTATGGTACAATGCAATTCTCTCAGTCATTGGAATCAGAGACACATCCCCTTCAGTAATGGGATGATATAGGGCAACGAACTTAACTAGTCCTGGTTCTAGTTCCTCATGTGAAAATAGACATAAGCAGTACCTCCTAAGGTGTTTGTCAGAAATAAATGAGCTAATTGTGTGAACATTCCTTGGCATATGGTTAGAATGGAAAAAATGTTTACTGAACTAATTAATTCATTATTTAATGAGTAAATTAAATTAAATTTCCTTAATCCAGACTTTTAATTCTACTTTATGATTAGTTAGGATGGTCTTATCTATGTGGGTTGCACTATTGTTTCCAGTTCAGACCATTATCTCAATGAGAGGTTGGTAAACTTTTTCAGTTAAGGGTTAGATAGTAAATATTTCAGACTTTGTGGGTCACATATGGTCCCTGTCTCATATTCTTCTGTGGTTTTCTTTTTTTGCAACCCCTTTAAAAATGCAAAAACCATTCCTAGCTGTTGGCCTGTATAGAGACAGTGCCAAATTTGGTCTATGACTGCAGTTTGCTAAGCCCTGATTTGAACTTTCTGCATTTAATCTATTTTATTTCTGCATTTATAGTACACATTACGAATGTGCTCCCAAGATTTAGAAAGATAAAAAACCCAAACTTGGATTTCTTGGATGAAATTTAAAGTACTCTCAATTAATGTATTAGAGAAAGTAAACTTCTCTTCAGGGATATTTCAGTAATTTCCGGAAAACTACAGAGAGAATAACAGAGGCAGTAATTTTTTCCTTCTGTCTATGAAACAAAGACTTTTATGAGCTTGTGCACATCTTAGGAAACAGGGAAGTTTGTATTTTGTTTGATTAGAAAATGTGAATTCTTCAAAGGTGCTTCTGTTAGTCTCATAGGTATACACATTGATTAAGATTTCTTATTAACATACAATCATCTCCAAATGTTTCCACTTAATTGCTTTTTATTTCAGTTAAGTACCAATGTTCTTTATTCTCACACGTAGTTTAATTAGCACGGAAGGTCACTGAGAGGTGTTAAGGCACAAACTTGCCCCGAGGAAGTAGTTGATGCCTGGCTGGCTTCTAATTATAGAGCATCCTAGAACTGCAGAGGAAAAGGGATTGCAGAGGGGAGAACAATAATGAAAGAACTAAAAATGAGCAAGAGGCATCCATGTGCAGGGGAAAATCAGATGCCCAGCCCTTCTTCTTATTTTCAGGTCACACTGCTTATGATTATCAGTAGGACATAAGATACAATGTACAGCAGTTTATAGATTATTTAACACTTTTTGAACAAGTACTATGTACAGATGTACTATGTACTATGTACCTGCTATGTACCTACTATCGTGGTAGATGCTTATAGGAAATATTAAAGTGTTGAGTAAAATGGTATTGAGAAAAATGTTAAGTTAAATGTGTAATGATTAAATATCACAATCATATGTGAAAGGGGAGAATATATTATTCCTTATTATGTATTATACTTTCATTAATAGTATTAATCATATACTTTTGATTTCTCTAAATTGTTGCCAAATTGTACTAGGATCTACTTGGCCATATAATCCGTAGTATTAACCATATGTAGACATCCCTGGAAGTGTTGTTTTCAGTTAATAACAATGTACTCCAGTATAAAGATGGAATCTGTCATAAAAATATTTATTATAATCTAGTAATTAATCAAAGAGGGTAGCTATTAATACTACAAAATCACTTTAATTTTATCAAGTAATTCACTGCATAATTGCTGTAAATAAGAGGTACCTTAACATCATTAAAATAGGATTTGATCTGTGACACTTTATCTACAACTTTCCACAGTGACACCTAAAGGAAAAATGCAGGTTTCCCTATATTTTATTTCATGCATTTCAAGACAATAACTCCTCTACAAGCCAAGTGTGCTTTAGACTATTATGGGTGGTAATAGCATACGACATGTGTAAAACACTTTTATGTGCCAGGCACGGTTTCAAGAGCTTAATGAGCATTATCCCATTTAATGCAATACTAATCCTAAGAGGAGAGTACTCTTACTGTCTCCATTTTCTAGATAAGGGCGACACTGAGGTAAAGAAAAGGGAACTTGCTTGAGTCATATGCTCGGAAGTAAGAGAGTTGGGAATTATAGTCAGTTTCCGTGACTCCAACATCTTTCACTGGTAATTCAGCCTTAAAGTTAGCATATATTCATCATAAATTATGAAGTGGTGTGATCGATTCATCTCTCCACAGCGTGAGGAAGTAAACAGCATTACATGCTCATTATGTATAATAAGGAGGGATTTCTTTGGTGAGAAACGTTTAGCTGATCTCTCTGTGCTCATCATGTTACCTTTCTGAGTCTCAGCTCCCTTGTAAATGAAATTATTTGGGCGAGGCTCACTTTAAATATTATCCTTTCTCTTTTCTTCTTTTTCGTTTGAGGAAGATTAGCCCTGAGCTAACATTTGTGCCCATCTTCCTCTATTTTATATGTGGGATGCCCGCCACAGCATGGCTTGATAAGCAGTGCATAGGTCCACACACAGGATCTGAACCGGCGAACCCCAGGCTGCCGAAGCAGAGCTCACCAACTTAACTACCATGCCACCAGGCTGGCCCCTATCCTTTTTCTTTTAAAGCATTTTTAAAAGTGTAAAATCATGACTCTCACACAAATATAAAATAAACACGTCAAAGAGTTTGTCATTAAGTAATGAAAGAACCAATAAGATGCTACAATTGGTTCAAAGAATTAGAAATACTATGCTTTTACAGTTGAATCAGGAATGCAGAAATTATTTTACAAATAGATGCAAAACTGGCCTTTTTTTGCAGATAGTGGACCAATTGTCCCTCCCTGGACATAATTTGCCTATCGGTAGACAAGCGTTATTTGCATTGCTGTTAGTTATCTACAATTTACAGAGTTCTTAAATAGCTCAAAGATGAGGAAAGGCCTGGAGTTCCCATATGATCAGATAACTCAGAGGGTGTGTTAGACAACTCCTTGTTTTTCACTGAAGATGCCCAGTGATTTTTTTGGTCCAATTCAATATCTTTCACAATTTTTCCCCCACACCTCAAACCAAGTCCTATGGGAGGTCCAATCTATAAAACAGGTAGAGTGTAGCTGCTTTGATGGAAGCAGTGGGAGGACAATGGCGGAGAGCGCCTGTCAATTTGCTTCAATCGCTCACCAAAAATTCCCAAAAGTTCCCCTACAACTGCCCTTGAGGCAGCTCCTAGGGCTGTGATGGCACTATGATCTCGCATAGCTTCCACAGCTAACATTCTGCAATTTCCTGATTCTCCCCTTTGGAGGCAAAAGGTTGAGCTGTTGGAGATGAATGCATTTTGCTAGCATCTCCCAGTGGCAGTTCATTAGGTCCCCATGAAACCAGGAGCATCTTTCTGAGTTGGGAGCCTGGAATTCCTTCCGATGAATCCTTAGAGACTCTCCTAGGCTCATAAGATTGAAATACGCAGAAATTAATAGGCCCATTACAAAGCCTTTTCTGAAGACTGTGCCTGTTAAACCCCAGGGTTATCTTTTCAGCAAGGACCTGGAAGTTCTTCCTTCCACCCAAGGGGCCTTAGACCATAAGGCATTGATACCACTATTAGATAACGTGTGAACATTCCAAGGATATTCATTAACAGAATTCCCAGGTATGCACATGTGAAGGGGCTGGTCTGGCAGGGTTTGTTAAAACCGTGTGTTAGACTGGAAAAATCCATAGTGAGTTATAACTAATTTGTAGGAAATTCTCTGAGATCAAGATTACGTCGAAGAGCTTAGTGTTGACATAAATTTAAATGAGCATATGCACTATTTTCTCTATAGTCATCATTATTGGGAATATTTTCTCCTAAGACGCTTAGATAAAGGTTACAAAATTAGTTGGTATTTTTCTATCATCATTTCAGCTCTATACCCATGCTATTCTAAATATCCCCAGGAAGAAATTTCCTTATAAACTGATTTAGGGGTGTGGTAGGAGTTAGAAAATCTCTAACCATGCCATAGCTCTTCCAAATTCCTTGCAGTTTGCAACTTTCTTCTGATCACTTTTCTTTTTCACCAACCAAACCACCAGCACCCTACTATTACTCTGCCTTTCTTCCTTTATTGGGTCTACCTGTTCTATTGAAATACTTAAATATTATTAAAATATGTTTATTGAGCAAGTATCGTAACAATAGCTAACATTTTTATAAGAAAAGAACAATCAACCGTGTCAATTCAACAACATATCAGTTATTTCCTTCCTTTTTTTCTTATTCATCTCTATTCCTTGACAGTAAGCCCACCTATTTTGAAGATGCAATTGGAACGAAGCAGAATTTGCTTCCCCCAAATGTGTCTCTTTGGCTTGAGGATTATTTTGGGCTGAATATTTTTAAGAAACAAGAGACTCAGGAAGAAACTGTGATCCTCCCCATAGCTGCCTACGAGAAGATAGAAGGTCTACTTCAGGAAGGAGCTCTCACCGTGGATGACTGTGGCATAACAGCAGCTGGGCGTGGCAGGCAGGGAGGCACCTAGCAAGCCCTGTTTGATCAAAGTCCTCTCTGTGTCCCATTGTCCCTAGATGGCCCCACAGACATATGTTTACCAAACATTAGCTCTTTCATCTTCCTGTAAATTGCTTCCTTTCTCTTTGGAGGCCCAGACTCCTGGCCCCTTCTCCTTAGTCCAGAGTGACATAGATACTCATTTTGCCTGACTGTCTTCGGAATTTTTCATGATTAGGTAAACTCCCTGTGTGCACATATTAAACTTGACTTTTCCCTGTTATCTTGCCTTATGTCATTTTAATCGTTTGACCAGCCATAAGAACCAGGAGGGGAAGGGGGAAATTTTCCGCACCCCGACACAATCATGGTGCAGATATAACTCTCTTGTGATTTTTTTTCTCGTAAAATATCGTAAGCATTTTTTCAGGTTGCTATCTAGTATTCATAATTATCTTTGCTCTTATTTTTTATTTAAATGAATGATTTTTATTATAGCAGACACAGATATACTATAAACTTAAAAAAAAAATCCAGAAAAGTACAAAAGAGAAAGTAAAAATCATCTGAAATCCCGCCAACTGGACATAGCAATTACTATTTTAGCAAACATCCTTTCATTCATCTTTCATAGCTTTCAATATATAATTTTATATAAATAGGTTCATATATACATGCAGATATATAACCAATTTTTTTTCTCAATAATATGTTCTGGAACTTTTTTCCATGTAAATGAATACAGATATACATCATCACTTTAGGTGCCTGAAAAATATTGCATTGTAAGTTTTTACCACCAGCTTTTTAAGCAGCTTCATCTTGCTGTACAGATGGAGTGGTTGCAAATTTGTGCCCGTGTAAACAATGCTCCTGCACACTTCTGGGATTATCTCCTTGCAGTAAATATCAAATTCTATGATTACTACATCAAAGGACAGGCTCTTTTGTACTTCAGAACATTTTTAAAAACTGTTCTTTTTAAAGTTGTAACATCTTACACACCTATCACCAGTATGACTGTTTTGTTTTTTTTTTAACTACTTCCTGCCCCCACCCTGGGTTTTAGTCATCTGTTTGACATCCTAGTGTTATGGGAGAGGCTGGGAACAATAGCTCATCTTTTTTCTTTTCTTTTTTTTGCTGAGGAAGATTGTCACTGAGCTAACATCTGTGGCAATCTTCCTCTATTTTGTATGTGGGATACCACCACAACATACTTGATGAGCAGTATGTAGGTGCGTGCCTGGGATCCAAACCCATGAACCCCTGGCTGCCCAAGTGAAGCACGTGAACTTAACCACTACACTACTGGGTTGGCCCCTAGCTCATCATTTTTAAGTTTGCTTTTCCTTGATTACTGGGGTGTTTGAATATCTCTCTATATACGTTTTGGTCATTTGTACATATTCTTTTTTTTAATGTCTTTCTTAGATGACTTTATAATACGTCCATTTTTCTCCTCTTTTTCCTCTTCCCTTATTTTCTCTTTTCTTTTTTTTCAGCTGGGAGAGATCCACCCTGAGCTGACTTGCCAATCTTCCTCTCTATCTGTTTTTTTCCTCCCCGAAGCCCCGGTACACAGTTGTATATCCTAGTTGTAAGTCCTTCTGGTTCTTCTGTGTGAGCTGCTGCCACAGCATGGCTACTGACAGATGAGTGGTGTGGTTCTGCACCTGCCTGGGCCGCCAAAGCAGGGTGTGCTGAACTTTGACCATTAGGCCATCAGGGCTGGCTCTGTACATAGTTTTTTATGACTTGGTTATTCATATGCTTCGTCCAGATTTCTACTAAAATAATCATCTTTTTTCTGTCAAGTTTTCCTTTTGTTTTGTTTTTCTTCCAGAATATTTAAATTTTATCATATCTATTTAAAAAAAGTTTCCTCATTTAATTCCTCATGATTTAACTCTTATACACTAAAACATATTATGTGTTTATGGAGTTTTCTGTGTTTTTTTTTGCTGGTGTTGTTCACATAGTTTAAATTTATACAGTGTAATTTATCAATGTTTTCCTTTATTGTTTTTAGTGTGTGCATCAAAGACCTTCCTCTAGATTATAAAAATATTATCTCATTTAATCTTCTAATAAATCTTATCTTTTATTATTTTTACTATTCAAGTTGATATACTTAATGTGAAAATCCAAAATTTTTCACCCAAAGACTAACCATTTTGTTTATCTCCATATAACAATGGAAAAATAAAGACAGGTGGACGTTAAGGTATTATTTGGACTTAAAAATATAATTAAATTTGTAGATGATGCCAGATTTGAATAGAATATGCCAGAGGAAATTGGGGAGTAGCATCAATATTGAGATTGTTGGCATAATTTTACGTGTCAATAGGGACTCTGTTGGTATATAATGTTTATTATATTAGGTATATGTGCTTATGAGTAGAGAAATAGCTGGAAAGAAGAGGTCAAATTTAGACATCATTAAATGTTAATGAGATTAATAAAATGTAGAGTATGTTTTCTATGGAATATAAAAACTATTTCAGCAGTATAGAGAAGAAGTGAGCAACCAGAGGCAGAAGGATTCAGATTTAGGAGGGTAAAATATAAGTTATATGTTTCACAGAGCATTTTACTAAGTGAGGTGTAAATTCTATCTTCATTCAAACTATATGAACTGTGAGGCCAAAGAGATTGGCCTTATGGGTAGGACTCTGAGGGACTGAAATGTTAACAGACAATAAGTTAGTAGAACGCCTCAGGCAGTTACAAGTAGCCAGAAAACAGGGTGGAGACAACCTTCATTGAAGATGGGACCTAGGGATTATAAAATCGTAAAGGCACATTGTGTTAGTGGACTCTGCTGCTAGATGGCTCTATTACGGGCAATCCATCTGAGAGAAAGAGAGAAAGTACCTCCATCTCAAACGCTAAGACTCTAGTTAGCACTATAGAGAGATGGGAGAGAACATAGGTAACTAGAAATGAGCCCTTCATTGAACACTAAATTTTCATTTCTTCTCACATCCATTCTACTTCACTGATCTATCTGCCTATTCCTGCACTCTATCAATCACTGTAACTATATAGTATATTTTAATATCTAAAATATCAGAAGCTTGCTCTTTGCTCACCTTCTCCAGGATTTTACTAAGTAGTTTCTTATGTTTATTATTATATTTGATTTTAGAGTCACTTTGTCAAGTGTTCCATCCTCCTTATGACATCTGTGTATACCCCTCACTGCCTTAATTTTAGTCATGAATGGGTAGATTAAACTATGGTAGCAAGCAACCCCCAAATCTCTAGGGGTTAACACAACAAAAGCTTAATCCTTACTCGGAGTGTATAGCCCACACAGGTTGGTGTGACCGGGGCACCCTAGTGCAGGGGTCTTCTCCACCGAGTTACTCAGGTACTCAGGCTGACTGAGCTCTAACACTTTATGGCTACACTACCTAGAGCGTGCAGTCTCCTCAGCTCCCCAGGCACCAGAGTCAGGGGAAAGCAGCTGGAGAATTGTACACAGGTTAAGAGACACATATTTCCCCCTTTCTTACAATTCATTGTCTAGAATGGCAGTATCCAACAGAAGTTTCTATGATACTGGAAATGTTTCATAATCTGCAATGTCTAATACCTTAGCCATTAGCCATTTGTGGCCAATGAAATGTGAGCACTTGAAATGTGGCTAGCATGACTGAGGAACTGAATTTTAAGTTTTGGGAAAAATAACTAACAATTTTCAGTGTAAATAACCACATATGGCTAGTAGCTATGATATGGAACAGCTCAGGCATAAAACTAGCCACCTCATTCTACCTGAATGCAGAGGAGCTGGGTGTATAAGTGAGTAAGTGAAATATTTGGTGAGCATTACTGTCTCTGCCTCCACTCCCAAGACAAAACACATGTGCACAGACACACACACACACACACACACACACACTTCCACTGGGAATTTCATTGTGATTGTAGCAAAATCACATTTTAATCTTTTAAATACAGGGTACTCCTTTTCAAGAACAAGGTATAACTTTGCATTTGTTCTGGCATTCCTTTGTTTCTAAGCCATATTTCCTGAATTTTCTTCATATAAATCCTGTATATTTCTGTTAGAACTGACTTTTGAATGAGACAAACCAGCATTAGAATTTTAGCTCTGCAACTTATCTTAAACTAATGTAACCTCTACTTACCTTAAAATAGTTATGCAAAATCTTTGAGTTCCTTTATCTATAAAACTAGCAGAATAACAGTACCCAATCATCATCAACTGTGATTGCCTCCTTAATATTGCTTTCATCCTACTCCATCATGAATGAGTAGGTTTGGTTGGGATTGCTCCCATCCCCAACTCCAGAGGTGGATGATTCCACCTCATTGCTACAATGACAGGTTCAGGTTGGCCACAAAATCCAGGCTAAAGTCAATTAATACATGGAATGCCCTTGGTCATAATGACTTATTGATAGGTTTGAGATCTAAGATGGGCCAATTAGAGAGAAGCCCAGGACTTCTGTTTAGCGGCTGGAGGAGACATGATCTTTCCTGCATGACATAAAGGAAAAGGAGAGACTAAGAGATAGAAACTTGTTTTTTTATCTTTCACCTACTATTAAATACTGACTGAAACAATGATCATTATTCTCATAATTCCTTAAATATACTAATTGAGTATTTTCAATATATTTGGAAGCTATATATGGTGATTGTATAATCTCTTTGTAATCGGGTATCTTATCAAATTCATACTGTTTGTATTACTTTTTTGGATGCTTCTTTTGGGGTTTTATAGGCATATAACACAATTTGAAAATAATACAACATTTGTATTCTCTTTTCTAAAATTAAATAATTTTCTCTTTCCTAACTAATTGCATTGGCTAGCAATTTCAGAAAAATATGAAATAATAATGATGATATCAAACACCCTTCCATTATTTTTGCTATTAATGGGCCCTTTTTGAGGTATATCGACTTAAAGAAATGTTCTTATTTTCTATTTTGTTAGAATTTTTGATAGCAAATACCAGGTCCAGCAAAAATGTAATTCTTTCAAAGATAACTATGGAAAATTACAAAGGAACATATAAATCTTCCTACAGCAAAAAGACAGCAGAACGGCATATAAAGGGAACTGAAAGAGGGGAAAAAATAGAGAAAATTGTTGCATCACAGAACTTAAAAGTGAATTAGAAGCAGTAAAGGATCTATACAGCAGAAATCTAAATCAGGAAAGTAGGGACAAGCAAGTGTCTGAAAAAGAAAACAAGGACCAATGATGAACCAAAGATAATTTCAAAAATATGAGAAAAAGTGTTGCTTTAATAATGAGAGAATGAATCTTCAGATAAAAATGCTTGCAAGTTATGTAAGAAATAATGATCATATAATTTTACAAGAAAAATAAACCCCATGGAATAGGATGTTGGAGTTTTATTCAAAAGAAAAAAAGATTTTATCATTCTGATTGCTTGTTCCCCTGCTCCTGAATTGTCTGGCAATTCTGGCAATGATTTGAGTTAGAATGAAACCCCAAAGCTTTTGAGCTTTTCATTTTGTGCTTGAGCTTTTCAGGCACTTCTGGTATGCAGCCGCAAATTACATCCATTTCCAGACTCCGCCCTTCAGCTAAAAACCCAATTGTGAGGAATGAAATAGGGCACAGGCTGTCTGCTGTGGGCCTTTTCTCCTTCCTTGTCTTAACTGTCAATTGAGATGGGGCCTGGCAGAAACTCCAAGTTAGTTTTTCTCCAACAGTTATGCAGCCTCTAAGCAGCAATAGGCTCTGCCCCCATCCCACCCCCAATTGACAGCATCTCTGCCCTGGGATCTGAAGGCAAGCAGGTAAATGTGAAATACATAAAGGACTTCCTTCCTCAATTTGTGCCGTGCTCCACTGCGCGTGCAACGAAGCGAGAAAGGTCTGTGATGTTTCTGGAGTTCCTTCTCCATTTGGTGCAATTTGTATTGTAATAAGCCAATGTTCTTTAAAGTTGTAGCAGGAGGGTGAGGACATTCTGAGTTTCTGCATGAATAAAAGTTTTTTTCTGCCCTTTCTCTCCGTCCTACTCTCGCACTTGTTGTCCTGTTAGACATGGGAGAATATTTTATAAATACGTATTTGTATTTATAAGTATTTTCCTTGTGTCTTATTCCTAATCCTTTCACAAACTACATCCTTTTAATCTTTTTCCCCTGAGTCCAATACCTGATAAAGACCCTACACAGAATCCTCAGTGTGTTCTTCCCTCTGATATACCTCTCGCTGTTTCTGTAGTCCTATAAGATACGCTCTAGATCATGAACAGTGAATAATATAATGCTGTCTGTTCCCATTTGATTTGAAGATGATATACCAGATTTCAAAGCAAGTATGAACAACTCTCGCATAGCGCATGAGTCAGGGTCACATCGGGAAAATAGGGTCTACACCAGGTAGTTTATTGGTGAACTGTAATATGGGGAACTGGTAATAAAAGTGTTAGAATTGATGTAAGAGCCAACAGGAGGGATTAGCAACTGCAGGGGATTGCTCTCACTGCCAGGGAAGGGAAGACAAAGAGAGGAGGAAGTGGTGTTATCAGAGTCCGGGAGCCAGGAAAAGCTCACCTGTGAACAACGGGAAACACAGTGGGCACTTCTCAGGGGTAGCAGAAAACACAGAGGAGACTCAGGCAGTGCTGGGTACATTGCCCAAAGTAGAGAGGAAGAGAGAAAGAAATACCGTGGCATTTTCCTTCCTCCCTCACACGTGTTTCCTGCCAGTACCTCCCACTGGCTGAACCCAACTGAACATGTCATTTCTGGGTATCAGTCCCCTTGAGTTCAGACCAGAGCTGGGGAAGGGAGAAGGCAAAGAGGCAAATGTGACACCCATAGAGGACTTTGTGCAAATGCAAAAGGCTCACCAAAAATTTGAGGAAAATTAAAAAGGAAGGATTGAGTCTTGCTTTGATCAAGCAAGGACTTGAGTATTATACCAGTGTGACTGTTGTGACACTGAAGATGCTTCTTTCAGAAACCTACCCCATCCTCTCTTTGACACTTGAAGTCCCTTTCACAGGACATGAACTTTGGTTCCTCAGACACCAGGCAAAGTAGCACATACTCCTGGGAGACAGAACACCTCCATCTTTTCCATTCTTTCTGTTCCTTTTTTCCTCAAAGAATTGGTGCCTATTATTCAACGAACACTTTTCTAGACTGCAGAGATAAATCTTGACTAGGCAAAGTTCCTGCCCTCAAGTAGCACACAGCTTAATGGTACATATATGTCAATAGTTATGATTCTGTGTATTTTGAGCTAAAATAAACTTATATAAACAGTATGCTATGAGACCAAAGAGGAAGGGATAACTGATGCAGGGGCATTTTGGCTGAGTCTTGAAGAGCGGATAGTTGTTAATCAGTTAAAGAAGGGAGGAGAAGATACCAGGAAGCAGAAAGACTGAGGTATTATAAGAGAATGGAGGAATTCAAGGGGCCTAACATGTACAGAGGAGAGGGGAAAAAATCTAAACTGCATTAATGTTGCACTGGCCCTTCTGTGAGCTACCCCACACAGACACACATACACATTGACTCAGGGAAGGCATTATTTTTCAGTTCCAGTACATTTCCAAATAAGCCTGCACACAACCTAAGAATCCTTGTCAACACACGGCCACTGACATCTGTTTCTAAATGACCAGTGATTGTCAAATAAAACCCTCTGTTCTCCATATGCCAGTTTGTCATTGATGGGTAAGGTGTTTTATATGGCGAGAGGAATAGGCAAGTGATAGAAGGTAGGAAGGGAGATTATGAAGCAGGGAAAGCAACACAGGAAGGGAAAGCTGACAATACTGATATCTCTCAATTCGATGTGTGGCCTTAGAACAACTCTGTGACCAAAACAAGATGATGCATTCTTTGCAGTGGCTGCAGTGGACTTTAGACAGTGAACTTCCGGTTGCTGTACAATCCTCCTGATGACCCTTCCAAAGTTATGTCGAGTGTGTGAGGGCTGGCTTTGGGGAGACAGTGTCTGCCTGCAAAGTCAGTATGATGCTCTGGATCTTCCCGTACTGGGGAGTATGGCTGGGTGGGACTATCTATAATAAAATAGTGTGGCTAGAAATATGGTTTTCTTCTTACTCCTCCAACCATCCCTTCTCGGGCTCCTTTGCCGTCCCATTTTCTTCCAGGCTCCTACATGTGGATGTACTCCAATGAACTGAATCAGGGTAGAACTTTTGCACAGTGAAGAGAACAGGCTGAATCTGAGGGTGAATTTTCTTAATTTCAAGTGAATTTTCTCCTGAGACATTAGGCTATGGAAACTTTGGGCTGTGGCATAGCTCGAGGTTTGCAATGTTCTTGTGCTTACATACAGTCCTGCATCAATAAATTGGCATGTTGGGAGTGATAACGCTAGACAGATATAAGGAATAGAGCACCCCAAGTACCTATTTAGTGGTATTCTTCAAAAGTTTTAATATACTATATTCTTATATTAACTGGAAATTAGCTGAAAAATTCTTATACATATTATTATTAGAAAAATGACATTGCCATCACATGCATTTCCAGTAATTTCTAGCAGTCTCTAAGGCTAAGCAAGGATGCCTAAAGAACATTAATGAGAAAAAAAAATTCTGAATGTATATTAATAACCATTTCATGAGCCATTCATTTCTTCGTACACTGTCAGCAAGTAGAATTTCCCCAGGCGTCTTGTACTGCTTCGAGGTTGAAATTTGTGTTAACTGTTTTTTTCCCACATGAGGGCATCAGCGCTCTAAGCAGCCTTTAGAATTCACCCTCCTGAGTTTGGCTTTAAGAGCTCTATTTTGAGAAAATGAAAACACTTTACGAGCTCATACATCTTAGACTATATCAAATTAACATTTGGTTTACCTTCCTGGAAAAGTCATTCATTCTTTTCTTTCATTCATTTAGCAATGTAATTGTCCCTTCTTATATGGGGGAAGAGAAGTTGACACACCTGTGACATTGCCACTCTCTATGTCAATTTACGCCTTCACAGTCAACCAGGGTCAATTAGTTCCTGTTATATTAAAATAGAATTTAGATGAGCAGTAAAACTATAACACATGTTCATTAAAATGAAAATTAATCCATTTAAAAAACTCTATGTGTTTGTGTGTTCATATTCCATAGATTTATTTTCACAGCCCAGGACACTGCCGTCACACATTACTCTTGCTTAAATCTAAATTTCATACTTTTAGTTGAGAGTAGTTCAAGGTAGTAATATAGATAAAACCAATACAGAGAGATCCCAAGTATATTACTCTCAGTCTGGTTACTGGCATAAGGACTGAGTTTGTCACTGAGAACTTTCAATGGCTTGACTTTTCTTTATCAATTAAGAATAAATTAATCACCTCAGCATCAATATCATCTCCAATAAGCCCTGACCTGCTTTTCTAGCCTTATCTCTGCCTAGTCCATTCTCAGATGGCAAATGAGTTCCAACAGAACTGTTAATTCACACACTGCTTTCAGATAGTGCAGAGGTATCTCACGCTTTATTGTGTTTTCTCATTCTGTCTTTTCTGCCTGAAATAGCATCCTTAACTCCCATCTGCATCTGTAGAATCCTGGTTCCCTTTTGAGGTCCATGATGGATCCCAGCTCATCTGACTCTCACTCTGGCTTCAGCCGTCCATTCGCCAGGGGGCGATCTCTCTCTGACAAGAATGACAGGGGCGTGTTGTGGAACATTGTCTTTGATTCACTGCTACTAATTGGTCCCATTTTATTATTCACAAATGTATCTGATGTCTCCCAAACATCTTATGGCAGAAATAATACTGGGCCCATCTTTTGGTTCCTTTAAAACAGGAGTACTTTGGTTTTCACTTAAAAGGATGAAACGTGGAGCTCCCTTCTGGTATTTTTGTGAGGTCTTTCTTTTGCTTCTTCCATGAGTTTGTCCTCCCCTCACCTAATATTTAACATGTGATGTGGCTCTGTAACCTTTAACATCCTATCTGAGAGTCACAGTTGGCAGGTTTTGCTTAGAGTGAATGGTGTACACTCAGCTTGCTCAGTCCCTGAGTTCTGAGCCCTGTTCCCTCTAATTCCTTCCTTTGACATCTCTATCATGTGGCTGGGGCGGAGGTGAAGAGTAGTCACCAATTTTACTTTACAGATGAGAAGTTCAGTTCAGGGAGGTTACAGAGCTGGTTTAGTGCCAACAGGAAGCAGAGGAGGAACGGAACAAAGCATATCATTGCAGGTGTTAGAAACTGCACCTCTGGGTTTATTGCTACTAGAGAGTTTTGAACCTGTGATTTTCCTCTTCTATTTGCTGGTATAGTTTTCCTTTTTAATCTAGAAATTATGACAATTGTTTTTTTTACTAGAAGATAATAAAAATAGCCAACAAAAGCTTCTGGAGTCACTGAAGTCCTTCACTACACACACAGCTTATAACTATAATAATGACTCTTTCCCTTCATAACTTCGGAGTTCAGTTATTCAGTCAGTAAACGATTATTGTGCACCCACTCGGTTCCAGGTCCCAAATGTCCTTGCCTGCAGGAAGCTTATGTTACCAAGTCTATTTTTATAAGTTTTAAATTTAACCTTTTCCAGAATATTTCTGGGTGAAATACATTATTCAGAGTCCTGGAAGAACAACTCTTTGAAATAGTTACTCTATTTGAAAAAAAAATGCACACATACACACATATATACGCAAATCACACACATATGTATGTGTGTATGTATGTGTGTGTACACATACATAGTATGTGTGTGATTTGTGTATGTATATATATGTGTATAATATATATACATACTATATATCTACACTATTTTAAAAAAAAGCAGAATTGAAACTTAGTTTTAATCTCTTGTTAAAAGTAACAATGTGGATGGTTGAGCCAACCTAATCTTCCATTTCCACCATTTAGGGTCTGAGACTGGTTGTTCTACTCAACATTTTATTCTCAATCCCCGTTCATGTGGCTCAAAGCCTTCCTCAGTTCTATCCCAGCTTCACGTATTTTCTAATTCAGTGTGACTGAGTTTTCTAAGAACTTTTCTCCCTTCCTTTTGAAGCTTCTTTCAAAGATTTGGAAAAATCCTCTGGTCTATTCAGGAACAGTCATGCATAAAGATGAACTGTCTTTGTTTTATGGCTGAATAACTTCTCTTCTTGGAGCACCTCAAGGGGAACGTTGTTAACTGATACCATCGTTGGCTCGTCTAGTTTCTCTTCATCCTCTTCACTCTTCTAGTGAACTTCATGAGTTTGTTTCCCAGATATCCTGGCGGTTTTCCTAAAACTACTTGTGGATCTTTAAAAAGCAGACAAAAGTGAAAAACGAGATATAGCAGCCAAACGTTATGCGTGTGGTCCTCATTGCATTCTGCTATTTTTTTCTTTTCCTAATGAATTCTTAGCTGAGCTAGAATTTAGGTCTGTCAGAAAACAGTGAGCTTCAAGAATTCCAAGTTCATGGGCAAAGAACTCATCCACAGTAGACAATAACAAAGATATATTTACGTAATGCCAGAACCCTGGGTGTTAAGGGCTGGTGGTTATGGTGGAGGGGTAACTACAGCCTAGCGTTAGGTTTACACTGGTAAAAATAAGAAATTGAGTAAACTTGCAATGCAACTCTTGAAAAATTCTTTACATCTTTCCCTTAATTATCATTCTAACTGGGTTGTTAATATGAATTATTATAATACCATCTCTTTTCCTCTTTGCTCTGTCACTGAGACCTGGCCCTTAGTTTGTATGATTGTCTTCTATCCTTTGCTGTGACCCTATCTGGTCACAGCGGACTGATGCCTCCAACACAGTTCGCTTTTAAGGGATGTGTCTTATTTCCTCCTCCACCTCACTGCTCAGTTTAATAGTTTCGTTATCAAATTTCTTGCTATCTGTTTTGGTTTACCAAAGTCATTATTCCTTTTTACGTTATTTTCTCCTGAAACTAATTTTTTTCTCTCTTCCTGAATTTTTGTTCTTCTTTTCACCCTTTCTGTTCTTTTATCTTCTTCTCTTTCTGGCTTTATCTGGTCATCTGTTCAGGACCATAGTCCAAAGCCTCTTGCATGGATGTAGTGCTCTATCTACCATCTATCCATTGGTCTATAGAAACTTTGAAGCAAGAGGAAGGAAAAAAAATCACTGTTTCCATAATTAACAATAATTACTCTTCAAAAATCTCAAGTACTCAAGAAGCTTGAAGACTCATGAGGGTCCTTGAATCAACAGGCAATAGAGAAAAAAACCCCTTATACTCATAATAGGTTAAGTTTTTCAAGAAAATCCATTACTCAACTCTCGCTGGTGACACTAGTGAATTTGTTTCTTAACTTTGGCCAGGAAGTCCCCTCCCACTGCGTAAAGTTTAGGAGATATTAGTTTATTTCCCCAGTGGCAGTAGCAGGGTTCATCTTACAGCTGTCTTAGCACCACTTCTTGCCTAATATGATTTGCTGTTGCAAGATCGAAGGCAGGCCACACAAGACATTTTCTACAGATAATGATTATTGGAGGCCTGCCATGGTTCACAGAGTGGAGGAGAGGCCTTTCACTCTTGTAGCTTCAAAAATCGCCCAAGTTCAAGAGAACTTGTAACATAAGGAAAGCAAGGATGCTGTACCATAAAGCACATTAATGAGCATATACCCTGGTCAGTAGCACTGTATTTGATGAGGAACAATATGTACTAAGAGTTTATGAAGAATCTATCATGACTAGTCACTGTGTCAAGGACTGGAGATATCTGTGCATCAGTCAGGATGGGCTGAGTTATACAAAAAAGAACCTCAAAATCTCAGTAACATAAATCAACATAGGTTTATATCTCATTCCTTCTACGTGTCCCTCATAAACCAGTGGAAGTCTCTGCTCATTGTAGTCCCTCAGGATGACCATCTTAGGTCATCAGGTAGCCAACATCTTGAGTGTTGCCATTCACCGAAGGAAAAAGATCTTTGTAGTGATCAAACCAGCAACTAAATACTCTGTCCTAAAAGTGACTCCCATTACTTCTATTGATAATTCCTGGTAAAATGGTCACATGGGCCTACTCCACACATGAGGTGTCAGGAAGTATAACCCCACCATGTGCCAAGAAGGGCAGAGAAATGGGAGTCTTTGGTTAATAGCATCAATGACTATCACAAACTGTGAAAAATATGGATCTACTGCTGCTCTCAGCAAGTTTACAGTCAGCAGTGTGTGGAAGGGTGAGGGGAAAGGGAGGGAAAGTGGTCAGAAATAGATTCAGACATTTGTATGAACAATACAGAGCAATATGATAAAGCTAATAGAATGTCTACAGGGAGTACACAGAGGGGAGACCTGGGCCACGGTTGAGGATCATGAAAGTCTTCCTAGATAAATCTGAGACTTGAGGAGCAGTATGAGTCAGTCTAGTGGCAAAGTCTATTACAGTCAATCCTCAGGGCAAACTTAAAATGTAGGAGTGAAGAATCCTCTTTTAAAAGCAGTGAAATCGAGGCCCAGAGAGATCATGCAGAATGAGCCAAGAGGAGAATCTAAGTCCAGCTTCCTCCAAAGACCCTGCTTTTAAACACTCAGCTAGATCTGAAGGAGGAGCCTTTCCTGGTAGGCTTTTTGAAAGGAAAAGGAATAACAGTTATGTTTAACTTGAAAGAAACCAGGTTAAAAATACCTCAAAAGAACACCTGTGATCTCAATCTAGGTTAATTTTCTATTGCACAAATTATAACACAATTCCAGAATACTAATTGCTACATGAGGCATTACATCTATTTTGGGGCGGGGGGGTGGACATCCAGCAGTGCTAATTAAATAGTTTATTTCTCTAAAAGCAATAATTGAGGCTTGGAATGGAACAAAACAATTCTGGGATTCTACTGTTCGTAAACCTAAGCGAATGAATACCACAATGGTTTATTTATGTAGTGCTGAAACTGTGCTACCCAGCACCTTACAATGCAGGGAGCAGACTGAATACAAATACACCAGGCTGACTGTTTATTTCTTCAGTTGGTTGTGAGTTACCAGTGTTTAGAAAAGGATAGTGTCACTGAAGAAATTTACACAAAAAGGTTGATTCAAGTCCCCATATGCAGGAGTTTATGAACACAGAAAGCACTGCACATCCATAAATGTATCCACCCCAAAACAGCACTAAAAGAATGCTGGGTTTTGCGAGCAGGCCGTAAAATCAAGGCGACACACAATTAAGGGTAGAAAGAGCCATATATTCTCTAACACCTAAGAGGGCGGCCACATAACGACTTCCTAAACATGCCTTCTCGGTATATGAAGTAGCAGGCAATGCTTGAAGGAGTGCATCATTTGCAGCAGATGGTGGAGGGGGTCGGGGAAGCAGAGAAAACTATTTCTCTTCATTTTAATATTTTAAGAAATATATACAAATCTTTTGTTTTCTCGGCTTTCTGGCAGTATTAAAAGTGATTTTGTGACTTCTACGGTGTTACCTACATTTTTACAGATGCATTTCATCTTTTCATTTCTCTTTGCGAATCTTCTGAGCCAGCCAGCCCAGAAGTGGGGCACCTGCTCAGTGCTTTGAGGCTGACGAGGATGCCTGTGTTGTCGTCTCCGATATTATAACTGGCAGCCCCAACTGACGACCCAAAATTCCCCTGAGTCTCCGCTGAGGCAACCACCTATTGATTTCCTAATTTTCCATCACCAGAAGGCATGGATTTCCTTTTTTACTAATTATATCCTTAATTTGAAATCCAAAAAGGGCGACGGGTAATGCATATTGTGTGTGGGTTAACCTTCTTCAGTTAACCTCCTCAGGTCCCTCTTCATGTCGAATGTGAGGATAGAAAATTAAAGAGCACACAGAGGGAGGCAATTTACATCTTCAAGACCAACCAGGAAAGGACTCTGATGAGCCTCAGACGGCAGCACAGGGGCTCTTTTCTCCTCCTTTCATTTTGGAATTTGACATAGTTGGAAAGTTTATGATTCCAGGACCTTTGCTTTGATCTCTGCCCGAAGTCTCAGGATGGAACTGAATTGTTCTCTCATGGAATCATGCAATGGTGGCAGTAGGAATAAATGTTACTCTCAGGATCTAGAAATTGATTTTGCAATTGAATTCTATGTCTCGAACCAGAGGAACACTTTCATAATGTGGAGAGGAGTATTCTAATTTGAAGAGAGGAGAAACAGTATTATGTCTCCTGAGTATATTATATAGGATCCTGGGTAAAGCGTCAGACTTATTAAAATCAAAGAGGATGCCGTCCCCATACCTACACTCACACATTTTCTTTTTGAGTTTTGTGAATGAGAGAGAATGAGGGGAGTTTTATTCTATTGGATAATTTGGGTATATCCTATTTAAAAGGAAAGGAGGGGCTGGCCCTATGGCATAGTGGTTAAGTCCAATGTACTCCATGTTGGTGGCCCAGGTTCACAGGTTTGGATCCCAGGTGTGGACCTATACCACTTGTCAAGCCATGCTGTGGTGATGACTCACATACCGAATAAAGGAATATTGGCACAGATGTTAGCTCAGTGCAAATCTTCCTCACCAAGAAAAAAAAAAGGGAAAGGAACTGGTACAGTGGTCATGTTATGTAAGTTTTAGGGTTTCAGGAACATTGAATATATTTAAGATTGTGGTAAGAGAATCATTTTCATGACTGTCATCTTACTACCTTTTCTTATCATCCTTTTAGTCTCATTTTGTTTTCAAGTCACTATTTTTGCACATGTCAAGTGAAATGAGTAAATTTTTTAATATACTTATGTTCCAAGAATTATCTGTACAATTTCCCTTTCAATTTGGCTTTTGCGGTTTTGGAACAGAGTCTGGTTATTACTTAAAAATCGTGTCAGGCATTTGGGCTCTGAAATTTTGAACAAAGTTGGAGAACTCAGCTCAACCAAATGTCGCAAGATGTAAGTTCAAGAACTTTCGAGGCATTCCCATTCATTTCTCTTTCTTACTGCCACTGCTTCTGTTTATAGCTATCCAGATTTATCTGCCTCCTCTTTAAAACCTTGTTAAGTTGGCCACCTGCCAGGGTTTGGGTCATCTGGGGACACATTAGCCATTAACTTTCTTCTTTACTGGGATCTGCTGTCACTGGTCATAGATGGGACACGAGAGTTTTCTGTGCCCATATGCAAAATTATTCTGCCTCATTAGGGAATATGATTTTTGTTCTGTATTTCTTTCATGTTGCCTAAATGCTATCTCTAGAACAAAATTCCACTCAATTCTGATTTAATAGGTATTTAGAAATTGATGTCTTTTGGTGTATTAGTTTTCTATGGCTGCCAAAACAAATTACCATAAAGTTAGTAGTTTAAACAACACAAATTTATTGCGTTACAATTCTCGAGGTCAGAGGTCTGGCATGGGTCTCACTGGACTAAAAATCAATGTGTTTGCAGGGCTGCATTCCTTCTTGTAATCTCTGGATGGATCATTTCCTTGCCTTTTTCAGCTTCCAGAGGCTGCTGTATTCCTTGACTTGTGGCCCCTTCCTCCATCTTCAGAGCCAGCAATGGTGAGTCGAGGCCTCCTCACATCCTATCACAGCACTCTCACCTCTCTTCTGCCTCCCTCTTCCACTCTGAAGGATCCTGTGATTACATTTGGGCCACGTGAATAATCCAGGATTATCTCCCCATTTTAAGATCAGCTCATTAACGACCTTAATTCCATCTGCAACCCCACATTCCCTTTGCCATATAAGGTTACACATTCACAGGTTCTGCTGCTTAGAACGTAGACAGTTTTGGGGAACATTTTCCTGCCTATCACACACAGATTTTTTACAGAAAAAAATTTTATTTATTTAAAATATAGACACTATAAGGTTTAAAAATAAGTGTGCCACTCAATGAATTTTCACAGGATGAACATATTCATATAACTTTTTAACAAGGGCTCAGATCAAGAAATAGAACATCTCAGTCTTCTCAGAAGCCTCCTGTGAACTCCCTTCAAGTCACTACCTTCCTCCTCAAAGGGTAACCATTCTCTTGATTTTAAACACCATGGATTAGCTTCATCCTTTTTAAAACAGTTCTATTGAGATATAATTTACATACCACACAATTCACTGATTTAAAGTATACAGTTCAATGGCTTTTAGTATGTTCAAAGAGTTGTGCAATTCGCTGCAATCAATTTCAGAACATTTTCATTATCCCGAAAAGAAACCCCATACCCCTTAACCGTCACTTCTCCACATCCTCTGCTACCCCTTGCCCTAGGTAATCACTAATCTACTCTCTGTCTCCATAGATTTACCTTTGCTGGACATTTCATACAAATGGAATCATACAATATGTGTCCCTTTATGACTGGCTTCTTTCATTTAGCATAATGTTTTCAAGGTTCATCTATGTTGTAGCATGTATCAACATTTCATTTCATTTTATTGCTGAATAATATTCCATTGTATAGATATATCACATTTTATTTACGTATTCCTTTGTGGATGAACATTTGAGTTGTTTCCAAATTTTGGATTTTATGAATAATGCTGTGATAAATATTCATGTACAAGTTTTTGTGTGGACGTATGTTTCCATTTCTCTTGAGTATATTCCTAGAAGTAGAATTGCTGAATCATATGGTAACGCTGTATTTAAATGTTTGAGGAACTGCCAAACTGTTTTCCAAAGTAGAGGCACCATTTTACATACCCCTTGCAATGTATAAGAAATCTGATCTCTCCACATCCTTGTCCACACTTATTATTATCTGTCTTCTCAATTATAGTCATCTTAGTGGCTGTGAAATGGTGGTTTGATCTGCATTTCCCTGATGGCTAATGATACTGAGCATCTTTTCTTGTGCTTCTTGGCCATTTGTGTCTACCTTGTTGGAGAATTGTCTATTGAGACTCTTTGCTCACTTTTTATTTGTGTTGTCTTTTTAATATTGAATTATAATAGCTCATTACATATTCTAGATACAAGTACTTTATCAAATATATGATTTGCAAAACATTTTTTCCATTTTGTGGCTGCGTTTTCACTTTATTGATGGAGTCCTTTGAAGCACAAAAGTTTCTAATTTTGATGATGCCCAGTTTGTTTTTTCCTGTGTTGCCTCCGCTTTTGGTATCATCTATAAAAAACAACACAAAACATTGCCTAATCCAAAGTCATGAATATTTATGCCTATATTTTGGTATTTGATCCATTTTGATGTAATTTTTGTACACTATGTGAAGTAGGAGTCCAAATTTATTCTTTTGCATGTGGCTATGTAGTTGTCCTAGTACCATTTGTTGAAAAAAGGATTTCCATTTCATCCATTTTAATTTTTAAAATTTTTATTTGTTCATTTATTTTTTTGGTGAAGAAGATTGTCCCTGAGCTAACATCTGTGCCAATCTTCCTCCGTTTCATAGGTGGGATTTCCACCATGGCATGGCTTGATGAGTGGTATGTAGCTCTGGGATCTGAACCTGTGAACCTCAGGCCTCCAGAGCAGAGTGCATGGATCCAACCACCACACCACTGGGCCAGCTCCCATTTCACCCATTTTTAATGCACTCATCGAGTATGTACTTTTTTCCTGGCTTTTTTCACTTGAAATTGTATTGTGAGATTCATCCATATCTTTGCATGTAGTTTCTTTATTCTCATGGGCCTCTAGTATTCTGCTATATGAATATATCATAATTTATTCATCCATTCTACCTTTGTTGGGCATTTGGGTAGTGTCTAGTTTGAGGTTATAATGAGTAGTACTGACAAGCACATTCCAACACGTCTTTTGGTGACTATCTGGATGCATTTCTACCTGGCTATAAACATTAGAAATGAATTGTTGGGTACTGGAAATCTTATACTCCAGCTTTAGTATAAGAGTATAAGAACAATTGTATAAGGACAATTACTGGTTCTCATATACTACAAAAGAAAATCTTGGGGATTCCACTAGAAATTTGCAACTTAGTCATTAATCTGAATTATTTCTTATGCTAAAAATGTGTCTTAGGCCACCCACAATGCAGAGCTTTCCTGGGGAATATCTAGGTTTGGTATAACAGGAAGGAATGATAATGAAGAGGTGGTGATGGGAGCCTAACTTGTTAGGATTTGTTTTTCCAACAAACGCTCTTTGAGAAATCTGTGTATTCAAGGTTTTGTACCAGGCACTGGGAAGAAGCCAATGTAGGGGATAGACATGCTAACATGTAAATAGAAAGCTGTTATATGGCTTGGTGAGTTCTCTGGTGTTCAGCGTGCAATTGGCGCGCAAAGTGTGATGACCTTGCCCAGAATCCTGGGAGTCAGTGAAAGTTCCCAGAAGAAGTGGTGCATTATCTAAGCTGAGATCCCAATGATGAGTAGGAGTCCCCAGGTATGGGGTGCTGGTTGGAAGAATAATGCTACAGCAGAAAATAACGCCTACTGTCTACACCAGGTAGACACATTCTATCAAGGATGAAGTAAATCCATGGTTTACCTAGAACTGGATTATGTGAAAGAAGTTTAGTGTTTTCTTAGCTGGCTGGACTCCTTAGCGTACCTCTGTTACTGGCAGGATTGCTTCAAAATTACTTGGAGACTTAAAAAGACAGAGGCTCTTGGCTTCTTTAAAAGCTTGTCTTTTAGTTTCCCAACCTCTATTTACTCAGGGAACAAAGAGAAGGAATGACAATGAGTTGAAGAAATAGAGATAAAGAAGTAGAGACAGCAAAAATTAAAAAAAATATATATGTTAAAAACTCTGACAATTGTATTTTGATAAATTTGGTTTCCTTTGCACTCACATGTATTTTACTTTATGAATCTAATAACCTTATTCTAACAGGGATCCATAGTCATCAGTAGACTGCCAAAGAGGTCCATAGCACAAAAAGATTAAAGGCCCCTAACTTAGAATATAAATCCAAAACTCAATTATGCTAATAGAGTCAAATGCATCATTTCTGTTTAAAGTAAGCTATGCCTGAAAACTGGTTATCAGTGTGAGTTGATCTAAAAGATAAATTCTTCCTTATCACTGTCTGGAAAAGATCATAAGTAAGACTGACGCCAATGAATTTCTACAAGTAGAAGCACCTGGCAGTTGAATGAGGGAATGTATAAATGGTTGGGGTTTACTTCTGGGTAACAAAGTCTTCAAACACTCCGTCATTGCTGGTCTACCATCCTTTGGTAATAACTTTTACATGCACTCAAGTTCCTCTGAGTCATAGTTTAATTTTCTTTTCTTCAAGTAAAACTAAATCTTGAATAGGAAATAGATTTTTTTCCTGTGTGGTTGCTTATTAACCACGATCTTGATTTCTCTGAAAACTATAAACTATGAACTTCTGGTTACTACAAATCCAGTTTCAGTAAGAAATTACCTGGATGAGAGAAAGTGGAGGTGGACAGGCACACCATCCACCAGTTGTATTTTTCCAAGAACATCACCTCTGTCTCCTTTAAGCAGATGTCAAATTGGAGCCTTCCAGCAGGGTTACCAGGGAGTCTCTGAAACAGGAAGTTTGACTTTGTGTATCACATTAAGAAATCAAATTAGCTTTTTCCTGTTTCTTTTAATCAAAATATACGGATTCTGATTATTTGAACATAATTAGATTTCCTTATTTAGTGTACACTGTGCTGTGAGTTACTGGGTATTGTTGAAAATCAGACAAAACCTGGAGCTCAAATCAGTAGGACTCTGTAAGAGTCAAGCTGCTTCAGAGCTGCATTCTGGTGACCAACTTATGCTAGAGCATAAGTTTTATACTTTGGCTTATCTAAAAAACTTATGCTATTGTCATCCTGGTAAATAAGAGCTTAATTACTGAAAGGAGTGGCCTTCCTTTGAAATTTTTAGATTTTTGAGAGTAATATCTATTTACTAGACCAAGGGTTGGCAAACTACAGCCCATGGGCCCATCTGGCCCCCATCTATTTTACACGTAAAGTTTCATTGGAACACAGCCCCTCCCACCGGTTTACATAGTGTCTGTGGCAGCTTTTACACTACAACAGCGGGGCTGAGTAGGTGAGACTGACCATATGGCCCATAAAGCCTAAAATATTTACTATCTGATCCTTTAACAGAAAAACTTTGCTGACTCCTGGCTTAGACTATAGAATGTCTTTTGTATTAATTTGTTTATGAGAAAAGAATGTTTAATGGCTTAAGAAAATCATGAGTATTCAATGGTTCCAATTTTGGTCTGAGTTGCTTAAGAACTCTGAGGGCATTTGATGCTTTCAATTTCCCCTCTGTATGTCATAAGGGACTACCTAGAAGGCATCTGAGATTACAGGGGTAGTTGTATGAGGCATGCCTCTGTCTATATAGAAGAAGCACAAATTAACCAAAAACGTACTTAAAATGTGGTACAACCGGAGCCCAGAGTCAGACCGACACCTGTGGGTATCCTGGGAAGCCTAATAATTTGTTGTCTCTTCAAATTAATGTCCTTTAACTATTTTTTCAGCGTGTATTTAGCAGATAGATTGGGTGCTGTGTGAAGGAAGAGGAGGATTCTGTTAAGAATCTTGACAGAGATACTTAAATTTTGCTGAGAATATGAGTGAATAACTGTTACTAAAAACCAGTATCATTATGTGTATTTTTGTCTTTGTGCCATTGTACAAATGAAAAATTTATATGACATGGAAAATACCCGTTGGCATTTCTAAGGAATAAAATAAAATGCACTGTAAAGCATATTGAGGAAGATAAAGTGAATCTTAGCCTCTTTTTAGAGCGGGGATTTTTAGGGAGGGCCAGCAGGTTAGAAAAAGAGAAAAGCGTTCTGCAAAAGTCGGAGCTGAGGATTTGGGGATCTCAAGGGACTGCTAATGATGAGGTCAGAAGCCAAGCCTGATTGAGAAAGTAAATTTAGGCTGGCAGAAAGGACATGTGAACAATTGTAAGGCAAGGAAGGGGGCCTGATGTGGAACCAATTTATTGCCATGACATATTGTATTGCTTAAGTTCTCCTTAGGGTTTGATTTATCTTCTTGGCACACAAATAACATATGATACAGGGTTTCACACAGCTCCGCTTTCTGTGGCTTATCTGAGACTTCACTGAGATTAGTGTAGGAGTGTAGGATGTACACACTTCCGTGAGCTGTAGTGTGGGAGGTTGAAGAGACGTGGCTCAGGAGAACAACGACTCAGTTGGCCACCTGAAGACAATATAAGCGTTGCTGCCATGATGTTTATGTTTAGTTAACAGACCATCGCTACCTGCGGCATTCATTCAACCCACATCTATCTATTAAGTGCCTACTATTACCAGATCCTGTGCAGATACAGAACACAGGCAAAAATCAGACAGGAAAGAAAAAAATCTGCTCCCTGTCCTTGTGGCACCAGTAATGGGAGAGGAGGCTTATGGTTACAGGATGTGTGATGAATGCTATTTGTGTTGCAGGAGAGCATTTTGCTAAGGGTGCTTGGCGTAGGGGTGCCAAAGGGAGATTTAGGAGTTTAGTGTGGAGGGTGACCAGGGGAGTTTTTCCAAAGAAACTCTGAAATGAATCTTAGATGGGAAACAGGCGCAAGTTAAGGGGATTCAGGGCGAGGGGAGGCAGCGCTAGTGTGTATGCATTTCAGACATGTAATGGAGTTAATGCCTTAGGAGCAACTCTTAACCAATGGAACATGGGAATTGATGGATAAATGCTCTTCATTCTTGTCCTTTGGGTAGAGAAATCTGGGAGGCCTTTGTAGGCTTCTTAGGAGGTGCCAGTGAATCCAGCCCTTTGACTCACAGCGGTAACTGTGATAACGCACCCATACAGCAACTTTTTTTTCCCTTCTTTCTCTCATAATTTCTGCTCACTCACTCCTATTCATCTCCAAGAACAACAAATAGTTGTTTGAAGGCACTGAGATGGGAGATGGTACTATGCACTCCCCAAACTGTCAGAAAACCACCACGCCTGGGGGCAGAACAAGAGATCAGCTGTAGAAACAGGCAATGGCTGAATTAGAGAAGGTCTTTGGGGCCATGTTAAAGGGGTGGAGCTTTGTTCTGAAGGCAGTGGGGAACCATGGGAGTTTTAGCCATGGAATGACATGATCACATTCCTAGTTAAGTACTTTTTCCCTAATTAAACACTGTATATAACATGCCCTACACAACCTCTCCACCCACTGCAAGGTTTGCTATCAAAAGGCTCCATGTGTCTCTGAGTAACGCTTCCAACACGTCTGAATTGTATCCAAAGCAGACCCATCATTACATATATAAAATACACTTGGAAAAGGCAATTTAAAACATTTTCATAGTTTTACAATAGCAAAGGAAATATACACTCATAATAGCAACTTTAGGAAAGAAGGAAAGCAAAGCAATAAAATTAAAATAAGCCGTAATCCTATTGCTAGCAGGTATATTGTTACAATGTTGATATAATGTTAATTTTCTAATATATTTTTCTCCAATTGTTCATCTATTAATGTATATTTTGTGTTACACACTGTATTGCATATTGAAATTTGTCTTTTTCCCTTAACATTATGCATGAACGCTTCCCGAGGACATTAAATATTTTTGAAGTCATGAATTATGATGAGCACATAATAGTCCATTATATGTATGTGCCATAATTTAATGAATCTCCAGTTGTTGGACATCCAGTTCATTTCCAGTTGTATGCTACTATAAATAATAGGGCATTTTCCCTTGTGCCTTAAATCTTTTTCTGAATTTATGACTATTTCTTTAGGAAATGCTTCCTGGAGGGCTCAAAGAAGTAATTTTGAATACTTTTCTAGATAAAGCAAGACTCAAATAAATAGATTAATTGGATGGCTTTAGAATCTAAGAATATAAACTTAGGAATTTTTAGAATATTCCAGAAGTGTATTATTAACATCTATTAATTAATACTAATTAATTATTAATTATATATTAATTAATTATATATTAATTAATACTAATTAATTAATAGAAAAGTTTATCAGTTTATACTTGATATTTATTGTATACAAGTACTTTGTCCCTCTTCTTTCAATATTGTGAATATTATTCTTTAAAAATCTTGATTATTTAAAAAATGAAAATTTCAGTCTCATCAAAATTTATATTGTGTTTTCAATTTGCCAATGAGGCTTAGGAAAATAATTTTTATCTTATCATGGTTTACCTCTAAGATACCTGAATATCTAACATCTAACTAGTAATGGTGATTAAACATCCATCTTTGGTTAAGACAAAATCAAAAACCTCACAGGTTCTGTATTGCCCACTCTTCCATCTATGGTGTTAATCAGGGTAACCTAGACACTTCAACAAGACAAAGCAAAACAAAAGGAAAGCCCTACAATTCAGAGACTTGCCACAATAAAAGCTTATTTTTCACTCATGTCATAGTTCCATGAGGGTTGGGTTGGTGGGGGAGGGAGTGCTCTGCTCCACACTGTTTTCAGCAGACACATTGTGGGTCTGAACCCACATCCTCCGGGCCTTGTCTCTGATTGCCGACTATGACAGGGATGAACAATTGCTGGCAGCATCTCACCTCCAGCATGCACTGTGCTCCTTGTCCTTCTTCTCTCCGTGGGCATCCTTGAACTTCATGGTCCCCGGGAAGGTATAGACAAGCTCTTGCAGCCCTAGCTCTTGAGCAGTTTAGCGCAGAAGGGAGATTAACACCCCTCAGGGAGGCTCTGGGTCTGTGGGAGGATGGCAGGTGAGAACTGATGCACAGATGCTCCCACCTCCCAACCTTTGGGTAGACAACCCCCGGGGAGCATTTTGCAGGCCTCTCAGGAACTGTGTTCCCTTTGTCCACACCAGCGACATGAATAACTCACCTTTCTAATAGCTTCCTTCATCCACTGTCTCACTATCTCTGCTTCCTCATCCTGCTTTCTAGGATCGAGGTCCCAATAAACTACTTGTAGTTAAGTCCGTTTCAAGTCCATTTCTGAGGCTGTGCTTTCAGGGGAACTCAAGCGAAGATATTCAGGGATATAAGTTCTCTCCGTCTTATGGCTCTTCCATCCTCTAAATCTTCCAAAAGAAAATGTAAGAATGTGGAGGACTTTATGGGAGGTGTCCATGGGTCAGACCTGGAAGTGGCAGATGTCACTGCTGCCCATTCTGTTGGGCAGAATCGATCACAGGGGAGGCTGAGGACAGTTGCCTAGCTGTGTTCCCACAAGGAAAATGGGACCAGTGGAGGAACACGTAACATTCTCTGCCACGCCAGCTTAGTAAGTTTCAAAACTCTTATTTTATGTCCTAAGAAGAGAAACAGAACTTGTCTCTTTTGTCAGTGATGGGGAATGGCCAAAGATAATTGCTTTGCCTCAGAAGTGTTAGAAATTAACACTACATTTTTCTCTTTATTCTGGGAATGTAAAACTTGTTCTACTTCTCTTCGCTTGAAATTATGTCTTCCAGATTCTTCCAAAGGAGTTTGTGTTTATGAAATGACTTGTCCCTTGTGTTTGCATTTTTTCTTATTGTCCTTAACTATTCCCCTAGTTACAAAAGGTCTTGATTGCAATACCCTAGTGCAGGTATGAATTCATTTGTACTGAGTATAAATTTAGTCAATGAATATGTTGAGTATCTACAGGAAACTTTGTGCCAAGACACTCAGTGATGGATAAGCAAAATTTTAATGGATGGAGCCCTAACCTGGTTCTTCAACTTATTAACTGTGTGAACATGGACAAATCAATTAACTTCTCTGAGACACAATTCCATCCTATGTAAAAATGAAAATAGTAATATTAATCTTGCCTTTTGAATTTTAGTTCTTCACTTACAGAAAAGCATCTAGATATATAGCATGCACTCAAAAATGTGAAATGTTCCTTCCGGAATGCCTTGACATTGTCCCTAATTTATGTGAGAGAGAAAAAATATGAAAATTTTTATTTATTAGCCAAATCTCCTATCTAATAAAGTCTTATATTACTGAATTGGATACTCAAACTGAGGGAAGAACTAAATTGATAAAGGGTATTTGAAGAAATTGTAGAGATAAGGAGAGAAGTCATAAACTGAATGATAAAGGAAAGGGAACTCTGGGGAAACAAAGATGTTTCATAAAATTGTTCCTTTAGGTTATGGTCAATCTGGTGTGTATGTGAATTCTCTGTCACCATAAAAACGCTAGTAACGTTAGCGTCAACTTGCCAGTGCTTTTGGAGTTTGATATGTTTGTTCTGGCATAGTACACATGACTGAGTCTGGTCCCAAAGTGACTCAGATGCTACTCAGATGGGCTGGCACATTTGAGACATTCTCTTCTTCTCTGAAGGATTTTCTGCACTTTTGAGTTTGGAAAGTCTAAGTCACATAGATTCACTTACTGAAATTCAGATGAAAGATAAAACCCAGAACTTCTCCTCTAAGATGAGGTGTGGGGTGACAGAGCCAAATGGGATTTGTAACATCCTTTGGTCCAAAGACCATGGAGTTTGCAAATCCATCAGAAGCTTCCTGGAAAAACTAACATTATTTGCCGGAAGCCAATACCATGTAACGGGATATATAACAGCATGAGATTTGGAGGCAGTTAGACCTGGATTTGAACCCCAGTCCCAGCACTTATTATCTGAGTGACAATGGACAGGCTAGGTGGCCTGTTTAGCCTCCAATTCCTCACCTGTGGAACAATGATAGGGATACCTACCATTAGGTATCCCATTAGGCTGAAATTTAAATAAGTAAATACATATAGTGCACTTGTCACAGATTTTGGCATACACAAAGTAGCAGCTTATTATTAATAATAAATGATAATAAGTACAATACTTTGGCATATCAGGCCCTAACATCTTGCATTAATATGATGCTGGACAATGGTTGAATTCTATCCCTGCTCCCCAAGGATAACCGTAGCTATCTGTTGGCATCTATGGTCATTCTACCACACAAATGTGTAAGAAGGCCACTCTGCAGGTGAATTCTTTTTGCCTGGCAAACTTGGGTATAAAGATTATTCTTGGAGGCATCAGTCTGAAAAGCATATTTATTAGCTTTAAAAATGAGAAATCTGATACGTTCAGTCCCACCTTGAGCGTATACTTGTTGTCATGGTTAAGGTACTGAAGAGATGTAGGAGAAGGTTAGCATTAAACACACAGTATTTTCATTAATGGACGTAATTCATTATTTGGTCATCAGAGCGATACAGTTCAATGGACTGTATCACAGAAAAATGCCAGAGTGTTTTACATAATGTCAATGTGTGCTTGGTAATTATCTCTCATTTACCTAGTGCCTTGTGTTTTCAATATGCATTACACTCCTTTAAAGTGTGCAGGTAATATTCTTCCTCCTGGAGAGCTTTGGTAAATAAATATAGAATGAGGTAGGAACTAGGACTGATTCTTAGCTCCCCATGTTTCATGGTGGAGAGGACCCAGAAAATGAGGTACGGAAATGAAAATATCTGATGATCTTTGTTCCAATATGAAGTTCTTCTCATCACAAATGATGCCTTATTCTTATTCATTTCCTCTAGTTGGTGAGATTTCTTTGGGCCAATGTTTTATGGCCCTTTGTGCTCCAGTTCTCAGATAAAGAGGGGAGATTGGCATCAGCAAAAGTAGGTGGGAATGAGCAAACTTTTTCGACAAAGACTCACATTTACATAGTAGCTTATATTTTCCACAGTAGAGTTACATGAAATCACTTGACCCCTACGACACTGTGAGAATGATAAAGGGCAAGAATTATCATCTCTCTTCTACAGATGAAGAAACTCCATTGCAGAGAGTTAAGTAACTTCTCTCAGTCAATTTAGCTAGTAAGTAGCAGATGCTGGTCTCAAATAAAGGACTTCCAACATCAAGGTCAGCATCCTTTTGGCTCTATTACAAAACCCCTGTGCTTGCAATCTTGGTTTTGTTGTGTGAGTATAGTGGAAGCCACAGTGCCAACTTATGGGTCTGCTGGTAGACAAAGTGATCATTATTTTGTAAGGCAAATGTGGAAAAGGCATCCATGAGTGGATCCAGCCCTGCTCTATCCATGGTAAGCGGTTTGGCAAGTGGAGCATGAGCTGGTTTTCAACCCTCATTTACCCACTCAGCCAGACATGCTTGCGAAACCCTAATAATAGCTCTGCTGGTGGGCTGGAGGAAGGAAGGCTGTGGTAACTGGCCTCTGAAGATAGTTGTCAATCATTCCTCCAGTTTCTGTATGTTCATGACATACTTAATAGAGAATTGGAGTTCCTTGTCCTCCATTTAAATATGGTTAGTCCTCTGACTATTTTGACCAATAGAATTCTGTCAAACTGATAGTCTAATATTTGTAAGCCCAGGACTTAAAAGGACCATCAGCTTCTGCTTCCTTCCTCTTGAGATGATCCTTCTTGGAATCAAGTCACTGTGGTGTAAAGAAGCCCAGATAGCTACAAGGAGAAGCCCATATAGTCGTGAACCATAGCCCCTATTACAGCCTGAATTCAGCTCCCATTTAGCAGCCAGGACCAACTGCCAACAATACAACTTAGGCTGTTTGAACTTTCTAAACGTCTTAGTGCCCCAGTTGATACCAAATGAAATAGAAGACCTGTGTTGTCCCAACTCCCAGATAATGAGAGAGAATATTGTTTAAGATTTAAGTTTGGTGCTGATTTGTTATATAATAGTAGATAACTAAAAAGGAATTCACATAGATGAGTGAAGACTGGGGCGTGTGTGACTAGATTTAATGATTCTAGAGTCACTCACTGTCCATGCTTTTTGAGTTCTCAGAACATTGCTATAAAGTGCTTTACAAGCATGCCTCCTCATATACTTTCCCAGTTGAAAACTTTGACTGAAATGGGGCAGGGATGGGAGAGGACATGGAATGGGCAACAAAGTTGCTATCATTTGCAGTCCTGGTCCAGAGTCTTGCCATTCATCATTTTCCCAGCCATCTGTTTTCTCATCTACATAAAGGGAAGATCAGAGCTGCTGCTGGTCTCACAACTGCATTTGCTACAGTAATGAGGTGATGGCAAATACAGTGACTGAATGGTGTCCCTGAGAAAGATGCGTCCATATGCTAATCCTCAGAACTTCAGAATGTCACCTCATTTGGAAAAAGAGTCTTTGCAGATGTAATTAAGTTAAGGATCTTGAGATGAGGAGACCATCATAGATTATATGAGGGGGCTGTAAACCCAATGACAAATGTTCTTATAAGATACAGAAGGGAAGGAGACAATGTGACCATGGAGACAGAGATTGGAGTGATGTGGCCCCAAATTAAGAAATGCCTGGAGCCATCAGAAGCTGGAAGAGGTAAAGAATGGATTCTCCCCCAAGAGCCCCAGAAGTAGCATGACCAGGCTAGATTTTGAACTTCTAGCCTCTAGAACTGTCAGAGAATGAATTCACATTGTTTTTAGCCATCTACTTTGTGGTATTTGTTCAGCATGCTCAGAAAATGAATATAGATTTTGGTAATAGGAGTGAGGTGCTGCTGTAATAAACACCTAAAAATGCAGAAATGGCTTTGGACTTGGACAATGGGTAGAAGCTGGAAGAATTTTGAAGTTCATGATTAAAAAAAAGCCTAGATTGCCTTGAATAGACTGTTGGTAGAAATTTCGATGTTAGAGATTCTGTTAGTGAGGGCTCAGTGGGAAATGTGAAACATGTTATTGGAAACTGGTGGAAAGGCAATCATTATATAGTAACAGAAAACATGGCTGACTTATGTTCTACAGTTGTGTAGAACATAGAAGTTTTAGGCAATGAACTTGGATACTTTACTGAGGAGGTTTCCTATCAAAGAGTTGATAGTGTGGCTTGGTTTCTTCTTGCTGTTTATAGTAAAATACAAGAAGAAACAGATAAATTGAGGGAAAAAACCTGTTAAGCAAACGGAAACCAGCACTTGATTATTTAGGAAACTCTCAGTATATCCCAATTGCAAAAGATGCTAAACTTAGGAGATTCATTGTTAATAAAATATGCTTTAGAGAGAAGCCCAAAGGTGTGGCTGGACAATCTTTTGCTGAAGAGATAGGTCATGTGACTCACAGATCAGTCAAGGAACTCAGCAGAAGTCAGTAATAGAGATGAAGTTATCCAGGAAGGATCTGTGGCGAGCCCTCTTGTCTAATGACGTGACATACACGGGGGACCCACAAGATTTTTGAGAATGTTGTATCAGCAGAAACACTGTCAGCTTGGACCAAAGGGGATAGATACAAAAAGAAGTGAAAGTAGTCTGTTAGACTCCCAAAATTCCGTAGGAAAGAAACAAGATAAGAGAGCTACTCAGCCTATAGTGTGCAATATGTTCTACCCTTCAAAAAGGAAAAAAAGGAAGAAAAATGGCTTTAGGAGTGGAGCCACAGGTCTAGAGGCAGAAGCCTGCTGAGCTGTGCAGGTGTAGAAGCCAATAGAACTGCCTCAGGCCTAGAGGGTGGAGCCACTGGCCAGGAAGATAAAGCCTCGAGCCACAGAGGACTATTCTTAGTCCTTGAAATGTAATGGAATTTGCCCTTATGGATCTCAAAATTGCTTTGGGTTGGTGACCCCTTGATTCCTTCCTTTTTCTTCTTTTTGGAATAGGAATGTCTAGAACTGTTATACTACGCCTGTCCCACTATTGTATTTTGGAAGCAGGTAATGCGCGTGCTAATTTCACAGTCCATGGATAGAAAGGAATTCTGCACAAGGATGGGTTATACCTAGAGTTTGACCCATACATGATTTAGATGATTTTGATGAATGCGATTTGGGACTTTTGAGTTGATGATAGTCAATGAGAATTTTAATTGATGCCTAGTTGATACCCAAAGTTGAGATTTTGGGGGATGTTGGAAAAGGTGAATTTTGCACGTGGAAATGATACGAATATTTTGAGTGGGGCCAAGGGTGGATTGTAGTGGGCTTAATGGTGACTTCCAAAAAGATATGTCTAGTCCTCATTCCTGGAGCCTGTGAATGTTACCTTATTTTGCAGATGTAATTAAGTTTCCTGAAATAAGGTTATCATCCTGGATTATATGGCTGAACCCTAAATTCAATGACGAATGTCCTCATAAAAGACAGAAGAGGAGGATTTCTAGCTTCCCTCCAGAACTGTAAGAAAATAAATTTACATTTTTTTAATCCACTGGGTTACTGGTAATTTGTTACAGTGGCCTCAGGAAATTAATACAAGGAAGTTCATTCTGTGGTTGGGAGGAAGGGTTCTTGGCATAAATGAGATCCCCCCCCCCCCCATGATCCATACAGTACAGGACATTCAGCTCTGGCCTTGGCCACAAATGAGAATTGAATACTTCAATTCTTCAATCCTGTCTGTCACCAAGCCCTTTGAAATGTGCCATTGTAGTTTCTCCCATCAAGTGGTGGAATGAATTCACCACCACTTGATTCTAGAATTAATGCTTTGGTTAATAAAATGGGACAAAAGTGAGGGTGTGCCAGTTCCAAGTCTATGCCTCAAGCTCTTGCTCCTTTCTTCCTCTCTCTGAACCCGTCACGGGCCTATGAGCAAGCATACACTAATTTATGGGAGGATTAGAGACCTCATGGAGGAAAGCCCAGTTGTCCAAACCAAGGCTTCTCTAGGCCCGCTTAAAGGCAACAGACACCCAAATATGTGAGCAAGCCAGCCTACCCAACTGCAGAGTCACCTAACCCAACCTCACGGTGACAAAAGCACATGAGTAAGCACAGCTGATGTATAGACCCCTGAGTAATAATTAGGCATCTAAATTTGGGGATGGTTTGTTAAGCAGCAGTTATTATTATTGCTAACTAATGCAGTATGTATTTCCTAAAGGTCATTGAAGAAGACTTTCCTTGTGATCAAATTAAAGTCTGCCTGGGCAACTCTAGGGTCAGGTATGGCTCTAATATTCCCCTATCGGTAGGTTTTATATAAATATCTGCAGCCTGGTTGGAATAAGGAAACAAGAGAACTTGCCTTGAAGCTGTGTTTTCATAGTTTGGTATACTTATCTGGGGGTAACCAGGGGTAGTTTTCATGAAGAATGACACTGTGAACTACAAAAGATAAGAAATGAGTTGGCCGGGGTGACAAGATATAGGAAGACCGGAGAAAAGGCATTCCAGGCACAGGTTTCAGCTTAAGCAAAGGCCGAGAGGCCTCTGTCGGTGTTCAGTGTATTTTTAATAAATAAGCAAGTGTCTATGTCCCTCTAAGTGCTTTGCTTCATTCCCACCTTTGCAACAACACCCAAGATGCCTACTATGCCAGCTGTCAGCCTCCCCCTCACTTCCTCTCCCCTTCCCTTAACCTACAAAAACACTGCCTGCTGATGAGTTGTAAGTCATTTTGCAGAGGAAATTGGGTGTGCAAATCCTGTGATTAGACAAACATCCCTCATTAAAAGTTGTAATCCACTGGCCCTCTGTGTTGACACCTTAATTCTGAACTCTTAACAGCCTGAGCACACTCAATGGCCCTGAACAACTCCACCTTCTCCATCTCTTTCCCAGCCCCCTCCCCTCCTTGCTTGAGTCTCCACCAGAAAGTGACACGGTCTTCCAGATGGGGCAACACAGCCTTCTCTTACTTGCAGTGATGATAATGTTTTCTCAGTTTTATTACAGTCTCTTGAGAGTGGGACTGCTTTGCATATTCCCTAACACTTAATTAACGATGTCACCTTCCCAGTGCCTTGAAAACAGTTTGCATTTTTTCGTCCTCCCCGGGCAGACCTCCAACAGTTACCTCCCACATTTTCTGCTGCAGTCCTTTTTATTACTTTAATGACAAATAATTGGACAGATTCTGAGTAATGAGGGTGAGAGCCAAAGGACTGTTGCAAGGGAGACGGCTGCGTGGTACAAGACACTTTTAGTGGTCTCTAAATCAGACAGACAAGTAGAGTAATGATCATCTTGCCGTAATGAGACACAATTAAGAATCACTGCGGCAAATGACAGAGCAGTTCATTGAGCAGTAACCTCCTCCTTCACGTTCTCTCTCCCTTTTTTTTTCCAAAGGAGATCGAAGCTTAATTATAGCATCGCCATTTGCAATGCTATTGCTAAGATTGTGTCAGCACTTCCAATAAAAATCTTGTATTTTCGAGGGTTTATTACTTAAACATAAAAACTGGCTCCATTTTGAAATTTAGAGTGTCAGATCTTAATCTAAGAGAATCAGAAAATATAGCTTCTCAATGTTAGAAAAAGTCTTACAGGTGCTTGATTTATACCTGATCTCTGAATGCATTAAATGTATACATTTAACGGATCAGGGTGGGGTCTTTTTGCAGATTTCCAGGGTGTTTTTCAAACTTCAGCATGCATCAGGACCTCAGGCAGGACGTGCGATAATAGATTGTCTTGCCCCACCCTCAAGTTTCTGATTCATTAGATGGAGTGGGGCCAAGTTTACATTTCTAAAATGTCCTCGGGTGCTGCTGCTGCTGGTCCAGGTACCACACTTTGACAGCCACTGTATCAGTCTTTATCATGAATAAGGATCAAAAACAAAACTCCAAACCACCAAACCACGTATCTCAAAGGTTAGTGACTGTGATTTGTATTTAAGAGACCAGATCCAAAGTCGTATAGGAAACAGTGTCCCCTTCAGAAATCTACCCCATGACCCGGCTCCACTCTAAATGGCAGTTATTCTTTTTCAGTCAGCTTTTAAAAAATAAAACAGAAATTAACAACCAAATATATACTTAACGAACCGCTGCAATTTAAAATGAAGTATTCATTTTGATTTTACTTTGCAAGTCTCTTTTCTAATGAGCTAAACACCCTTTGGAATGTTTTCTTATTCTCTATATGAGTTTTCTTTCCCTGGTGCTACCTGTCTCTCCTGATATAGCGTGTTTGGAATGGCCAACACCTTCCCAATTTTGTAGATATAGAAATGGTAATAGAGTATAAATAATTTGCCCAAAATCATGGAAATTTTGTGCTAATGGTAGAGACATCTCTCTGGATGTTTGTTCTACTGATTTATAGTCCATATTTTACAGTTTTTATAAATGGATGGATCCAATGCCATTATACTTAATTCCAGTCCTTTTGTGATTGTTTGCCGTGGAATAAGTCCAGTTAAGGAAACTGGAGAATAATTCATCATTTGTGTCCCAAATCCTTTTAGAAGAATGTGGGATCATAAATAAATAATAACAAAATCATTTCCATCCTCTTGTCCTGGAAACCACGTTGCAATTAGCCAAGTGCATTATACTCCATGTTTAATAAATAATATAAAATAAATTTGGGATAATGCAAAGATTCAGTAGTGACTCTATAAATGTGTCTGTGGAAGCACACTCTTGAAGAAAGGACAGGAACTTTTTTTTTAAACTGAATTTACTAAGTCAACCAATTTTTCTAGCATTGTGAAGATGCAGTCTAAGGACAAGTTAGTGAATTGAAAGGTTTGACTATTATGAAAAAATGTTTTGCTGATTAATAGCATGTATGAGATTTAGATGCCTAGCGTTCAGCATCTGCAGAGCTTGGTGGTTTTGTCATATGTAGGAACATAGAAGCACCTGACAATTATCTCAGGGGTTACACTAGTCAGGACAGGCTGAGCTATGCTATAGCAACAAAAATCAATCAATACAACAAGCTCAAAGTGTCATCCATGTTTATTTCTTGTTCATGCAAAATCTATTGTGGGTCCAGGTGACTCTCCAGGGCAATGTTCCTCCTTTTAGCAACTCATTTATCCAAGTGGCTTGGATCTTTTAGTTCCACCATGTCAGCTGAGGCCTGCCCAGGTGCCTTGGTAGGGGAAGAGAATGCTGGAGGGCTTTGCATTGGCAATGAAAGCTTTCGCCCAATAGAGTCAGGCATCACTTCTGCTAACAGGCTATTGGCCTAGAACTAGTCACATAGCTCTGTCCACTTCCAAAGGGGCAGGGAAAGGTCATCCTCTCACATGTCCAGGAGGAGCGAGGACTGGATAAATGTGAGGACTAGAAGTTGCCACCACACTGATTCAGACAAAATGTCCCGTTTTCAACATTCTACACAAAATTCCGTTTACTACCGAGCATCCATCTTTGCTTTCTAATTGCATGATATGAGATTTTTATTGGTTGTATCTGGTTAATTGTCTGTGCTCTGCATTTTTACCATTAAAACATAAACTAAGGCCTTAATCATGTTGAACATATGTGGTTCACAAAGTACTTTTAAATATATTATCTCAGTCAATAGAACACTTCAACACTGCATACAGAAAGGTATCATCGTTATTACTCTCCAGAGGGTGGCTGAGCAAAGCTTAGAAACTTCCTCAAGTTTCCTTAGTCATGCAAATGCTGAAGTTGAAACCGAAACCCAGATCTGCTGACTGAGTCTCACATTCATCCTGCTGTACCATGTTATTGTCTTTGTTGAGGCTCTCTGTGCTCATTCCTCTCAGATATGTAAATTAAAATCACTGTTGTGCCCTTAAACATGGAAGATTCTGTATCTGGTGTGCTTGAGAGTTTCAGACTCAGTTTAGAGTGTTTATGAGGTCTGGAGTTGTTTTGTCAAAAGCTTGCTGCAGAAATCATTAGTCCATAATTTCCTTGAGAGTCTAACACGCACTGAGATTTTATTCCATTTTGTTTGATTCTCACATGTGCTTTTAAAATTTTGGATTATTGGCCATTAATTTTATTAAATATCTGTAATTTCAGGGTCTTGGCTAATGCAGTTCTGATATGTGCCATTTGTACTTCTTTACCAGTAAACTGAGATCTGTCAGCTTTTATAGTGTCATTTTATCGTTCCTCTTACCCCAGAACTTTAATGCTTTTTACAGAAACTAAACTCCTTGGAATTAGGTGTTTGCCTTTTCACCAAGGGAGAAAACGAGGCCCCTGGGAGCCATATTGCAACTTCTCAACTCCAGACCAGTCATTCTCCTCATGGCTCTCGGGGTGTACAAAGCAAGATTCTGAATTGATTTTCCCATATCAAAGTGAACTATAAATGCAGTTGTAAAGGATATAAATATTCATTCACAAAGTCCAATATAAAAGAAATGTAATTTTCTTTCCCCTTAAGTAATTCAGGTTAAGTATCTCTTACAAAGCCCCTGTTCAATTGGGTGGTAGGAACTTAATTTCATTTTATTTAGGGTACCTACCTGCAATTAATTCTACTGGTGCCCTCACCATATCTCCTTGGCATTCACCATTCTCATAAATGCCAACAGTGTCTTACTGTCAACTTCTACAGCTCTCCATCTGAAGGCTCTCTCTCGCTTACCCACATGGAGGGCAAAACGGAGGTACTGAAGAGTAGCCCTCAGCTAATTATGGATGGACTGCTTAAGAACCCATCAAATAAAAGCAATTTCTACAGATGACCTTCTACTCTGTAGAAATTGCTTTTATTTAATGCATTCTTAAGTATCATTTTCCATCTCAAGGAAGGCCCATAGCCAGTGGCTGAGTGATATGAGAGTACAAAAGGCAAGCCCTTGCCTTAAGGGAATCTGACTCTGTGGTACAATTTATGCTCCAGAGCCCTTGTGGATGTGAGACCAAATCCTTGCTCAGTTCTTACCCTTCTCTATCCTGCTTCACCCCCTCCCTTACAAGACTTTTCCTCAAGAGCACTCTCTCAATTCATCATGCATATTCAAATCCCTGTCAGGAAGTATGCTTCAAGGGAATTTGACCTCAGACACTCAATTATACAAGGTAGGTTATTTCCTGAGATTTACATAGTTTTACAGTAAAATAGCTTTTTCTCATTTTCTCAAAAGACAGAACAAGTCAAAGTTATGATTTACAAGGGTTTCTTTCATATAATATTTTATAAGCAGTCAAATTCAAGGTCATATTTCAGAAGTCTTGTTTTCTGGGCTAAATGTAGCCCTGCTATAAGAAAACTTCAGCCAAAATAACTTGCCAGGGTAATTTTACATTTGAAAGGTGTGCTTAAGCCCATCTTTGTTGGTTGGGGATAAGAATTGCAAACAGTCAAAGACTATGGATGAATTCTGCAGGTGTTAGGAAATAAAAGAATACAAATTGGAGTACTTGAGCATCTTGTGTGTGCGAAATGACTGTCTTTCTTTCTACCTTTCTGTCTGTCTCTGTCTATCTATTTATTTATCTATCCATCTAGTTTTATGTGTATTTATACCCACAAAGGTTCTTTTTTGAGATAACTATCTATTGCTAGTTTGAAAGCAGCATAGTATATACTGTGAAAAAACACTGTGTTAGAGAAAGTTTAAGAAAATTTAAGAAAGTGCCTCTGTATCCTAGTTTAGGGGTGCTGGTTGGGGAAACACTGAGTGGGTGGGCTGCTCTTTCTCAATTCTTATTCAGCCATGATAACTTGGTTTTATTCTGTTGCACTTATTGGGCCAATAAATGCCTGATTTTCACAACCTCTCTAGTCCCATTCCTTGGCACTGTTCCTTTGTACATCATGTTCCATCCATTTTGGAAAAATTTTCAATACAGCTCTCAGGAAGTGCCCTGCTGTTTTCATGTTTGAACTTCACACAGGTCTCTCTGCCTGTGCCTCTTTCCCCTATCTACATTTTCGCAGGGCCAATTCTACTCATTCACTAAATATCCCGCCCATTAGGACATCGCCGATTACCTGTAGGCCCCAATGTATTTTGCTTACCTGGATCCTTGTCTTTTAATTCATCTGAATTGCTTTTTAAGTTGTCTGTTGATGTCGAGGAACATATATTCAATTCGGTATCCACAGTGCCAAACACAGAACCTAACGCACAGTAAATTTTCAAAAATAGTACTTAATATTATTTTTGTTGTTAAAAGTAGAGACAGAGCACATATGTGAATTTTAATTAAGTTCCCACGGTTTCAAAAGCTCAGACATAAAACAACTTTACTGCTCAATACTGATGCATAACCACACCCATCCACATCAAACATTTTTTTGTCTTTTATTCTCTCATATTGTCTAATGTTGATAAATGGTCCACGATACAATGCAAATCAATGTGAATTTACTGCATGGAGAAATTGCAAGTTATCTTGCAAACCCTGCAGGATTTCATAGAGTTGATGAAAGTGATGTTAGAGAACTACTGGATTCAATGCAAAACCGTTGAAAACATCGCTGTCCAAACAAGGAGTGAAGACAAACATGCAAAGATGGCTTGATGGATCAGCACTTCAAACAAGAATAATTAGTATAGCAAAGGATTAAGAGAAACCTTTGAGAAAATGGTTGAAATCTCTAAGTATTTTTGCAAAAATTACCCACTTTTATAGAAATATTGTAAAAGTAAGACGTGATATAATAAATGTTCTATCAATATTTTATACCTTTAAATTTTTTTGTCCCTTAAAAAAAGCAAAACGAATTCTAGGAATTAGCACATAGATGCAATTCTTACCTAAATTTTATTAGTTTATAAGCTAAATACACTTTTTTTCTACACTTCTAAGTTATATTTTCAAAGCTACTGGCCCAATCAAAACATTTTTTCCATTTTTCACCATAAGATTTTGGTGGATTTGGAGGGCTTAAGTGGATTCACTTTAAATGGTCTTCTTTCTTGGGTACTAATTATCTTCATATATTGAGAATCCTTTGCAGTTTCAGGGACAAAACTAGAACTAAAATAAGGCAATTATAGGGAGAGGATCAGGAGACTTTTGAGCATGAAAGGGAGCACACTTAATAGTGATATCAGGACAATAGGTATAACCCGAACTGCTCTAGGCAAACCAAAATAGACAGCTACCCTTGTTTTAGGAATTGATATGTGTTGAGCTATTTATGGAAGAAATACGTTTCTGATGGTATGAGCAACCTCCTGCAGTAGTGACTTCCTTGCCACTGGAAGTGTTCGGTCAGACTATCTGTCAGCGATGATACTCATGATGTCTGCGGACGCTTTTCCAATCTCCACGAGCACTACTCTTTGATATACACCCGAAGCCATTCTAGGGTCTTGCTGGGCTATAGAAAGCCTTTTCATTAAAAAAAAAGACATTGCATCTCTGTGTTCTGCCTGCCTGTGGACCTACCTGATGGCCGGGGTTTTTGGTGTTTGATAACCTCCTTGCTGGCCTTTCTCAAGTTTCATCACATTCCTCGCCTGAGTCCCCATTCTACCTTTGGCTGAGGCTTGGATTACCTTCAATGTCTACCCCAGGCACTATCCGGCCTTATGGCACTGGATTCACAAAGGTGAGAGTGGAAGGGGGGACCTTAATGTCAGAGATTGGAGGCAAAGTTGTAAGTATCTCATTATTTATAAATGAGGAAGTGGAAGAGTTTACCAATTGATTAGAGCTTTACAAAGCAGGGCGGTGTTCCTTGCTCTTTCTATAAAGAGAAAAACTGGATAAAACTCTCCAATTCCCTGCACGTATTGGGGCAGATTAGTATTTCCCAAGAGAAATTTAGTAACCTATTCTACTAGACTCTGATTAAGAGTAGCACCTGAAATCATGAGTATATAAGTTGGGAGACAGTCATTTACTGTCTGGATATCTACAAATGCTGGAATGAAGTAGGATGTTTTTCTTGAGCCCTGCCACTAAGATAGCTGCCCTAACTTCTGCCAGTCATATTTTCAACTTAGAGAAGAGCTTATCTGCAGATAAAACAGTGGAAAATTAAAAAACAGAAGACAACAAAAGAAGAGGTGGAAAAAATGGACAATCCCAAATATAGAACTTCAAATAATCCTGTGTTTTCATTACCACTTCTCATCTTTCTTCTCCATCGTCCTTGCTGTGGCTCACACCTCTAAGGGTTTTGCTGCTGATATTATCTTCTTTCTAATCAGCAGATCTCCTTGTTTGTACTCTAGGGGCAGCATCTCTGTTCTGTTTTATCTCTCTCAGTTTTTCAACTGCCTTCTGTCCTTGAGAAAGTTGTTAATAATATTTGATGTATGGATGGCTTGCTCTCTGCCTATACACTGTAAAGAGAAGTAGACAAGCCCTACCCATATACGTGGAAATTTTCAGACTTCCTGATACTCCACATTTATATAAATGGAAAAGTAAGAACCATTAGACATTTAAGAATTCCTGAAATATGGGACAGGAGAGACAAAAATAAACAAGTATCTGTGAAACATAAAATTTACAGGTAACAGAAAAGAACTCTAAAAAATGTGGTTGAAGACTTCCAGTCTGAACAAAATGCTGTAGATCCCCTTACCCTCATACCAACAACCAGACAGAGACAGTGCAAAAAAGGAAAATTTTCAACCAATATCTCTTTAAACTTAGATGAAAAATCCTCAACAAAATCTTGGCGGATTAAATCTAACAATATATAAAAAGAATTATACACCATGACCAAGTTGGATTTATTCCAGGTATGAAAGGCTGGTTCAACATTCAAAAATTAGTCAAAGTAATCCACCATATCAATGAGCTAAATAAGAAAAAGCATAGGATCATCTCAATTGAGGCAGAAAAACACTTGACAAAATTAAACACATATTAATGATAAAAATTTCAGCAAAATTTAAGAATAGAGAGGAATTACTTCAGCTTGATAAAATTGTCTACAAAAAATCTACAACTAATATGATGAGAGACAGAATGCTTTCTCTCTGAGATCAAGAATAAGGCAAGGATGTCTTATTCTCACCATTAACAGGGTACTGGAAATTCTAGCTACTCAAAGGAAGCAAGGAAATGAAGTAAAAGGCATATAAATTGGAAAGGAACAAATAAAATTGGCTATTTTTGCAGATAACATAAATGTCTACACATAAAATTCCAAAGATTCTACAAAAGAACACCTAGGACTAATATAATAAATTCAGCAAGGTCACAGTATACAAGATCAACACACAAAAATATCAATCTCATTTCTATATACTACAACAAACATGTGGAAGCCAAAATAGAAAACACTATACCATTTACAATATTTCCAAAGAAATCAAGATATTTAGATGCACACTTAAGAAAACATAGACAGTATCTATACACTGAAAATTACAAAATACTGCTGAAAGAAATCCAGGAAGACCTAAATAAATGGAGAGACATGCAGTGTTCATGAATTGGAAGACTCAACATAGCAGAGATGTCAATTCTCCCCAAACTGACCTTTCAGTTTAATGCAGTTCCTATCAAAATCCCAGCAAGTTTTCTATACACATAGACAAGCTTGCTCTAAAATTTATATGGAAAGGCACAGCCTAGAATAGCTAAAACAACCTTGACAAAGAAGGATAAAGTGGGAGGAGTCACTCTAACACATACTAAGCCTTACTATATAGCTACAGCAATCAAGACAATGTGCTATTGACAGATGGATAGACACATAGATCAATGGAACAGAAAAGAGCAGCCAGAAATAGACACACACAAATATGCCCAATCGATTTTGGCAAAGATCCAAAAGCAATTCACTAAAGGAAGGATTGCCTTTTCAACAAATGGTGCTGGAGCACTGGGCATCCATAGGCAAAAAATGAACCTCGACTGAAACCTCATACCTTGCACAAAAATTAACTCAAAATGGATCGTATACTTCAATGTAAATCTAGAAAACTTTTAGAAAGAGAAAACATAGGAAAAAAGTCTTCAGGATCTAGGGATAGATCTAATAGATCTTAGATAGATCTTAGACGACACTAAAATCATGGAAAAAAGGGAGGAAAAAGGAAAAATTGATAAATTGGACCTCGTCAAAATTTAAAATTTTTGCTCTCCAAAAGCTCATATAAAGAGGGTGGAAAGGCAAGCTGCAGACTGGGAGAAAATTTTCACAAACCACATATCCAGTAAAGGGCTAATATTTAGAATCTATACAGAACTCTTAAAACTCAGTAGAAGGGGCCGGCCCAGTGGCATAGGGGTTAAGTGTGCACGTTCTGCTTCAGCGGCTGGGCGTTCGCCAGTTTGGATCCCGGGTGTGGATGTGGCACCACTTGGCAAGCCATGCTGTGGTAGGCATCCCACATATAAAGTGGAGGAAGATGGTCACGGATGTTAGCTCAGGGCCAGTCTTCCTCAGCAAAAAGAGGATTGGCAGCAGATGTTAGCTCAGGGTTAATCTTCCTCAAAAAAAAGGAAAAAAAAGAAAAAACTCAGCAGGAAAGAAACCTAATAACCCCATTAGAAAACATGCAAAAGATATGTAGAGACATTTCACTGAAGAGGATATACAGATGGCAAATAAGCAGGTGAAAAGATATTCATCATTAGCCATCAAGGAAATACAAATCAAAAGTGCAATGAGATATCACCGCACACCTATCAGAGTGGCCAAAATAAGAAAATATGGACAACACAGAATGCTGGTGAAGATGGACAGAAACCAGGTCACTCGTACATTACTGGTGGGAACGTACAGCTGCTCTGCAAAAGAGTTTAGCAGTTTCTTATATAACTAAATATGCAACTACCATGTGACCCAGTAATTGCACTCTTGGGTATTCATCCCAGAGAAATGAGCACGTGTTCACACAAAACCTGTATGTGAATGTTCATAACAGCTTTACTCATAACTGTCAAAAATTGGAAATAGCCTAGATGTCCTTCAGCTAGTGAATGGTTAAATAAACTGTATTAAAAACATATCATAGAATACTACTCAAAAACAAAAGGAGCAAAATATCAATACATATCACAACTGGGATCAATTTCCAGGTAATTCAAGCTGAGTGAAAAAAGCAAATCACAAAAGGTTATATAATATGTGACTCAATTTATATAGCATTTTAAAATGACAAAATTATAGAAATGGGGAACAGATTAGCGGTTGTCAAGTAGAAATGAAGGGAGCTGGAAGGGAGGGGGGAGGTTATATAAAGGCAACATGAAGGATTCTTGTGGTGATAGAACTACTTAGTATCTTGACTGTGGTAGAGGATACACAAACCCACACGTGATAAAATTGTATAGAACTAAACGCACACACCGGCACATGCACACGCACAATGAGTCCAAGTAAAAGTGAGGAAATCTGCATAGGATGAGCGGATGGTCAACATCCTGGTTGTGATATTATACTACAGCTTTGCAAATGTTCTTTGGGGAAACTGGGTAAGGTGTTCTTGGGATCTCTGTACATTGTTTCTTACAACTGCATATGAATCCCAATTATCTCAGGAAACATTTCAATTAAAAAAATCTTGTTGAAAAAAAATGCGACTGGGATTCTCAGAGAGTCAAAATGAGATGTCACCTATAAGACAAGAACAGGTTGCTAAGAAACGAACAATCAGAGAAGACGCAAAACTCCTGGAAATTTAAACATATTGCCATAATAATAAATTTAATAGAAAATCTGGAAGATTCCAGAATGTAGAGAAAATGACAAAGAGAAAGAAAATACTAAGGGAATAATAAAAGAGGTAGAGGATCAGTCCAGGAGTTCAAATATCTCTGTAATAGGATACCCAGAGAGAGAGAAGGCAGAGAGAACGTAGAAGAGGAAAGTATTAAAGAAGTGAGAGGACAAAAAAGTCCCAGAGCTGTGGAGAACAAGAAATCTTTGCAAAAAAAGGGTCAAGTAGCCAATACGCAGCATGAATTAAAACAAACAAACTCCAGCCCACATCGTCACATTCTGAGCAAAACAAAATCATTCCAAACATGCGAGAACTCAGCAAGTTTACTTCTTATTCACCGTATCTGAGGAAATGAGGATATACTCCAGCACCCAAAGGAGGAAACTCGTTGAAACGATACATCCGCTAAAGTGAAATCCTAAGACAGCAGCTGAGTGGCAGGCTTATAAAGCAGCAAGTCCAAATTAGAACATGGGGTTAGTGGGATTCAAGTGAAACATCTTCAGAAGAGGAGGGTGTATGTCAAGTAAAAGACAGTGAGAGCCTGCAAAACATTAGGCACATGATGGAGAGATATAATTCTTCCAACTATTAACAAAAAAGGCAATAAGAAATAGCAAGAAAAAAACATACAACTTATGGCCCCCAAACAAAGCAAGCCAACATATGGTATGGTTTTGATTTATTGGCAGAGGAAAAGAAAGGAGACGTTTCACCAGTGACTTTGATTTTGACTAGTCAGTGACTAATACTAGGAGTCTTGTGATTTAAATGACAGAGGGAGGTGTGATGTCACAGCAACTGCAGACAATGAAATGTAATTCTAGCATGCTCTTTGACTTCACAATGAGCAATATTTATAGTCACAATTGTCAAAAAACAAGACAACAGAGGGGCTGGCCCCGTGGCCGAGTGGTTAAGTTCACGCGCTCCGCTGCAGGCGGCCCAGTGTTTCGTTGGTTCGAATCCTGGGCGAGGACATGGCACTGCTCATCAAACCACGCTGAGGCAGCGTCCCACATACCACAACTAGAAGGACCCACAATGAAGAATATACAACTATGTACTGGGGGGCTTGGGGGAGAAAAAGGAAAAAAAAAACCCAAAAAACCACAAGACAACAGGGCCAAAATCGAGTCGCTTATGCTAAGCCCTGTGTCACCAAACTGAGACTTAACTTATGGTTTCTGTTCTCCCGGAACTGAAATCTTAAACCAGTCAATCAGCAATTGCCTGATCAGCACTAGTTAGGTCCTCCACTTGGTAGACCTGCCATCCCCTATAGGAAGGTAACCCTGCAACAGCGAACCTGCTTTTTTGCCCAGTATACCATCCTTGTTCCCCTCCCTCTGCCCGTAAAAGTCTTTCATTTTGTACATTTCCTCAATACTCCTTTCTGCTAGATTGGATGCTGCCTGGTGTGAATTGATTTTTGCTCAAACTCTTCAAATTTGTAATATGCCTCAGTTTATTTTGTAATGCAATCATGCTAAGATATTTAGCGGGTTTAAGCTTTTGCAATCAACCTGTACTCAAAACAAGAGCTACAGTTAAATGTTTAAAAGAGATTACGAAATGGGAGGCTGAGGGAGGGAGGAGGAGAGAAGGATAGAGGATAGACAGGGAAGGAAGGATGGATACACAAACTTCTTATTTTAAAAATTGGGGATTCAAGCTCTATTTTCAAAAAAGTGTGAAATCAGGGACTACGCATTTCATTTGCAGTTTCAAAGGTAACTACAGTCATGTGCCACATAACGACAGGGATATGTTCTGAGAAAAGCGCCATTAGGTGATTTTGTTGTTGTGCAAACATCATCGAGTGTACTTACGCAAACCTAGATGGTATAGCCTACTACACACCTAGGCTATATGGTACTACTCCTATGGGACCACCATCATATATGTGGCCTGTCGTTGACCGAAATGTCCTTATGTGGTGCACAACCTTATAATAAGCACTAAAAATAATGATATAACCATTAAAAACTGAGAGAAGGGGAAAAGAGTATGTGAGGTTATATTAAAGAGCATCCTTTTCAATCATAGCAGGAAGTTAAAGTGAAAATATATTAAGTTTGTATATCAAGAATTAGCCTTAAAAACAGATTATTCAGGTCTGTGCCTAACTCTCAAAAGAAGTGGAGACTGAAATAGTTAACTGTGATTGCCCTTGGAGACTGGAGAGGGAAGTTGTGAGGTGACAGACTCTCGTTGTATTTTATAAGCCAGTCTATTCTATTTGATTTTCTACTACATGCATACATTACATTGATCAAGGAAAAAAAATTTACACAAGATTCACTAGCTGTAACCTCACGGGAGGCCTTGGCCCAGTATCCTTCTGCAAGGGGAGGTAAAGTAATAGAAGGGGTGCGCACTTAGAAAACATCTGCCACTGTGGTGAAATGTTGAGAAGGGAACAATAAAAGCCACAAATGAGAATTGCGACCCAAACACCACATGTAGGAGCATCTGTGTTAATTCTGACAAATTCTACTGGTCATGGTTTGACCTCATCCATCACTGGAAAACACCTAACTCAATCAGGGAAAAAACAGCCTTGCCTTTGAGATATTAATTCCATCTTATCAATAGAGGTCCACACACATATTGAATGTATGATGGCGATTAGATGTCGCTGGGGTAATTTTGATGTGATTGCTTTGACAACCTTAAAGCGCTCCACATTTATAAGGGCTAGTTATTCTATTATGTACTGTAATCAACTCTCATGAGAGACGAGCTGAAACAATTTTAGCTCTGACGCATATACAGGTTGGATTAGATTTCTAGAACATACTCATTTGGTTTTAATCATCCTTTTAAATACATACCTCTAATAACATTGGCAGATTTTACCTCCTCCGTCGTGATCCCCCCGAACTACTTCACTTCCTGTGAGAAGCTGTGAGAGGATGCAGCCTGTCTGATCTTGGCAGCCTCTTTGATGGCCCTTCACTGAGGGGGTCCCCACAGCCGACCACGCCAGCAGGGCTCGGGTTTAAAGCAGCCTCGAGAAGCACAGTAGGTGGAGCTCAGGTGCCACATGATGCCCTGCCTTTGGAGGGACCTGCTGCTGCTTTTAACCAAGCAGCTGCCTCTACTGAACCTTTCCACGCAGAGAGCTTGCCTATGAGCTGAAATGCACACAGATGCGAATAATTATGAGGCAAGAGCGCTTCTTGGGCAAGGTTTCTGGCCCATCCTGTCCAAAGAAGATAGGCAAAGGCTCCTTTGGAAGCTGCTGTAGGAAGGTTTTGGGGTCATTTAGGGGAACAACACAATTGAAAACGGGTTTCCGACAGCCTTTACCATACCCTTCTGTCTCTCAGGAACAGAAGTTTATACTATATTTTGAGTAATCTACCAAGTTATAGATTTGCAAGCTTTGCATCTTTAGGAGAGACTTTTGTTTAAAGCGCCTGAGCTCTGGAGTCAAATGGCCCAGGCTCACCTTCTAGCTCAACCACTTGCGAGCTGCATAACCTTTTCTAGGTGAGTTATGCACCAGCCACCACATCTATTAAGTGGGGATAATGATAATAATACCCACCTTAGCGGATTATTGCAAGTGCATGAGGCAACCTGTGTGCTGAATGCTAGTAAATACTCAATAGTTAATAGCGATTATTATTTTTCCACAAAACTTACCTTAGGCACAGGAGGTGTGACAGGAATGCTTTGAGAAGGCAGATTGCAAATGGAGGCTTGGAAGTAGGAGAACGGTGAGGAAATTGCTTGTAATATAAACCCTTGGGGTTTTTTTTCCTGGATGTTTCTATATACAACACTTTCTGTCATCAGACATCTACATTGCCACCAGGAGAATTAGAGTGGCAGGGTTATAAACAGAGAGCAAAGCAGTTAATGTTGCATCTTGGACTTCCAAAATAAGCTTGTGATGCTAGCCTCAGAAACCTACTTTGATAGCCAAACTTTTCATTTGCAAGAGTTGATTTCAAAGAGAAGAAAAAAAGCTCTTAAGGATCCAAGCATAAGATCCCGAAGGAAGCAAGGAATCAAGTTTGTGTTGCAACAACAAACGGCGAGAGAAGACTGGGGGACTCAGACAACGACCTCTTAGGCAGGACTAGACAAGGTTAGGTTGACCACATACATTAATATCCAAATGGGTCACTGTTGAGAGTGAAGGGAGCATTATTATTCATTATGCTGGGACCAAAAGAATAAGCCAGGCCATGACCCAGGCAAATCAGGCCATGTGGTCACGCTAGGCAAGGTGCATTGCGTTGGGAAGGGGGAATAGGAGCAGGATGGGGGAGGGAACCGAAACCTAGGCACTACCTGGTGGAGGAAAGCAGCATCAGAAGAAAGAGGCCAGTGCCAGAGAACTATGGGGACCAGCGAGAACTGGCAACCCGTTCATCAACACAAGAGTAAAGCCCACCCATCGCCTGCCTGACGAGCTACATGGGCCTCTGGGGAGAGCCTTCCACCCACATCTGCCATCCTTATTACCTGTGCATCAATCAGCATGAGTGCTGTCCACTCCTTCTGAGCCACATTCAAACCTCCCTACTCGGACATTCTCTTTTGCAGTGGCCCAGGGTATCTAGAAGCCTCCAAGAGCAGAGAGAGATGGATGGGGGAGTCCCCAGCATCCATACTGTGGTGGAATAAGACAGTGTTGCGACCCACCTCCTCTTACAACAGATTCCAGCTGAATTTCTTGGGCAGTGGGAAACAGCAGCACTTGGGGAGACCATGGTGGGAAACGGAAAGGTACGAGCTTAGAGACTGGGAGTCTGTGATCTACCAAAAAAATCTTAATGCCAGCTTTCCCCTACCCAAAAGAGGACTATAGCTTGCCTTAAAGTCAAGTTTATCTTGTGGAACTAAAATACACAAAAGAAACTACATATATGAAAGTAATCATGGCGGGCTTTCAGGTTGCAGATAAGGTCTTTTCTGAGGTTAATTTTCCTACATAATTTAATGCCCCTCATAATTCCCAGAGATGAACATAAAAGTTACATGTTGGTGATTTTACTCTTGTATCAACATTGTAGGAGTCTTATTTGACCTAAAGGGTATTTCTTTCTTGCCCTAGACTGTTAATATTCACAATCGCCCACTCTTGTAACTATCAGGAACCTTTCAGAAAATATTTCTTAGGGTGAATTATGTATTTGTATGCAAAATACCAGCAAACATCCTTATGGTCATAACTTTTGGGTGTTTTCAAACCAGATTAGAGTAAGACAATGTATTTTATTCAGCAGATTTGTTTTAATCTAATTATGTAGGTGAATAAAAATTACTGCATGCTGGTGCATCTAATGTAAGTTATCTATTATTCACACCACATTTACTTTTAATATTCATGCAGATTCCCTTTGACATAACCTACTGTGTCACAGTTAATCCAATAAAGATAAAATATAGCTCAGCAAAACACCAGTCGATTCTAGCTTTCTGGTAATTATTAAAGACTATTTCACACTGGTTCCTTCAATCAATGCATTCCCTTGGATATGATGGCGCTCCTCTTTGAAGCTTTCCATCCTCCCAATGGATTCAGAGGAACACTCAGGCCCCTTTTCAGTCTCTGGGTCTCAGAGGTAGTTCAAAGACCACAACAAGGCTTCACAGGTTTATCCTCAAAGGCTGACACTGTCTGTTTGATGTATGGTGACTTAAAAAGTCATCTCTGGCAAAGCATGTGTTTGCACCAGTCTATCAAATCAGCCATTTATCAGCTTATCTGTATTCACCCAGTGCACCTGCTAAGAGCTCAAAGGAGAACACACACTGTCTCCTGCTGGACCGATTATTGATTTGATCCTCTCCTCTAATTTTATATTGTTTTGCTGCCTTGTGGATGAAGCAACTCCTTGACTGGATGAAATAAACATGGAACCTGTGAACTTGGTGGCCTTTTGTCGTTGTGTTCAAGAGCCTGGAGGGCAACAGACTCTTCATAGGTTGAGGACAGCTGGGTTGGCAGAGTGGCTTTCCTGTCCCAGCATGTCTTGTTTTCACTTTTATCCACATTGCAGGTATTTCACTGCATGGACCTGCTAGGAAATTGCGGGGAGATCACTAGGAATTCCCAACTCATCATCAGAAGCTGGACGTACCCAAGGTCTACCGATGCATGCAAACGGAACCCTGGGTGGAAGACAGGGATACACCAACTCCCTCTCAGTCTACCCATCCCACCTTAACCATCTCCATGCTCCAAGGAAAGTTTTCTTTTTTCTTTGTAATCCTGAGCATATGATTCCAGCTGAGACTTTTTCCTTTACACTTCTCTGTCATTACCTATTTTTAATTAAAATAAAATGAGCCTACCTCATTGCTTCATGAAAATTATCATTTATGAATGCCTTCCTCATCAATTTAATCTCTGGTGTGGTTATATAATTTGATTAACATTATAGGTAATGCTTCGACTATACAAAACACTATTTTGATGAGTTCTTATAAACAAGGACAAGAACAAGGTCAATATTTTTTCTGTGCAACATTGTATATTTTAAGTAGAGCTGTTACTATTTTGAGAAGGCAATAATCCTATTATTGCAGAGTAAATTGTATGAGGTGAATCTAAGAGAGATTATTGTTTGTTCCTGATTCCCTTCCTTCTTCTACAACAAATCATGCACTCTCTCTCTTAGCATCCCCTACAGATGGTGAAACTCACCAAGATTCTATCCAGAGTACGCTTTTTTCTCGCTTTGTATGCATTCCCTGAATGATCTGATTCAATCATGGCTCCAATTATCCTCTAAATGCAGAAAACTCCCCCAAGTCTATTTCCAGCCTTGATTTCTCTGCACCTTCCCCTCTTTCTCTCTGATAAATATTTCCACTGAAATAGGTTGAAGACACCTTAATCTCAACACACTCAATACTCAACCTATTATATTTCTACATAACTCCTCCTAAATTCCTTGTCAGTAGCATTGCTAGGTACCATGTCCCTCATCATTGGAGTCAACACTCCAGGTAAAATTAATCTCTGAGTAATGTCCATAACATCTTTCCACGTCTACCACTTTCTCTACACCACCACTGTCACAGGTCCATCCCAGGGCCCTCTCATCTCTAGCCTTGACTACTTCAATAAACTCCAGGTTCACCACTCACCTCTTTTATGGTTGTGAGTGTTTGTTTAAAACAAGATTTAAACAAAATTTTTCTTCTTTTTTTTTTATTTGAGTTCATAATAGTTTACATCATTGTGAAATTTGAGTTGTACATTATTTCTTGTCTGTCACCACATAAGTGCTCCCCTTCACCCACTGTGCCCACTCCCCACCCTCCTTCCCCTGGCAACCACTGAACTTTCTTTGTCAATGTGTTTGTCAATATTCCACATATGAGTGAAGTCATCTGGTGTTTGTTTTTCTTAGTCTGGCTTATTTCGCTTAGCATAATTCCATCCAGGTCCATCCATATTGTTGCAAATGGGATGATTTTGTCTTTTTTATGGCAGAGTAGTATTCCATTGTATATATGTACCACATCTTCTTTATCCAATCATTAGTCAACGGGCACTTGAATTGTTTCCATGTCTTGGCTATCATGAATAGTGCTTCAATGAACATAGGGGTGCATATGTTACTTTGGATTGTTGATTTCAAGTTGTTTGGGTAGATACCCAGTTGTGGGATAGCTGGGCCATATGGTAGTTCTAGTTTTAGTTTTCTGAGGAATCTCCATACTGTTTTCCATAGTGGCTGCACCAGTTTGCATTCCCACCAGCAGTGTATGAACATTCCCTTTTCTCCACACCTTCTCCAACACTTGTTGTTGGATCTTGGTAATTTGTTGTTGATCTTGGGAATTATAGCCATTCTGACTGGTATAAGGTGATATCTCCTTGTAATTTTGATTTGCATTTCCCTAATCATTAGTGATGATGAACATCTTTTCACATACCTGTTGGCCATCTGTATATCTTCCCTTGAAAAATTTCTGTTCATATCTGCTGCCCATTTTTTGATTGGGCTGTTTGTTTTTTTTGTTGTTCAGTTGTGTAAGTTCCTTATATATTATGGATTAACCCCTTGTCAGATGTATGATTTGCAAATATTTTCTCCCAATTGGTGGCTTGTCTTTTGGTTTTGATCCTAGTTTCTTTTGCCTTGCAGAAGCTCTTTAGTCTGATGAACTCTCACTTGTTTATTTTTTCTTTTGTTTGCCTTGTCTGAGAAGACACTGTATTTGAAAAGATTCTTTTAAGTTAATGTCAAAGAGTGTACTACCCGTATTATCTTCCAGGAGTTTTATGGTTTCAGGACTTATCTTCAAATCTTTGATCCATTTTGAGTTTATTTTTGTGTGTGGCAAAAGATAATTGTCTACTTTTATCCTTTTGCATGTGGCTGTCCAGTTTTCCCAACACCATTTATTGAAGAGACTGTCTTTTCTCCATTGTATGTTCTTGGCACCTTTGTTGAATATAAGCTGTCTGGAGACGTGCGGTTTTATTTTTGGGCTTTCAGTTCTGTTCCATTGATCTGTGTGGCTGTTTTTGTACCGGTACCATGCTGTTTTGATCACTATGGTTTTGCAGTACATTTTGAAGTCAGGGATTGTGATGCCTCCAGCTTTGTTCTTTTTTCTCAATATTGCTTTAACAATTCTGGGTCTTTGGTTGCCCCATATGAACTTCAGGATTCTTTGCTCTATTTCTGTGAAGAATGTCATTGAGATTCTGATTGGGATTGCATTGAATCTGTAGATTGCTTTGGGTAGTATGGACATTTTAACTATCTTTATTCTTCCAATCCATGTGCATGGAATCTCCTTCCATCTCTTTATGTCATCGTCTATTTCTTTCAATAATGTCTTATAGTTTTCATTGTATAAGTCCTTCACCTCCTTAGTTAAATTGATTCCCAGGTACTTTATTCTTTTTGTTGCAATTGTAAATGGAGTTCTATTCTTGAGTTCTTTTTCTGTAAGTTTGTTATTATGGTACAGAAATGCAACTGATTTTTGTAAGTTGATTTTGTTCTCAACAACTTTACTGTAGTTGTTAATTATTTCTAATAGTTTTCTGATGGATTCTTTAGGGTTTTCTATATATAAGATCATGTCATCTGCAAACAGTGAGAGTTTCACTTCTTCCCTCCCTATTTGGATTCCTTTTATTCCTTTCTCTTGCCTAATTGCTTTGGCCAAAACCTCCAGTATTATGTTGAATAAGAGGGGTGATAGTGGGCATCCTTGTCTTGTTCCTGTTCTCAGAGGGATGATGTTCAGTTTTTCCCCATTGAATGTGAGGGTGGCTGTGGGTTTGTCATATATGGCCTTTATTATGTTGAGGTAATTTCCTTCTATCCCTGTTTTGTTAAGAGTTTTTATCATAAATAGCTGTTGGATCTTGACAAATGCTTTCATAATCATGCTTTTCATGATCATGATGATCATGAGGCATTTCCCCCTCATTTTCTTAATTGTTAATGTGGTTTATCACATTGATTGATTTGCAGATGTTGAACTATCCTTGTGTCCCTAGTATAAATCCCAGTTGATCATGATGTATGCTCTTTTTGATGTATTGCTGTATTTGGGTTGCCCATATTTTGTTGAGGAATTTTGCATCTATGTTCATCAGTGACATTGGCCTGTAATTTTCCTTTTTTGTGTTGTCCTTGTCAGGATTTGGTATCAGAGTGATGTTGGCCTTGTAGAATGGGTTAGGAAGTGTTTCATCTTCCCTAAATTTTTGGAATAGCTTGAGAAGAATAGGTATTAAATCCTCTCTGAAAGTCTGGTAGAATTCCCCAGGGAAGCTGTCTGGTCCTGGAGTTTTATTCTTTGGGATGCTTTTGATTACTGTTTCAATCTCTTTACTTGTGATTGCTCTATTCAGATTTTCTATTTCTAGCTTTATAGCATTATGATCAGAGAAGATGCCTGCTATTATTTCAATTCTTTTCAACTTGTAGAGGCTTTCCTTGTTTCCCAACATATGGTCCATCCTTGAGACTGTTCTGTGCACACTTGAGAAGAATGTGTATTCTGCTGTCTTTGGATGGAGTGTTCTATATATGTTTATTAAGTCCATCTGGTCTAGCTTTTCATTTTATTTCAGTTTCCTTGTTGATTTTCTGTCTGGAAGATCTATCCATTGATGTGAGTGGAGTGTTGAGGTCCCCTACTATTATTGTGTTATTATTAATATCTTCTTTTAGTTTTTTTAATAGTTGCTTTAGGTACTTTGGTGCTCCTGTATTGGGTGCATAGATATTTATAAACGTATTTCTTCTTGATGGAATGTCCCTTTGATCATTACTTACTGCCCCTTTTTGTCTCTCTTTACCTGTCTTATCTTGAAGTCTTACTTTTTCTGATATAAGTATGGCAACACCTGCTTTCTTTTGTTTGCCATTAGCTTGGCATATTGTCTTCATCTCTTCACTCTGAACCTATGTTTGTCATTTGAGCTGAGATGTGTTTCCTGGAGACAGCATATTCTTGGGTATTGTTCTTTAATCCGTCTCGCCACTCTGTGTCTTTTTATTGGAGAATTCAATGCATTTATGTTTAGGGTGATTATTGATGTATGAAGGCTTAATACTGCCATTTTGTCACTCATTGTCCAGTTCTCCTGCATTTCCTTTGTTTCTCGTCCTGGGTATTTTGTTCTACCAGTCGAGTTATGTAGTTTTTTATGTTGTGTTTCTTTGTTTTCTCCTTATTTATTATTCATGTCTCTGTTCTGCTTTTTTGTTTAGTGGTTACCCTGAGGTTTGTATTCAAAATTTTGTGGATAAGATAGTCGCTTTTCTGATGGCCTCTTATTTCCTGAGACTAAACTGATTCAGTCCCTTTTCTCTTCCCCTCCCAAGTTATTTTTCTCACATCTTATTCCATCTTGTGTTATGAGTTTGTGGTTAAAATGACAAGATTGTCTTTGTTTTTGGTGTTTTCCTTCTCTTTGTCTGTAATGCTATGCTTGAGTATTTGCTATCCTGCTCTGATTCTGTCTACCTATTTATCTCCTTACTCTGTGCTTTGTAACCCCTTTCTCCTTTTTTTTCCAGATATTAAGGCCTCCTTGAGGATCTCTTGGTGGTGGTGGTGGTGGGGGGGGGGGGTGTTCTCATGGCTATGAACTCCCTTAGGTTTTGTTTGTCTGGGAAAGGTTTTATTTCTCCATGATATCTGAAGGATATTTTTGCTGGATAGAGTATTCTTGGCTCAAAATTTTTGTCCTTCAAAGATTTGAATATGTCATTCCAATCTCTCTTAGCCTGTAGGGTTTCTGCAGAGAAATCGACTGAAAGCTTGATAGGGGTTCCTTTGTAGGTTATTTCCTTCTGCCTTACTGCCCTTAGGATTCTTTCTTTGTCATTCACTTTTGCCAGTTTCACTACTATGTCTTGCAGTAGGTCTTTTTACATTGACATATTTCGGAAATCTGATAGCCTCTTCCACATGGATTTCCATCTCCTTTCCTAGGTTTGGGAACTTCTCTGCTCTTATTTCTTTGAACACACTTTATGCTCCATTCTCCTTCTCGTCTCCTTCTTGAATACCTATAATTCTTATATTGCATTTCCTAATTGAGTCAGATATTTCTTGGACACTTTCTTCATTTCTTTTTAGTCTTAGTTCTCTCCTCCTCTATCTGGAGCATTTCAACATGTCTATCTTCACTTATGCTGATATGCTCCTCTATGATGTCCACTCAAGCATTCAGGGAATCCATATTTTGTTTTGTTTCTTCCATTGTGTCTTTCATCTCTAATATGTCGGATTGATTCTTCTTTATAGTTTCAATCTCTTTTGTAAAGTAGCTCCTGAACTCGTTGAATTGTTTCTCTGGATTCTTTTTTAACTTGAATTTTTGATGATAGCTATTTTGAATTCTTTGTCGTTTAGAGTACATATTTCTGTGTCCTCAGGACTGATTTCTGGGTACTTGTCATTTTCTCTGTGGTCTGGAGATCTAATGTAATGTTTGATACTGCTAGAGGGAGTGGCTCTGTTTTTTCTCATCCTGGTGTTATTTGGTCACAGTTACCACCTATTGCCACTGGGTAGGAGTCAAGAACCACATATTCTGAGCCTTCTGCCTTCAGCCAAAATCCCAGGTGCTGAAGGCATTGCTGGGTGCATGGGGGGAGGGGTGCTGTTTCGTGCATGCTCTCAGAGTTTTTTCGCTCTGCCCTTACTATCTCCTCTCCTGGGGTGTTGGTTTGATGAGATCACTCCACTGCAAAAGCTTTTGCCCCTGTAGAGGGCTTCCCTCTAGGCTGCTAGGGCTCTCAGGGATCCTTGATTTTCCTGGGAACAAATGTCCCCTCCCCTGTTCCTTCCCTCTCAGATGCCTCCCACAGTCGCAGATCACAGTCTTTGAGGGGGAGTGAAGTTTTCTCTTACCCCTTTCCACCTCCTCTGAGGGGGTCTCCAGCCTTTCTGCCCTCCATTGTATGGTTTTGTGGGCCTCTCCGACGTCTTTTCTGTTGTGTTTGGATGTCCTCTGTTGGAGTATGAATGACCTTTTCATTGTATGTTGGAGGGGAGAGATTACTGGGAAAGCTCACTCTGCCATGATGCTGAGGTCACTCCCTTAAACAAGATTTTAACCATGAAACTCATCTATGTTGTTCCCACCTAACTTCTTTATTAAAAAGCAATCAAAAATCTAATTCCTTGCCTAAATTTTTTTACTGCTTCAGCATAAAGTTCAAAATTATCTAGCAATGCTTAGTAAACTGATGGAAGTCAATTAAGTCACACAGTGAATCCTAGGTTCTATACAGTGAGCACTGGTAGTTACAGTGGTTAGAAGCAGATGGAAGTCATTCTTGCAACCTCTCTACCAGGTGGCTCACCCCAATCAAAACAAGTCTGATGTCAAACTCTGCCAGACTCAGAATCTTGAAGAACAAAATTCAGACACACTTTCAGATAGCTTATAATGGAACTATAGTCATTAGTTATGTAAGGACAGAGAACTAGAGCAATGGAACAAGGAAACCAAACAGAAACACATATGTATGGACACTGATTGATGACAATTTGATACTGAAGAGCAGTGGAGAAAGGACAGTCATATCAATAAGTAGTGCTGGGTCAATTGGATATCCACATGGAACAAAGAATGATTCTTCATCACCCCCTCATACCATACCCTAAATCAACTGAGGAAGATGGTACCTTTAAATGTGAATTTTACAACAATGATGCTTCTAGAAGAGAGATTCCAAGTGTGAGAAGGACTTAATGTGTTGTTGCTGTCTCTGAAATGGAAGGGGCCATGTGTAGGGTCTGAAGAGTGACTTTGAGGAGCTAAAGGCATCTTCCAGTTGATAGCCAGCAAGGAAACAGGGGCCTCAGTCCTATGGATGCAAGGAACTGACTTCTGCCAATTACCAGAATGAGCTTGGAAGCAATTTCTTTCCCAGAGCCTCTGAATAAGATCCCGGCCAGTTGACACTTTGATTTTAGCCTTGTGAGACCTAGAGGAGAGGAGCTAGTTGAGTCCACCTGGATTTATGACTTGCAGAATTGTGAGATAATAAATTTGCATTGATTTAAGCTGCTAAATTTGTGGTAATTTGTTATAGCAGCAATAGAAAACTCATATGCTCATTAAGAAGAAAATAGAGTAATGAATTGTGATAAATCCTCACAATGCACTACAATAGAGCAGGGGTCGGTAAACTATGATCCACAAATCAAATTTGACCCACGCTTGTTTTTGTAACTAAAGTTTAATTGGAACAGAGCCAGGTCTGTTTGTTTATATATTGTCTATGGCTGCTTCACGCTACAGAAGCAGAGTTGAGTAGTTGTGACAGAGTCCTATGGCAGCCACAGCTGAAAATATTTACTGTCTGGCCCTTTAAAGAGAAAGTTTGCTGACCCCTGGTGCAGAGGAATGAAAAACAACAATCTGCTGGTATACACAATAAGGTGGATGAATATCACACACATAATGGTGAATGAAGCCAGAAACAAGAGTACTTACCGCATGATTTTGTCTATGTGAAGTTTCCAACAGACAGAACCACTTTCTGCTTACAGGAGTCAGGATGGTGGCTGCCTTTGAGAAGGGGGAGGGGAAGAGCAGTGATGCAGACCTGGTGTGTGGAGGCCTCCAGGATGCTGGTAATATTTTCTTGGTCTGGATGGTGGTTAAATTGCTTTGTGAAAGATCCACCAATCATTGATTTGTTCACGTTTTATGTGTGCTGTTTACTTCCACGAAAAGAAATTTAAAACAATATGAATTTATTTGGCCATTTTTTAAAACATACAATCTTGAGGCCCTTAGTAGCATTGAACCAACACTCAAAATATCTTGTGTTTAGAATGTCCTCTAGAATTTATATGAGAACTTCTCCTTCACTGGAGAACTTCTTCTCCAGTGTCTTGCTGCGTGTCTTGGACCAGCAGAATTGATATCACCCAGGAGCTTGTCAGAACTGCAGAATCTCAGTTCCACCCCAGAACTGTTGGGTCAGAAACCTGTATTTTAATAAGATCCCGGTTAATTCCTTTACGCATTAAAGTATGAGAAGTATTGCTCCTATGGGTTTGCTATTTCATGGCTGCTTATCCTTCACAAACCATATCTACCTACACAGTCAGCGCAGCTCTTGCGCCTCCCACTCCCCAACCTTCTCACAGGCACCTGGGAGGACTGCTCTGGAAGCAAACATCCTTGCCCATGATTCTGAGGTTTTAGAAGACACTAGGGCCCCCATTTCCTTAATTTGCATTCAGATGGGCAAATGAACCCCAGATTTATCTTTCTTATAACAATAAAGGGAATGAACATGAGACATTTATCAGTAATAAATATGCCAGCCTCTTTCTCTGTCACCTTACAATTCAGACCTCAGAGACAATATAAACATATCCAAGGATTATTTCTGAAACCTCAAAGGATCAGTTTTTCATCTTCAGAGAGTGAAATAGAATGAGAAAAGTTGTCTCTGGGAGAATAAGATCACCATCATGTAGGAAATAAAACCATCTTTTGTTCTCTAGAAAACTGAAGGTCATATATCACAGAACTGATGTGGGAAAAATAATCACGCACTGTTCCATTAGAAGAGAAGAATGGCAAAATGACCCTCGCTGGATAATAGTTCTTTTGTGAATGACTGAGAAATCAAGAATTAGAAAGGGTGTGTTGGAGAGTTCTAGATAATTGTCCTGCGATCTGTGTGCTCTTGACGTTTCTTTCTCACATATAATATGGCTTTTAAATGGCCATTATGTTGAACATCTTTTCTAATTGTTTTTCCTCCCAATTCTGAAATGTCCTGTGTTATTAGAAAAATCAAATCACCCAAGGGTCAAAATTTGAAAGCCCTGAGGGAAGGGAAGAGAGATGGTGAAAGAAGGTAACTAACCCTGCTGTATAAAATAATGTAACTGATATGTCATGAAACCAATAACCCTGTTGTGGCAGAGGATGAGCAAACAACCAGATATGGGCCCTCAGTCTGTGTGGCAGAATGACCAAATAGGTAGTTTTCTGTTAAATTTTAGGTTTCTGTATTCGAAATATAAACCCCTCAATTTTGCCAAACCCTCAGTAAAGACTTTGAATGAGTGAGTGAGAGAATGAATGAGGGAGTGAGTGTATGCAAGTCCTGAAAATCAGTGAAAGGAGCCACATTCCATATTAAGGTCAAGATGGTGAGAGAAAGGTTTGGACACATGAGAGGGTAAGACCCATAAGCTGAACTGCCCTGAGTACAGGCATAGAGCTTCACATACTGCCAGAGCCTGAAGAGACACATGACTGACTATAAGACCCTCTGGGACTTTACAGCAGTCTGTAGAGGACAACAGACTTCCCTCGGCCCACAGAATCCAGCTACGACCCAAAGACCTAACAACTAGGAAGCAGAGTGGCTCCAGCTGCCATGTGTTCCCTCCACCGAGAAGAGAAGCGTGAAAGTTGCTGCTCAAAACTGCATATTAGTCATATTGCAGGGTATGAAATTATCTCAGGGTGGCTGGGTTTTCTTGAGTTTGTATGAAGAATAGGCAATTTTGTCTTTTATATTCACTCACATTCAAGAAGAGAATATTGAATATACCTAATGTATATGTGGGAATGCATTTCATTTGCCAATTATTAAAATCATTATATTTAAAGAGAAAGGGAAATTATTTAAATATGGTTCATCATTCATGTTATGTTGCTTGTTATACACTTTTAAATACCCAACACAAAGCTGGTATCATACAAATGTGTGTGCTCATTTTACCACCCGAAGGGTGGTCAGTTGCTGTAAATAGGAACCGACATGTCAGGGATGGTCATCTCACGTTATTTAACAAAGGCCACACTTCAGAGGTAATATTAAAGGCACGTTTTTTTACCATTATCTGTTATCCACATGGGTAGTTTTGTTGACCAGCATAATGAATGTTAGAAATAGATTGTTACTGGAAAAACTAGCAACTTCTAATCAGCATAATGAGAATTAGAAGTAGGCTTTCATTTGTTAAATGGCATTTAAGATAATTTGAACTGGCTAAAATATTTAGGACCACCTGAAAGGACAGAGTTAGGACGTCTTCAAATCTACTGAGCAGGTTGCATGAAGTACTTCATGTCAGCTTGCTAATGGATATTTGTTTACAAAGTACTAGGCCGCGTTGCTGAGGCATTTTTTTAATACTTCTCTGTATATATGGCAGAGTTTTGTCTGTGACGTGGTCTGGGGGTATAGAGGAGGAACTTTCCTTCACCTAACTTAAGAATTTCAGCAATTGCCATTTTTCAAAAGCAAATAACTAAGAGTCGTTCATGATCAACCTTGCTAAAGTCAGTTTTCAATAATTCAAAACTTTATTTACATGCATTTTCTTTTGTATCACTGTTCTTTTGATATCTATGGGGAAAAGAATGTTTAGATATTGGAGCTGGGGACCATGAGTGACATGCACTCTTGGCAATTCCCTGGGTGACAATAGCTATCACTTCCCAATTTGGTTTCCGGATGCACTTCTGCCTACTTAGGCCTATCCCATTAGTCTCCATCTGTGGGGATATGAAGATTAACCTTGCACGGTGTTATGTTGGAGATTTGAATTGGAGATCAATTTCCTTTAGGGAAGAGACTATCAATCAATGTCAACCTTTTATTTATTCAACACCCACTGTATGCACAGTATTGTTTTAAGTCCTTGGAGAATTATCAAAACTGCGTGTGTATTAAGACCGTGATCTCCGGAACTCATGATCTACAGGGGCACAGAAGATAAAAGGGTGTATTTAATTTCATTATCTGAAAATAACCTTCAGTGACAGCTGTCTATAGAGTCACTGCTGAGGGCTCTAATTTGTCGTGGAACCTATGTCCTTTAAAATTCTCTTTTTTTCCTCTGTCCTTTCTTTTCTCTCTCCGTCTTTTCCTTTATTTCTTCACTTTTTCCTCTTTCTTCCTCCCTTTCACCATCTCTTACTCCTTTCCCTTCCTCTCCCCTCTTTTTCCATCCTTCCTTCCCTCCCTCCTTTCCCCCCCTCTTCCTCCCTTCTTTCTTCCTTCTTCTTTCTTTAACCCGAACAGTTTTTTTGTACATTTCCCCCAAGATAGTAAAGCTTTTAGTCTGTTGTTTTGTTCTCCTTGTCTTTATATCATGAGGTTTAAATGGCTTCATTTAAAAACAAGGGTTCTCTCCTCTCCCAGAATATGACTGTGGGATGCTGGGTTTTGAGTATTTCCTCTTTAACGCCATGCTAAGGGCAACTGGCCCTCTGCCTTCATTGAGCCTTAGTACATTTCCTGGTAGCCTAGATTCGTCTGATTCATCCCATTCATGGAAGCTCCTCACCCACATCTTGCTGCTTTAGGGCCCAGACATTTTGGGTTTGAGTCTTGGTTCTGCCACGTTCTGACTCTGGTGCTGAGTGAGTTGTCTAAATTCTCTCAAACCCAATTTCTTCACCCATTAAGTAGGCGACATACTGTTTATGAAATAATATATAGAGTATTATCTTCAACTCTGTTTATTTTAATCACTTCTGCTTTGTTTTTACCCTAATTATTGATTTCTTATCTTGCTGGACTCCAGAACCTCCACTCCAATGCAATGGGACGACCTGTCTGTGCTCATCCACCAGGTATCAGACCCAGGTGTATCACCTGACCTCAGGATCCCTGTCCCCATCAGAGCACCTCAGCTCCCCCTCCCCTACACACACACACACACACACACGTGCGTGCACAGGGCTGGAGAAACCGCAGAGGCTCCTAGCTCTTTCCCTAATCTGTACCTGCATAGTGGGGGCTGTGTGTGCCAGGAGGATTCATTTTAATTAGGAAGATCAGTAATTCTTCCTTTATTTCCTCTCAATAGTTATAAATTTATATAATTCCCTTCCCAGGACATATTTAAGCTCCAGATTGATTCCCACCTATATAGGAAGATTTAGAAATCCTAGGCAACAAAATGCTTAAGACTTCAGGACCTGGAGAGGCCGGCCCAGTGGCACAGCAGTTAAGTGTGCACGTTCCACTCCTGGCAGCCCGGGATTCGCTGGTTCGGATCCCTGGTGTGGACATGGCACCGTTTGGCACACCATACTGTGGTAGGCATCTCACATACAAAGTAGAGGAAGATGGGCACAGATGTTAGCTCAGGGCCAGCCTTCCTCAGCAAAAAGAAGAGGATTGGCAGCAGTTAGCTCAGGGCTAATCTTCCCCACAAAAATAAAAAAAAAGAATTTAGGATCTGGAGTCAGAAAGACCTGCTTCAAATCCTAGCTTTGCTGTTTAGTAGCCATGTGAATTTGGGGCAAGTATTTTAAGTTTTAGGCCTTAGTTCTAACCTCACCTATCTATTTAAAGATGGCAGGTTTGTGGGGGTGAAAAGGGCATGGTCTGGGGCAAAAGAGACATAGTTTCAAATCTTGCCTCTGACATTTTTAGAATTCACATTTTTGAGGAAAATCTCACTTTCTTTCTGCTTCTATGTCTCATGTATAAAATGAGATAGTAATGCACAGTAAAGGATTGTGGTAAAGATTAAATGAGGTAAGCTCTTTTTCATGACACTTTGGCAGTGATCAGCTGCTTCAAGATGAAGCTGAACTTCTCCTTCCCAGCAACTGGCTGCTAGGAACTCATTGCATTGGAGGATGAATGCAAACTTCCTACCTTTATGAGAAGAGTATGGATGCAGAAGTTGCTGCTGATGCTCTGGGTGAAGAATGGAAGGGTTGTGTGGTCCAGATCTGTGATGGGAATGACCAATAAGGTTTCCCCATGAAGCAGGCTGTCTGGACCCATGCCTGTGTCTGCTTGCTACTGAGTAAGAGGCACTCACTCCTGTTATAGCCCAAGGAGAACTGGAGAAAGGAAGCACAAATCTGGTTGAGGTGGCTTGTGGATGCCACTCTGAGTGTTGTCAACATGGTTATTATGAAAAAAAGGGAGAAGGATATTCCTGTACTGACTGATACTAATGTGCCTTGTTGCCAGGCGCCCCCAAAGAGCTGTCAGAATCTGCAAATTTTCAGTCTCTCTAAAGAAGATGGTGTCTGCCAGTGTGTTGTGAGAAAGCCCCTGAACAAAGAAGGGAGGAAAAGTAGGATCAAAGTGCTCAATATGCAGTGTCTTGTTACTCCACGTATCCTGCAAGACAAACGTCAGCAAATTGCTTTGAAGAAAGTGCACTAAGGAAAATAAGGACAAGTCTGCAAATATGATCAACTGTGGCCAAGAGAATGAAGGAGGCCAAAGCAAAATGCCAGGAACAGATTGCCAAGAGGCAGAGGCTATCCTTTGTCAGAGCTTCTACCTCTAAGTCTGAGTCCAGTCAAAAATAGGACTTTTCCGCTTCTCGGCGGTCCCGGGTTCACCGGTTTGGATCCCGGGTGCCAACGTGGCACTGCTTGGCAAAAGCCATGCTGTGGTAGGCATTCCACGTACAAAGCAGAGGAAGATGGGCATGGACGTTAGCTCAGGGCCAGTCTTCCTCAACCAAAAGAGGAGGATTGGCAGTAGTTGGCTCAGGGCTAATCTTCCTCAAAAAAAAAAAAAAAATAGGATTTTTCAAGAGTAACAAATAAATCAGAGGTTATAAAAAAGATTAAATGAGACAAAAATCTATGAATATAGTTAACTACAAAAGACTTTGGAATATTATTTCTAGCTCCCAGAAGGGCTCTCTCACCTTCCTAGGCAGTGCTCAAATGGGTCAAAGAAGGAAAGAAAGATAGGATGTCTTCAATGTCTTCAACTTGCTTTTCATGGTACTTGAGGCTTTCGGGGGTCTCTCTCACGTTCTCTAGTTCTCATACCCTCTCTCAGATATTGCTCCTGGGACGCTCTCCTTTCTCTGTTTTAGGGCAGCTGCCAAGTCCAAATCAATAAACAACAATAACAACAAAATTGTTTGTCTTTAAATCTCTCAACTCTTGCCACAGAGTGGGTGTTTCTATCTACGATTTCATTTTCAAGTTCTGATGTCTTGTCTCTGAGGCTCTCCTCTGAGAGGGACGTGCCTCATAGAGCTATGCTGACCGTGATGAAGTGTGGGCTTGCTGCAGAGCCCGCCTGACAGCCCACTTATCACTGCAGCTGGTCCCAAGGACAAGCTGCTTTCAATGGTAGGGCGGCTGGTTGCATATGGTTCTTTTGACAAGACCGCCCATGGATTAAGAAAGCCACGTGGGAAGTGAAGAGCTCTGAAAAGATCTCTCTGTGTGTTTCTATTCAGAACGAGCTCCCAACCAGTCCCAGAACAGGATGCCTTTACCATCACACTGCTTTCAACCTATAAGAGAATATCCCTCCATGGAAACCTGGAGTATTTGTGACTCAGAGGGCACAAATTCTATTTTGATTGTGAATAAAAAGTGTGAAGAATAGATTTTATGTGCACAGCAAAAGTTGTAGTTAGAAATTCTCCCCAAACCTAAACATTGCCAACCCAGAGACTGAACAGCAATACTGGAGACTAGTTTGCATTAGGAATCTGTCCCGTATCATTTAGAATCTCAGGATGTTGTAGCTGGACACTCTAGATTTGGGGTCCAAACTCAAATCCCAGTAGGAGGCAAGCATATATCCTAAATGAGAGACTGCCTGGGAGGGACTGTGTCATCAGGAGAGGGCAGACAACTATAGGGGCAGATGTAGCTTCGCTTCTGGTAATTTTTGCCTTGATGCTCATTGCTGTCAGATTCTCCAGTTTATTAGGAGAAACTGGATTTTAATGTGAAATCCTTCAAAATATTTAATATTAAATAATTAAACAAACAAAAAAAGCACCATGTGGGCCAAGTGGTTGCTGTGTTATAATGGGCAATCTAGTTAATGGACTTTTATTGTTTTCTAGAAACTGAGTCTCAGCAATGAGAAGTGACTGCCTCACAGAAAGTTGTCAGAGACAATTATTCTAGACATGCTTGATGGTAAGGCCCTAGTCTAAAGTTCATTTATTAAGACCTAGTCCATGGCCACTTAACCCCTAAAAGTACACAGATGGAACCTAAGTATGGTAGATCAAATGGTTAATCTAATTCTTCACTCTCCTTTAAATAGGATGTATATTCATGACATTGCCGTGGCTTTGCTCTGGATGGAGTGTATCTAACCATCCTTGACTTTGAGCTTGACCTGGTGGCTTGCTTTGACCAATGGGATGTTAGAGTACATGACTCAAGCAGAGCCTTGAAATGTGCTAACATGGTCGGTCTGCTCTCCACCGCCATCACTGTGAGGAGAACATGTCCCAAGTAGATGCTAGTACAGAAGAATGCCACATATGAACCTAACTTGCAACATGGAGCTAAGTCAAATGGAGTTCAGACATGGTTAACCAAACCCCAACCAGTGTGCTGATGAGTGAGCATGAAGTAATATTTATTTATTTTTCTATGTCACTGGAATTTTTATGGTTGTTTGTCATGTAGTGACAGCTGATGAATACACTACTGATTGTGCTCCCATCCAATCCAGGGGAAATTTTATATCCTTAGTGGAACTCCAATTACCACTTCCTCCATACAAGATAGATAGACAGATAGATAGATGGATAGATAGATAGATAGTTGGATAGATAGACAGATGATAGATAGATGGATAGATAGATAGACAGATGACAGATAGATAGATAGATAGATAGATGATAGACAGATGATAGATAGATAGATGGATAGATAGACAGATGATAGATAGATGGATAGATAGATAGATGATAGATAGATAGATAGATAGATAGATAGATGATAGATAGACAGATGATAGATAGATGGATAGATAGATAGACAGATGATAGATAGATAGATAGATAGATAGATAGATAGATAGATAGATAGTTTGCCAGGGCTACTATAACAAAATACCACAGAGTGGATGACTTAAACAACAGAAATTTGTTTTCTCCCAGTTCTGGAGGCTAGAGGTCCAAGATCAAGATATTGGCAGGTTTGGTTTGTCTCTTCTTGTTGCAGATGGCCACCTTCTCGCTGTGTCCTCACACGGTCCTTCCTCTGTGCTCATACATCTCTGGGGTTTCTTTGTGTGTCTGGATTTCTCCTTCTTATAAAGATGCCAGTCAGATTGGATAAGAGCCCACCTAAGGGCCTCATCTTAACTTAACCACCCATTTAAAGGCCCTGTCTCCAAGCACAGTCACATTCTGAGGTACTACAGGTTAAGGCTTCAACATATGAATTTTGGGGGGACATCATTCAGCCCATAACATATACGTTGCATTTGTCTAAGGTGACCATTTCTTGTCTAAACCCAGACACACTGAGAGTGCTAAAATGCCAAATGGCATCAGATGCTGGGACAACCTGTGTAAACTAGGACTAGATACGTGGCCATGCCATCATGGTGATGCTGGTGGTGGGATGGTGTATTCAGCCTTCTTCACTGGGGATCAGGGTCTGCTCCTGCAGTTCTGACTACTGTTCCAAAAGCTTATCTCAGCTCTCAGGCTGACCAAGGAAGGCCTAGGCTGACCAAGATGAAAAAAGATTTAATTAATCTCCTTGAACACCTTCCCCCAGAACCTACATTGTCTGCTTTCTCATTCTCCCTGTGGACCCCTATCACCTATTCTTAAAAATTTCTTATGCACATATACCTGGTTCCTTGTGCAGCCTGTGTTCATGCTGCACAAACCTCGAAGTCAGACTCCGTAGCATTTTGCATTTGCCATGAAGAATCTAGCCATATTTGTGAGCCTTGTGGATTCTATTAAAGATTTCTCATACGGGATGGGAAGAATGTTCCCCTCACTGACCCCACTGGTGAACACAATCTAATAAAAAAAGATCGCACTAGACTATTCTTTTGCCTCCTCTCTCACTGGTTTTACCTCTCATACTTGGACATCTTTCCAAATAATGTTCCCAACAAGTGAACCTCTCCATTAGGTGCCACCTCCTTGAAAGCTTAGTGCAGTCTTTCATTCTTCTCTTGCAGAGAGCCCACAGGACCAGCCAGCCTTCTTTCCATGGGGGAGACTGGGACACGGAAGGGAAAGGCAATTATTGACAGACTCTGGGGATGACTCAGGGAGAATCCTTGACATCACTAGGACATTTCAGTATATTACTGATCATGTAGCAGTGGTAAGAAGGGAATGAATATGGGATTGAAACATAAAGCTAGAACATCAGGATTTTAGAGGATGCCTTTCTTAGAACTCCAGAATGACTCACCAGTGTGACCTTCTCTTGCCGCGTGTGGGTATATTTGTGTTTACAGCATTGGAGGAGGGAGGAGAGGTACATCTAGTTGCTGATGCTGCCATTGAGGATGAGACCCAGTGCAGCGCACTTGCCCACACTGTTGGATTGCCAGAAACAACTGAAGACCGTTTCTGTCTTTTCTCAGTAGCAGGTGTTCTCAACCTAGGCCACACTTTAGACTCTCATAGGTAGCTTTTAAAAACCCTGATCCTCCTTCAACATTCCTGACCAATTGAATCAGAATCATTGGAGGTAAAACCCAACTGTCAGTATTTTGGTTAGCTCTGCTGGTTACTTCACTGTGCAGTCAAGTTTGAGAACTAGCTCTCTAGATCCTTGGCTACGCAAAGTGTGGTCGCTGGATCAACAGCATTGGCAGCCTCTGAGAGCCTGTTAGAAATGCAAAATCTCAAGCCTCACCCAAGACATGTGGAATCAGAATCTGTGTTTTAACGAGATCCTCAGGAGATTCCTAGTTACATTAATGTCTGAGGAGCACTGAGCTCGATCAACTGTTCTCACCTTTGGCTGCTCACTAGTAACATGTGTGGAGCTTTTAAAATGCTGGTGCTCTGGCTGCATAGCAATCTGACTCAGTTACAACCATGGAGCTGAGGACCAGGAACCAGAATTTTTTAGATCTCTGCAGATGATTCAAATTGAGAACCACCGCTCTAGGCTCTGATGTTTATCTCTGTTTGAAACAAATTCTCCCAACACTCAAATGCCAGAGGTTTAATGGATCTGTGAGCCATGGTGTCTCCCAATAATGTCAAGCCCTGAGTGATGCTGCGTCCGAGGAGTTGAAGAGTAATTGCAATTTGGACTTCTCTGCTCCATTGGTGCTGGCTCATTTGTAGAGTCACTGTGGCTGGTAGGATCTGGAGGGTCTTGAAGTGAATTCTAGTAAAAGGCTAGAATGAGTGCTCAGGTGTTTTATTAAGAACCTTTAGGAAACTTGCTGCCAGAAAGAGCTCCAGACCTACCCTCCTCCTGCAGTAAGCCTGCAATGGGCTAGGCCAAGCTGCATTTGTGGGCAGATCCCCCAAGTTGTAAAGGTCTAAGGCAACTGGAATGACTTAGGGATCATACAACCTTCTTTGGTGCTATTGAGTTTTCTTAGCCACACTCTATAAATATTACCGTTTTTGTTAAGTAATAAAAATATTATTGTTATATAAAATTCATATCAATACAAGTGTCATGGGTTGATTGCATCCTCCCTCAAACATATGCTGAAGTCCTAAGTCCCTGTACCTCAGAATGTGACCTTATTTGGAAATAGGGTCTACACGGAGGTAATCAAGTTAAAATGAGGTCATTAAGATGGGTCCTAATCTGATGTGACTGGTGTCCTTATGAAAAAGGGAAATTTGGACACAGAGACAAATGTGCACAGAGGGCAGACCATGTGAAGACACACAGGGAGAAGGCAGCCATCTGACTGTAGTGATCTGTTTACAAGTCGAGAAATACCAAGGATTGCTGGGAAATACCCGAAGCTAGTAGACACAAGGAAGGATTGTCCCCCGGAGCCATCAGTGACAGCATGGCCCTGCAAACACCCTAATTTTGGATTTCTAGACTTCAGAACTGTGAGACCGTAGATTTCTGTTGTTTTGAGCCACTTAGTTCCTGGTATTTTTTTATGGCAGCCCTAGGAAATGAATATGTTAAGGCTAAGAATGAATTAAAACGACGCTCTCCAAAATGAACTCAAAGAAGAAAAAACTAGAGGAGGAAATTCTAAAACTGAATAGCTCTTTTGAAAAATTCTTCTTACTGATAAATATGAGTACACAGATGCTTAAAATTAAAAGCTGAAGAGCTCTATGCCTAAAGATGGCATATTTTCCAACATGCAATGAATGGAACTGAACTTAGAGCTGTTTGTGGAAATGTGTTTTCTCCTTCAAAATCATTAAAACATACATTCTTGCTCTTTATGTTAGTTTTACGATGCATGTCGAAATTCCAAATTAAATATTGTTTAGATGTTTATGCACTGAATTGTTGTTTCTCAAAGAGTCATAAGACTGGGTCGAAAAATACCATTTTATACCAAGGCAGTGAATCTTTACTCAATGGTTAAAATGTTCTTTACAGTAGGATTTTATTACAATATCAAAATATTTCGACAGGCAAAATACTACGAATACAGAAGACCTCCAGGTTTTACAAACCCCAACAGTAAGAACATTTGCTGAGAAGTTAGGCATCACCTTTCAAGACATGCTCCTATCTTTTGTTTCATTCTTCGCTTCTGTGCCAGTAGACCTGGCAGTGCTAAATCCAAGGGACCTGGAAACCTTTTCCTAATCTCCCTCCCGATGGCCCCAGATGAAAGTACACATGCTAACTTTGCTGAGCTTTTTCATCAGCTCCTGAAGTTTCTACAAAAGCGTGTTGCTGACCAGGAAACTGGGTCAGGCAATTGTTCTGCAATAAAGATGATCTTTTGAAGTGTCTCAGCAGCAGCTGCCTTGAACAGGAGTCCTGTGGATTATGCTCTTCACAAATTGAGCTTCAGGCCTCAGATTTTATTTCTCCTGCTTTAATAACAATGAAAAAAAAAACTTTGCCCTTTTTTTTGCCACCTGCCTTCGGGCTTTTTGATTGATGAACCTATTCACTTAAACAGAGAGTTTTAAAAATTGCTTTAAAAATACAACCACTTCTTGAGATATATTTGCAAAGAAAAGCTATTTCTTGGAACTTTACGAAGCTGGTACATAAGAAATACTGCTATGTTGCCATAGGATGCCCATCACAGACATGGGCAGAATCTCTAAGAGGCAGCTTGATTGTGATATGAATAAGATTTGATCTTTCAGAGTCAGAGGTATTTTCCAGGGCTTGGGATTTCCCACCCACACCCAACAGAGGCATTTTCTCCCTTAATTCCGCAGTCAAGAAAGAAATAAGTTGTGGTTTTATTTTCATATAAACTGACAACATTAGCATATTCAGAGTGAAATATGTATAACTCATCGGATCAGATACCCTTTAACGGGGACATGAATTATGAATCAATGAAAGAAGCTGTCACCAGCTATATTACCTTGATATTAATAGCATGAGCAGTCAATGTTGGAAGTATCTGGGGCACATTTGCCATTAAACCCATCTTGTCTTTCAAGAATGAGATAGAGACAGAGGAGGGAGAGAGAGGAGAAGGGTGGGAGAGTGGGGTGGAGAGATTGAGGAATAATGTTATTTACGAAGATTTCTTTTAACATCCCATGGAATTCAAATAACTCACTTGCTAGAGTCTGCAGCTAATGTAGGATCACTCAGGTCGTGCAACCTAAGCAAAGAGACATCATTGCTAGATTAACCTTCATGGTCTATCACAGCCTCTGGCTGCTGCCTCCTTTTGTATAGCCTGAGGGCAAGAATAGTTTTTAAATTTTTAAATAGGTGAAAAAAATTCAAAAGAAGAATATTGTTTTGTTACACTGAAAATTGTATTAAACTCAAATGTCACTGTCCACAAATAAAGTTTTATTGGAACACAGCCATGACCATTCCTTTATGTAACGTCTATGGATACTTTCAAACTACGAGGGCAGAGCTGAGTAATTGTGACAGAGACTGTACAGCCTATAAAGCCTAAAGTATTTACTATTTGTCCCTTTGTAGAAAAAAAGCTCACTGATTCCCCATATATTCAAATACATGCATTTATATATGTGCATATGTTTGTGTATGTAAATATAAATCTCTATCCATCTATGTATCTATCCTCTATTTATCTAAAATTTTCTTTCCATGCAAATTTTTTTCCTGGAAGCTTTTCTTTCTTCTAAGCAAAGTAATATAAGCCCTGAAGCATAGTAACTATACATCTTTATCCTCTTATTCCATTTTTGTAGTTAAAAACAACACTGGTCAGATGCACAAAAAATGTTTTATTCTACTGTGTGCTTTCCTTGATAATACTCAAAATGTTTGATATTTCCTCTGGCTGGCAAGGCAGTGTATTCACCCAGAGTCTGGGCCATAAAGCTTTCTGGTATCTCTACAATAGCAACTTCAAAGGTGATATAAAAATCTTAGTAGTAAATATACTAAAGCCTTAAATGCCCATCTGAGGTGGTAGAATTCATTTCCTATCATCTGTAGTTAAAAAGGAAGTTAAATTCAGGCTTTCAACTGGGGATTATCTAAACGGTGTTTTAAATGAATATGCAAGGAAGAGCTTAAAGATCATTACTTCCAGTGGGAGCATTTTAATCCTAGAATTGAAGACCCTTTCATTTAATTTCTATAAAGTGACTAGTGGGAACCTGGAAGTAGCCAACTCAACTCAGTTTGGCAAAAGTGTCTCATATGGTGTGATATAATAAAGAATACATGGTGTCTCTGTCCCTGGTTCCCGGCACAGAGCTTCAAAAACTCTTGGAATTTTCCCGGTAGAAGTGTCTTTTGTTATCCATAACGAGCCCGTTTCCGCCATACCTGAGTTTATGTTAACAAGGTGACTGTGGTGGGCCTCTAGATAGATTCAAGGGAGGGGCTGGCCACACCAGAAAGACAACATCTGATTACAGGGTTGGAACTTTCAGCCCTCCCTCCTAACCTCTAGGGAGAGAAGGGGTGCTGGAGATTGCTTCAAACACATGGTCGATGATTTAATTAGTCATGCCTACATAGCAAAACCTCAATAAAAACTGACCAATCAGGCTCAGAGAGCTTCTAGGTTGGTGAATATATCAATCAATGTACCAGGAAGATGACACCCTGACTCAACAGGGATGGAAGCTCTGCAGACCTTGCCCTGTTCATCTCTTCCATTTGGCTGTTCCCGAATTATATCCTTTATAACAAAATGGTAATTGTAAGTATAATGCTTTCAGTGAGTTCTGTGAGTCACTATATCAAATGATCAAACATGAAGGGTGTTGTGAGATCCCCCAAATTTGTAGCCAGTTGGGAAGAAGTGAAAGTAGCTGGGGGACACCAGAAACTTGTGTCTGGCATCTGCAGAGGGGGCAGTCCTATGGGACTGAGCCCTTAACCTGTGAAGTCTGTAATAACTCTTGGTGGTTAGTGTCAGAATTTAACTGAGTTGTAGAACATCAAATTAGTGTCACAAAATTGTTGCTGGAATGCATATGGTAGCTGTGGGGCAGGCCCAATGCTAGGTGCTGAGGCTAGAGAGATAGGTAAGGCAGTTCTTGTTCTCAAAGTGCTCGCAACCTGGTGGCATAACTTTCTAGCATTTTCAAAATGTGATCTGAGCATAAGAGGGTGAGCCTCCTCTCTTACGAAGTGGAGTAAAAGGTAAGGAGGAAGCAAAAGGCCCTTGGTTTAGTGTTTATGGATATTCACACTGTAACCTGTGAAAGCTGGGGCTTTATTTCTGTGGCCTCCTGTAGTTTGTGTGTTACATCTCATTATCTATTTGTTGTTGAGTGTCCTTGGGATATTCTTCAGGTTTGCCTTCTTGGGATATCCTTTTATGAGGGATTTGTAGCGGTGAAACTATTTGACACTGGGAAAAAAGGGAAAGTTTTTCTAAAATGAGTGGATCCAAAAGCCCTCACTGGGGCCAGTTATTCAGCGGGGCTCAGTGAGCGTCTGCAAATCATTTGTAAGGAGTGGCGCCCTTCTTAATAAGAAGCTGAGTGTTTGGGTAGGAAAGCAAACTGAGTAGGGTAGATTACAAGTTTGACTAGGGAATTGAGAGCCAAGAGGTATGACCCTGGACTCTAACTCCTGTCTGGAGAAAAGCAACATCATTAAATCATTTTCTAATACAAGATGGGTAGGGTTGGAGGGAGAAGGAAGGGGAGCCAGGAAGCAGGAAGACGTGAGCTAGAGAACAAAATAACCACAACAGCAAGAAAGCTGCAAGGGAAGGCTGCCAAAGGGATTGTATCAGTACTATTCTAGCTATTTTTAGCAGAAAAGAACTTAACACCAGGATTTAGATGCTTACAAAATTGTCGTTGGGCTGGAGGTAATGAGCTCCAGACTGGGCCTCCTGGTATTGACTCTCAACACAATGTTGCAGAATAACACACCCACGCAGCTGCTGTCTCTGCCACCCCGAGAGAGCCATGGACTTAGGACACCACTGGCCCCAGTGCTGGCTCTAGGACCACAGCCCTCCAGCTGCAGGACAGGGCTGAGGAAGGCCGCATGTTCCTGAGAGAGCATTAGCTGTGCCTCCAAGTAGATGCTGCCTAAGTCACTCCTTTTCTCTGCATTCTCTCTCCACTTAATCCAAGTGATTAGAGACCCTAAATCACGTTTGCAACCCAGCTGCAAGAGCATTTGGGGAATGTAATTTGTATCTTTCTGACTTCTGCAGTATAGATGGAAATTAGAACAGATATTGAACAAATAGCCCATCGGCTGTAGCTTCCATGGGATGATGAAAGGACACCAGGACATTAAGACTTCTCAGTCCTGCATAAACCTGCACTTGAGAAACGGTCATTTTTATGTTCTTGGTGGTTTTCGACAGCTATTGTTGAGGATGAGCAAAGAATACGCTTTCAATCCTCATCGGAGGTAGAGTTTACAAGAAGGAGGTGAACACTCCTTTGGATAATTTTAAAGAACCCTAGGCTTATTTAACACAATAGTCAAATAATTGGTATATTTATGCATGAGCTTCTTGTTAATTCATTGATCATCTTCATTATCTTTAATTTTCACTCATTTAACAAACATTTATGAAGCACCTACTATGTGCTAAGCATGAGGGAAAAGAGAGACAAAAGATCAGTTCCTGACCTCAACTTGCTCAGTTCAATGAGAGATATAACAATAAAAATGCCAGAACAATGCAGTGTTACTAAACAGTCATTATAGTTAACATTTACAAAGAACCTCCAATGAGTCAGGTGCTATGCTAAGTCCTTTACTTGTGTTGTTGTCATTTAATCTTTACAATAATCTTTCAATTTGGTACTCTTAATATCCATCTTACAGATGGGGAAGCTGAGGTACAGCAAAGTCAATAACTTACTTTAAGTTGACTCCACTAGTAAGTGGCTAAAGGGTAGTTCAAACCCTGTTGTATGACCACAGAACTGAGCTCTTGCCCACCTTCTGCACTGTAGACACAGATGAGAACACTAGCCTATACTTTTCATTCAGTCTGGAGAAGACGATTCAGAGAATTGACGCAGAGTGAAGAAATCCAGGTTGACATTTTTGGTTGAGTTTGATGGAATTGGCTAGGCTAGCAGCTAGAGGACCATTTTGGGAGCAGAATTTTTAGTATGGATGCAGGTCCACAAGAGTGAGGGGGTAAGTTGTGTTTGAAGACTTGCACATAGTTCTACTTAATACAAAGTGTGGTGTGTAAAGAACTGGTCAGAGGAAGGCTTTGTGAACTTTGGCAAGGAATTTTAACTAAAATTGGAAGGCATGGAAGGATTTTAACAAGATGAGAGACAAGATCCTTTAGAAAGGACTCTCTGGAAATACCTTATATGCAGGGAACTGATCTTAGAGCAAGAACTCGCAAAACAAAAGTAAGAGCATTACTGGATATTCCCTGAGATGGATTCAATACTGTATAGGTCGAATGTTGATACTGTACAAAACACCTTGATTTTAAAAACTCATTAAAGAATTCAATGGGAGCATTGACCACTTTCTAGCATTAATCAAAAACTACCTGAGACCCAGGGGAATTCGAGAAGGATAATACAAGAAGCATACCGTTCCAGGCTCCAGTCTTTACCTGCTCGTGTATCCAGTTAAATTGGGATGGTTGTTATGATTTCTCTCATGTATAGAAACTGAGGTGCATTGATGAGATCTGGGTTAAACTCTACACCTATTCTCAAAACCTGATGTGTCCAAGTCTGTTAGTGGGTTATAGATCCTATAAGATCTATAAATTGAGAGATGCCCTCCTGCAGGATGTATTGATTCCAGATGGCTGCTAAGGCAGCTTAGGGAAATGAACCACATATTCCAGTTCTTCCTGTTCCACTCCTGCGGGTGCGCCAAAAAAAGCACGTGAGGCCTGGAATTTAAAAAATGGAGGAGGAGGGTCTATTGAAAAGTGATTCTGTGCAGGGATTAAGTGTGCAACCTCTGGATTCAGTAGTACGTGAGTTCAAATATTGGCCTCGGCACTTAACAGCCATGTGACCTTGTGTAGGATACTTAACCTCCCTCTAAGCCTCAGTTTCTTCATCTGTATGGGGTAAAAATAGTACCTCCTTCACAACATGTGGGAGAGTAAAAGAGATAATCCATGCAGATGACTAGCACGGTGACTTCACAAAGTAACTACTCAATAAAACATTTGCCTATTATTGTTGTGATTGTTGTGAACAAAGAAGGAAAGGGCACAAGTTGACCGAATTTCTGTTTTCTCATGGTCTAACCCAGGCCAGGATAGTCGCAGGATCCTGGAATTCTCTTCTCTAGAAAAATGTGGATAACAGGGGGACTAATTTGGGGGATGTCCCTCCAGCAATTTTTTGACTAGCTTGATTCAATCCCACTCTTCTGTCCATTCAAAGAAAAATGAGTTACACAATGACTTACAGATTCAATGCAATCCCTATAAAAATTCCAATGGCACTTTTTCACAGAAATAAGAAAACCATCCTAAAATTTGAATGGAACCACAAAAGATCCCAAATTGCAAAAGTGATCTTGAGAAAGAACAAAGCTGGAAGCATATCACTTCCAAATTACAAAGCTGTAGTAATTAAAACAGTGTGGTACTAGCATAGAACAGACAAATAGACCAATGAAACAGAATGGAGAGCCCAGAAATAAACACACACATAGGCAGTCAAGTAATCCATGACAAGGGTTCCAAGAGCACACAAAGTGGAAAGGATAGTCTCTTCAATAAATGGTACTGGGAAAACTGGATATCCACATGTAAGAGAATGAAATTGGACCCCAACTTTATAGCATTCACAAAAATCCACTCAAAATGGATTAAAGAATTAAACATAATATCGGAAACCATAAAAAGCCTGTAATAATACATAGGGAAAAAGCTCTTTGACATTGGTCTTGGCATATGAAACCAAAAGCATAGGCAGCAAGAGCAAAATTAGACAGGCGGGACTCCATCAAACAAAAAGCTTCTGCACAGAGAAGGAAACCATCAACAAAATGAAAAGGCAACCAATGGAATAGGAGGAAATATTTGCAAACCACATATCTAATACGGGGTCAATATGCAAAATATTTAGGAAGTTCATACAACTTAATAGCAAAAAAAAACCAAACCACAAACAAAACAAATAATGCGATTAAAAAGTGGGTGAAGAACCCAAACAGACATTTTTCTGAAGAAGACATACAAATGGCCAACAGGTACATGAAAATGTACTCAGCATCACAAATCATCAGGGAAATACAAATCAAAATCACAAGGACATATCACCTGACATCTGTTAGGATGTCTGTTATCAAAAGGACAAGAGATCACAAATGCTGACAAGGATGTGGAGAAAAGGAAACCCTTATGCACCAGGTGGCACAGACACTGGAGGAAAACAGAATGGAGATTCCTCAAAAAATTAAAAATAGAACTACCATATGATCCAGCAATGCCACTTCTGGATGTATATCCAGAGAAAACCAAACCATTATCTTGAAGACGTATCTGCACCCCCATGTTCATGGCAGCATTATTCTTAATAGCCAAGGTATGGAAACAACATAAGTGTTGGTTAATGGATGAATGGATAAAGAAAACATGCTGTACAGGTATACGGTGGAATATTACTCAGCCTTAAAAAGAAGGAAATCCTGCCATTTATTAGAACATGGATGAACGTGGAGAGCATTACGCTAAGTGAATTAAAACAGACGAAAAAAAGACAAATGCCGATGGTATCTCTCATATATGGAATCTAAAAAGAAAACAAATTGATCTCATAGAAGCAGAGAGCAGAATGGTGGTTGCCTGAGGCTGGGGGGGTGGAGGAAATGGGGAGAGTTTGTTAAAATGGTACAAGCTTTCAGTTATAAGATGAGTAAGGTCTGAATATCTAATGTACAACACGGTGACTGTAGTTTATAAGACTGTATTATATAATTGAAATTTGCTGAGAATAGATCTTGTGTTCTCACCACACCAAAACAAAAAAAAGGTAATTATGTGAGGTGATGGATGTGTTAACTAACTTAGTTGTGGTAATCATTTCACAATGTATACTTATATCAAACCATCGCATTGTCCACTTTAAATATATACAAATTTTAGTTGTCAATTATACCTCAACAAACCTGGAAAAAATCAAAATTCATCAGAATTAAGGAAAGAAACCCTGTTGCAATTCTTGCAAAAAACAAAACAGGCGAAAATACAAAGACAAATGAGTTAGTGTGGTCTGGGCACATCCTCTGACAGGGGCTTGCTGCCTGCAGCAGTTCCTTTCATCCCCGGATGAGACGTGGTGCTTACATCACGCTAAGCAATGTCCTTCTCTCCTCTCCCCTTCTCTGCCCACTCCCCGCTCCTTTCCATCAAAACACAGTCAGCTCCCCTTTGGTACACTGAAACTGGCACTCCATTTTTATTCATTTATTTACTCCTAAAGCACTTTCAAAAAGTTGGCACCTAATTAATGGACCATCTTCTTTAACTTCATTAAATAATGTTAGATTAAATATTAAAAGATGGAATAATAAAGATGAAGTAATATTAGAATTTTTTTAAAATGCTAAACTGGTGCGTGCTGATCTGAAAAAAATTATTTTGCCTCTATTAAGTACCATACACAGTAAATCAAAAATACTCAACACCTAGGGGCCGGCCTGGTGGCACAGTGGTTAAGTTCGCATGTTCTACTTCGGTGGCCCGGGGTTCACCGGTTTGGATCCCGGGTGCAGACATGGCACCGCTTGGCAAGCCATGCTGTGGCAGGTGTCCATGTATAAAGTAGAGGAAGATGGGCACAGATGTTAGCTCAGGGCCAGTCTTCCTCAGCAAAAAAATAGGAGGATTGGTGGTGGATGTTAGCTCAGGGCTAATCTTCCTCAAAAAAAAAAAAAAAATACTCAATACCTAAACCTGAGCTTATTATGAATGACTTTTACTTCTTTTTTCAAGGTAGATGATCATAACTAACACTTCTAGAACTCCCTCCTCCCTCCCACAGCCATCGCAAACACGCATAGGCTGTTATCTGCTCTTTATCTCCAGGATAAGATGGTCAGAAACAAAACTTTAAGAAATCTAAACATACACACATAGAACACAGAGGAAGACACATCAGGACAATAAAGCAGCACATAAACAGGCAGTAAACTGAGGTCAAACGTAACAGTTGTAGCAGGGAAGCCAAGTAAGAAGAGCCAGCCTTTGGCAAGCACATTAAATAATTTCAGTTAGCTTCTTCGTGCTCTCTGCACCAAGTATTATTCAACAAATACTTATTAAACACCAGTGATACACCAGATATGTTGGGAATTTCAAAGATAACTGGTCACTTCTTCAAAGAGTTCATAAAGCGATCTTCTGTGGCTTGGCACCCGGTTAAAATTGACCTCTCCCCTGCCTCCCTTCCTCTGTACCTCAAGGCGACAAGCTGCTCTGATAACTTGCTAACATATGGGCGGCCTTCTGGGCCATCTCCTCTCTTTACTTACAGTGTAATAGGAGCCTGAATAAATTGTGATAATGTCTTAATTTTAAGGAACGCCTCCAACCGTTGGTGTCAGACTTGTGCGCAGACGTGAGCGCAGGGTAGGGTGACGGGTTGGGGTGTGGTGGGGTTGAGCTCTTTTTGAGCAGGCTGCAAAAGCACGATTTCAGACACCACACAGATCTATAGATGTTAAGTTCTTCCGGGTATTTTTTGAATTCCTGGGAAATCGATTGCTGAATTATGCTAACTTAGAAACTGACAGAAGGGACTCTTAAGCCGTAGTGTTGAATCACAAGTCAGAATTATAATGCTGATGGTGAAAATCAGTCAGTGAATCTACTTTATAGGAGCTGTATTGCTTCAATCAACAATTGTTCTTTTTATTTTCAAGAAACAGAAAGAAGCAAACAACAATAAGATGCAATGGAAAGGGAGTAGATTGCAGATTGCAAAGTAAATGGAAAACACTTGAACATGTAGAAGATGAGAATGGAGAGGAATACATCACAGGCTTTGTGATGCTAATCTGGGTAAGGAATTACAGTGTGTGATTTCGTCAGCCTGAAATGAAACATCCTCTCTAAAACCCAGGGCATGTGCCTTCTGAAAACTGCATTCTGAGATCTTTGAAGAGGAGCCGCGTACATCTGCATTGTTATCTGCATAGCAACCTGTGTGGGGGCTTTGGGACGTGTGTATCTGAGAGGAGTGGGGATAAATTTTTTCCTGAAATATTAGATATAAAATATAAAGGAGGAAAGATTTAGTAGGTGATCAAGTCTATGATGGGAGTTGGAAGACTGAGATTTCATGGTGAAATTTTGCATGATGTCACACATTTGAAGGTTTTGGGTTTTTTTAATGGAATCCTTCTCAGACATATCTGTGTGGACCTAGGCATCTGCATCTTTAAGCAGCTCTCCCAGTGAAATGGGTGCAGGCTGTTTGGACCTAAGCGGACCTAAGATTTGTGGTGACTTTATTGACGGTCAGCACTGTCTACTGTCACATTATTGAGCAAGACACTAGTGTAGAAGTGATTCTAAACTCTCCGCACCTTCCTCCTTATCAACAGGCAAAGACAGCTCTGCCTTTCCCAAGTACCTTCTGTTAGGTTGAAATTTGATATAACTCCCCTCCAGCTTAAAAGTTAAACCAAATTGGAATTCGATGATTACCTAGAATGTGGCTGTAATAAAATGAACAGGAACATAGATGATTTGGGAATAATAAAATTTTAGAGCTTAATTTAGTCATAGCAAGAAAGACGACAACGTCACTTTTCAGTTCGACTCCCAGTTTTGGTTTAACCCAAAGTTTCTATGAGTGCACACATATTCTTTCTTATCCATTTTAAAGATCTGCATCCTTTCAGTTCTGAGAGGATATCTGAGATGCTTCCAACAAAATAAGAAGTGGAAGTACGAGGAATAACTGATTTTTCCATATAATTCTCTACATTCTCTAAAGCTATAAGACTCTAAATTTGAATCCCTTGCTTTAAAATGTCCTCAGTGGAAGACCATAATTTTAGAAAGCTAGATGTTGGAAAAGCAAAGATTTTGACAGTTTTCACTCTGATTACCTTCAGGGTAAGAATAATAATATGACTTGAGTAAAAAAATGCAATTGCATGAAACTCTTATACTCAGTTTTCTATGAGCACTCAGAATCTTGTTCTTATTTCAATGAGAAATCCCTTTGCCTTGAAGTGATAAGAGAAGTTTAATGAAAGCCAGCTACTAATGAAATATTGGAAGGAAAACTTATTAATAAGACCCTTGCCAAGTGCATTTGCAAACGTGTCAGTTAGACAGGGGGCAAAGGTGATGTTGCTGACAGGGTCATTATCTTTCAAAGCCTGAGGAACAGACGTTGAAGGTCAACAATTGCATCCATGCAGAATAAAAATGAGCAGGACTATGTGGTACCTCAGAAAAGTCCTGAAATAAGGGAAACAAAAATGAAGCTATTAAAATGACGAAGATTTTTTAAAAAAAGAAGATGCAAACAGTCTGTCTGTTCTGCCTCTTGCTGCTGTAGACGGTGTATCCATAGCTCTGGAAGGCAATTCAGAGCTGCTATGATGTAGGACTTAAACATTAACTTCCCTCTCCAGACACACTGGTGTGGTGAAAGAATGTAGAACTTTTCTTGGGTTTGTTCCAAACTCTTGCGTTTGGAAACCATTGCCTCACATTGGGACTTCCTTCCAAGAATAAATGTTTAGATTTCTAATATACTTTCTTCTATTATCAGGATCTTTATGTTGGATTTTCTAGATCTTTCCATGTTTCTAAAATTTAACCCAAAGTAACAGAGATTCCTGAGGACAGAAATGCCATGTAATTATGGGAAAACAGACAGGTGGATGTGGTTTCTAAGGGCTGCCTCCAGTACTGGGAGGAGAGTCACATCCTATCCACTTAAAGAGGAAAGAGAAGACTCAGAAGCACAAAAACGCTCTTTAAACACTGGAAAGTGTCTAACAGGAAATGAGTATTGGAGTCATTCTGGATGGCCTTAATGGGTCATACCAACCCACTGAAGTTATACATAGAGATTTTCTTGCCTTAGAATAGAGGAAAATTTTCCAAAAGTTAGAACATTTTACTTAAAATGTCATCATGAGTTTCTTTGGGAGAGAATATTTTAACCATGCAAGAGAACTATTTATTGTTATGTTTTAGTAAAAAAGTTAAGAAGCAGTGGATGGGAAATTGGAAAAATGACCGTTTCTCATCTCTTCAACCCTGAGATTACATGATTACATGATACTCTGATTCTAATAGGCAACAAATAGCCTGATCACAGAGATATTTCTTTGAATTTACAGATGATTAAAATGTTATCACTTTCTCCCTGTCTCTTGCTGCTTTCACTAGTGTTAAAAATAACAAGAATCCCACTCATTATTTTAATTTTGACTTTATACTGTTCCATAAGTAATCATTGAGATATCCTCAAAAGTTCTGTAACATTATTGTTATTGTTATTATTATTATTATTGGCATTGGCTTATCGTGTAGGGTCATTAATTATTCACCTGGAAATGTCATCATGTTGCTGGCTTGGAACACCAACACGCTTAGGTGTTTCTATGTAGAATAGCATTCATTACCTCCTACATCTTCATGATATGTTCTTACAATATTCATTTAATTGGAAAATAAGTATGACGATATCCAAAATTGTGAGAGTGTTTACAATAATGGGCTTCTTTAGGGAGTGTGAAAAACAAATAAAAATTAAATTATAAACATGAGTCATTTGAGTTAAAAATGATAACCTTAATCTTCATTAATAAGTCAACAGATATTAATAAATACTATATAGAATATGTTGTGCGATTTATCAAGAGAAGCATAAAGATGCATATAACATGAGTGTGGTGTCAAGAACCTTGTAATTTAGTTGGGAAAATGTGAAATTTAGTATTATAAAGCAAAGGATAATAAGTAGGAAAAGAGTGGCTAACTACTGAGGCTTATTAGCAAATGGATGAGAGATTTTTGTTTTTTCATAAAGAAATACAAAATATGGTTAAAAAGATAATATGGAAGGACTTACAAACAAAGGAATAGTCACTTGAAGCATCCCAAGATCCACTCCCCAGAGTCAATTGCTTTTAATCACTTCTGCTTCTTTTTTTCTTTTGATATTAACAGTATATCCTAAATATACAGACACACACAATTGATTTATTAACTTTAGAGTTTTTTTTATTGCATCCTGCTATATAGATGATGATCTAGCTTACTTACAATACCATATCTTAGCAGTTGGCTAAAGAACAAGAATAGATCTTTGATATTGAAGCACGTTATATTGAAAAGTGAGTAAGGTACTCCATTCATTGATTTCTACCATTCTATATGCATGGGCTCGTGGTCTATTTCCCCAAATGTCCTTTTTAGTAAAGCATTACTGATGAACATGAAATGGAACCTCCTCATTCTCACATTTATTTATTCATTCACTCAGTAAATCTTTATTCAGTACCTACTATATGCTAGGAACTAGGCTAGCTATGGGGAATAAAGTCCAGAACAACATTTTTCCCTCAAGGAGCTTATTTTTATTCTGAGCTGACAGGCTTTTTGCTTTTATCTGTAGTCTAGTCACTGAGACAGGTATCGAACAGATAATTATACTTGTGCTGTGTGCTATGAAGAAGTCAGGGCAATTTGCAAGTGTAACAAAGGGGTACCTTCAAGTTACCCTGAAGGTCAGGGTATTTATAGGTGACTAAACCTTTATTACTTTCTCCCAGCATCTTACTGCTTTCACAGGTTTTAAGGAATGAGAATTCCAATCATTATTTTAATTTTGACTTTATACTATACTACATTCAGCCTCCACGAGAAAGTGGCATTTGAACTGAGATGTGAAGGATGAAGAGGAGGTGGATGATGAGTTGTAGGCGTGGAGTGGGAAGAGGGTTCCAGACAGAAGGAACCATTAAGAAGTGAGAACTGAGCTGACGCATCCGATGAACAGGAAGTGACTTCTCATCTTGATGGAACTTTAAAACCAGAGATCCATTTACTTCATCTTTCAAGTGTTCTTCACAATTCTTCAGTTCTTTAATTTCTTTAAAACAGAACTTGCAAGTTAAAGAATGCCATGCTATCCTTCCACTCAGATAGAAAGGGAGGTAATAGATATTAAATGACGCTTGTCTCACATCCCTCTCAGCTCTTACGAACGCTGTGAGCTATATGGCCTACCTCTCCATTTGTGGACAGCCAAACCCCTGCACCCGCTTACAAATGGGTTATTTCATTATAGATTAAGTCAAATATCTAATGAAAATCATCTAACTTAGAGGCTAAAACAAAGCTGCTCTAAGAACATGTGCTGGAGCAGAAACAATAATGTGCCATTTGGAACTCAGTAGAAACTCTTTCATGTCGTCCACATCTGTCTGCCTGTCATATGTGGGACCCAATAAGTGAGAGAGAGTTGAGTTATCATGAAAAGAACACTTTTAAAGAGTTGGTTCCTGCCTCTCCCTCCACCTTCAGCAGGTAGAAGCACAGAAGAGAGAGGAGACTCGTGGATTGAGTGTGAGTACCAATATAGCACTCTTAAGTGCTATTTCCCCTTTTAAGCATCAGTGAATCTAACAGCTGAGAAAAGGAGAGAGTGCAGGTGTGTAACCCTCCACTTGTTCTCTCTCAAAAAACCTTTGCAGCGCCTTCTTCTCCCTCCTTCCTTCTAATTTCATATTTAACGTATGACAAGGTAGAAAGAAGAGAAAAGGCTGTCAGCTCAGGATAAAAATAAGCTATTTCTATCTGTCTCCTTCCATTTTCTTTGGAAAATTCTGGCATTTCTTATTAGATCAAAGGCCCACATGGAGAAAGATGTACGCCAAAGAGGTGAGGGGACTCTGAGGGTGATGTTTATGCGCAAAATGGGGTCATGTGGTTTTAAGACCCATGGATATCATATAAAAACAGGGAATTATGGTGTATATATATGTTTATGGTTAAAATGTTTAATTCTCTATATTGCTTTGCTAAAGCCACATATCAAACTATGATGATTTAATCTTAGTCAATAATCATATTAATTCAGGTAAATTTCTTAAATGTTTATATAATATTAACTTAATGAAACAGAATGGAGAGCAGTTTACTCATAATGTCGGGGAAATGCTTGATCTCCAGTTAATGATGTTTCTGGAGTTTGGCTATCATAAGTCTAAAGCAACACTGTCCAGTAATATAATGTAAGTCACATATGTAATTTAAAAACTTGATAGCCACACTGAAAAGGTAAAAATAAATATATAAAATTAATTTTAAAACCATTTTATTTCATTCCATATAGCCAAACTGTTATCATTTCAACATGTAATCAATATGAAAAATTATTGAGACACTTCACATTTTTCATAGTGTTTTCAAAATCTGATCTGTATTTTATAACACATCTCAAAGTGAAGGCTAAATAGTCATCAAAACACATGATCTGTTTTTAGACTTCATACAGTTTAGAGGTGAAAACAGATTCATACAGAGAAAGTAAAAAGATCAGTGGTTGCAAGGGGTTGGGGTGAAGGAGGGAACAGGTGGAGCACGGAGGATTTTTAGGGCGGTGAAATTACTCTGTCTGATACTATAATGGTGGATACCTGTCATTCCACATTTGTCAGAACCCATAGAGTGTACAATACCAACAGTGAACCCTGATGTAAATTTTGGACTTTAGGTGATAATTAGATGTCAACATAAGCTCACCTAGTAGGTTCACCAGTGTGGTAACAAATGTCCCACTCTGGTGTGGGGTGTTGACAGTGAGAGGAGGTTTGTGTGTGCGGGGACGGGGAGGCAAGGGGCATATGGGAACTCTGTACTTCTGCTCTATTTTGCTCTGGACCTAAAACTGCTCTAACAAATAAAGCCTGTTAAAAAAAATTAAATTATGAACTGACCAGTGAATTTTCTCTTCAAACTTACATTCAAACCTTTATATCTCTTCTGAGAAACTTAATATAACCCAGTATACAGTTTGGCGTTTGCATCATATCTTGTGATTCTAAAAATTCTTTCTTCCTTTTTAGTCTTGTCAACTACTATACAGTAGAACTCTGCAAAGGCCAGAACCTTGTTTCAGATGTCTGTGTTCATATATTGTGCTTATTACATTGTGATTGGCCTTCCACTCTACTCAGGGTAAGATAGAGTGGACATGTACACACACCCACCAAACCATCACCACATCAAGGTAATAAAACTCGCAGGCCCTAGTCACTGACCCTAAGAGAGTAGAGGAAAATGCTTTTTCCCTTTCCTACACTTGCTTTTGTGATCGCAAAGGCATGCACTTTGAAATTGATCATTTAAAAAAAATTCTTTAATAAAAAGTTTTTGCTCTCAGGAGCTTATAGTATCGAGATTCCTGGGTAAAATCCTATGGCTGTAACATAAAATGGTGCTGCTCCTTCATTTAAGCTCATCACCTCTCAGAGTCTGTGTAGATGGGAAGTAGAAATGGATTTTCCTTAGCATTCCTTAGAGAATTAACATTTGTGATTCCTCGTAGTTTTACATGGGGAAATAGGTGAGAAAATGCAGATTTAAGCAAAGAAAATGCTTTGCACAATAAGTGCATTATTATACACTTGCTTCAGGGGTTAGCAATACCCCACTACAGATAAACTGGATGCCTGGATCAAAAGCATATACACCATGAAGCCAAGTGCTAAGTGATGCCTGCTTTCTGGATCCTTCTGTTCTGTTACAGTGATTTCAAATACCATGGCATCTCCTATCAGGATTCCCCTGACTTGGACTGGACAGAGCAATAAATAGAAATCCTTGAGTTCATTTCAAAGAGCACTGATTGGAAATACAACACATTGATTTGTGTGCAGCACAGAATAAGAAGACACAGTCCTTGACTTCAAAGAGCATGGCTCGTCTGAAAGTTGAGTCCCCTAATAAAGGTAGGACGCTACCAGTATGTTTCTAATAATAATAGCTTCAAATTCTAGGTTCTAGCGGAAACTCTCTACTTTTCTTCCTTAATGAGAAATGGAAACTAAAATGCTTTCTGATGTTCTAGTACATTATCATCCATTTGTAATGTCCTAAAAATTCTGGGCAGAATTGAACTGGAAAAGCCCTGTCAGCATCCATTATCTTTTGAGTTTAAATCCAGACTTTGCCAGCACCCCCAAAGGAACTATCTAGAAGTTCTCATCCCCCCTCTATCCCCGCAATTTCACCTGTCCCTTGCTACATTTCTCTCTAGCTATATCAGTCTCTTGGGCTTCCTCAAATATACCAAGGTCAAGGGCTTTGCATTTGCTGTTCTCTCTGCCTGGAATGTTCTTTTCATGTAATTGATGCCTCATCATCAGTCAGTTTTGATCTCATCTGCCATCTCTTCAAGGAGGCTTCCTCTGACCACTCGTCTAAAATAACCTTCCTCATGCCCAGTTTCTCTTTGGCCTCTTTCCTTTTTAATTTTCTTCACAGCGCTTATCACAATCTTTATTCATTTATTTCTTGTCTCCCCTACTGGTATCTAAGGTCCATGATGGAAAGGACTTTGTCTTATCCAATCCACAAAAGAGTAGAAGGTGTCTCATATTAGGTGCTCAATAAATGTTTGTTGAATTAATGAATGTTTTGCTCATCCACTTCTCGTGAGGCCCTGGATAAATCAGTTTACACATTTTTAATTATGGGTTCTTCATTCATGGGTTTTCTTTTTTATTTTTTTTACCTAGATTTAATAAGATTCTACCTGTGAAAAAATAATGAAAATTAAGTATCACGCAAATATAAGTAAGGATTGTTATTTTTCCTACTGAGGTTAGCTGGTCCTCTGAAGAGCTATTAAACTCTGCTAACTTCAGAGAAGAAAGCTCTAGCATCTGCTCTGCACAGCAAAAATGAGCAGCTTGCTCTCTTCAGCCAGCAAATGAAGGTGTTGCGAGCAGCATGCTATGAGGGTTTTCCACCTCCATATAATCATATGCAGTGAGTCCTTTAAAGAAGGAACAGACTAGAATGTTGTAAGATGGCGCCTCATCCCCAGGAGTGCCATGGTCTTTCGTGAGTGTGTCTGTTGGGAAGGCAAAAACCCTTTTGGCACTGCCATATGCTAGTCTCAATGACTTTCTGTCACAAAATTACTTTGTATTTCTCCACTATATTTTGGCAGCTTGGGCATGATTCAGCTCCTGAAAGCTGCATGTAATAATATCGAAAATGAAGGGCAGCCAGCTACCACTTTTTAGATAATGACAGTAATGATGTGGTAAATTGGTATATTCTTCAAAGAAATATGCAGGGAGACTCATTTCAAACAAGCTACCTTGTATTAAATGGAATCTACTTAAAATAATCATGCAGCTCAGGTGGACGTGATGTGGGCGAACTAACTATGTAGATACACTCCAAAAATGAGGATGGCTAAATTCGACCTTTGAATCTCAACAATATTCATATGATGTACACGAAAGAAAATATGGGAGTAAATTATTAGCTGACGGTGCATATTAATCACAAAGTCACTAAAACCTTTCCATTCACTTAAACTGATGGTGGTACAAAGGCACGTGCTAATAAACAGAGGAGAAACAGCTTGCTGTGTACGGTCACTCCTTAGTAAGGTTAACAAACTGCATTAACCATTCACTCATCTGTAGCTTGTAATTAATCACTCCTTGAAAATTACATTGTATAATAAATGAAGACAGACATGATTCATTAAAACTTCTAATTAATTCTATTTAATACTATTTCATAGTTCATTGATAAGTGCTGAGAGAAGGATTACACTGTAGGATATTTGATGCATTGCTGCTGAAGAAGTAAATAGGGGGAACATTATCTAAAATGAAACATGAATACTTGCAAATGAAAATGTCAGATGTTTATCATTGCAGCGTCTGGTTCTGTACTCAAGGGTCTCTTGGCGTTACCAGTGGAAAACTCCATTTTCAGGGCTGTATCAGCTGGTTCTCAAAGCTCTTCTGAATTCAACCTTGATGCTCAGCATCACAGGCTGAGAATAAGCTGAGTCTACTTTGTTTTTCTAATAAATGTTCATGCCTGTTTTGTGGGCTAAGGGCAAGACTATTGTTAAGCAGGTATTTCCACATTTGGAAAGAGATCTATTTACATAAGGAGTCAAATACTTAACAGGCACTTTGGGGTCATTTAATTGCATTATGTGTGTGTTAAACTAGAGATTAAAATAGCACAGATATCAGTGTCAAGAAAAGCCCTGTGCATTAACTGTAATGTACTATTTTTCAGAGAGAATAATCACACTGTGAAGTACACCCTTTAAAGCCTGGGCTGAGGAGAAGATAATCACTACTCAGTGAATAATGTATATTTTAAAATTTAATTATGGACTAATACATTTTTAGCTTTTTCCTCTTTTTTGCTTTACCAACTACATAATATGCCTCAAATTGGGTTATAGGGACAATTAATGGTTCCATAATGTAAACGGTGAGAGCTGTGAGTGGGAGAAAATATTCACAAAACATATACCTAAAAACGAATTTATATCCTGAATTTATAAAGAACTCTTAAAACTCAATAATAAGAAGACAACCAACTCAATAACAGATTTGAAGATACTTCAAAAAAGGAGATGTACGAATGGCCAATAAACACATGAAAAGATGCTCAACATCATTAATCATTGTGGAAATAGTAATTAAGACCATAAGATACCTATACATACCCTTTAAACTTATTAAAATAAGAAAGACTGATAATACCAAACGAAGGCAAAGATGTGGAGCAGCTGGAATGTTCATATACCACTGATGGGAGTATAAAAGGGAAAAGCACTTTGGAAAATATTTGGCAGTTCTTAAAAATAATCATCGTATATTTACCATACAACTCAGCCATTATACTTCTAGGTATTTACAGAAGAATAATGAAACATTTGTCCACCCACACATGTACATAAATGTTCAGGGTGGCTTTATTAATATGGCCCCAAACTATAAACAAACCAAATGCCCATCAACAATTTAATGGACAAACCGAATGTGGTATATCCATACAATGGAATACTATTCAGTGGGTAAAAAGAGAACTGTCAACATGGATGAAAAAAGTCAGACACAAAAGACTTCAGAGTATATAAAAACCTAGAAAATGTAAATTAATCTGTAGTGACAGAGAGCACACCAAGCATTGCCTGGAGCTGTGAGCTAAGGGAAGGAAGAGTTACACAGGAGCCTGAGTAATCTTTCAGAGGTGAGACAAATGTTCTGTATCATGATGATGGTGGTAGTTCACTGGTGTATGAAACAGTGAAACTCATCAAAACTTTTTTTTTTTTTTAAAGATTGGCACCTGAGCTAACAACTGCTGCCAGTCTTCTTCTTTTTTTTCTTTCTGCTTTTTCTCCCCAAATCCCCCGAGTTCATAGTTGTATATTTCAGTTGTGGGTCCTTCTAGTTGTGGCCCATGGGACCCCGCCTCAACGTGGCCTGATGAGTGGTGCCATGTCTGCGCCAAGGATCTGAACCAGCAAAACCCTGGGCTGCTGTAGCAGAGTGCACAAAGTTAACCACTAGGCCAGAGGGCCAGCCCCTCATCAAAACTTTTGTATGTGTCTATGTGAGGAAAATTTGCTCTGAACTAACATCTGTTGCCAATCTTCCTTTCTTTTTTTTTGCTTGAGGAAGATTAGCCCTGAACTAACATATCTGTGCCAATCTTCCTCTATTTTGTGTATGGGTTGCCATCACAGCATGGCTTGATGAGCAGTGTAGGTCTGCACCAGGGATCTGAATGCACGAACCTGGGCCATGAAAGCAGAGTGTGCCAGACTTAACCACTACGTCATGGGGCCAGCCACAAAACTCATCAAATTTTATGCTTTAAATGGATGTAGTTTATTATAAGCAAATTATTCTTTAATAAAGCTGATTTTTAAAAATGACTAATAAATTTGGTCGAGCCATCTCCCAATCAAAATAACAGAACTCTTTAATGAAACAATTACTTTGAAGCTTCGACTAAATTATGTCTACACACGTAGCAGGTAGGATGGAGAAAGGCAGTGAAACAGGAGAGGAAGCAGCTGCTGAAGAGCTCACGGCTCCTTTCTGGTCCTGAAGAGACGGGCAGCTAGTCAGCATGTTTCATTCTGCAGGGAAGGTGATTCTGTAACTTTTCCTCAAAGTGAGTGGCTTTTGAAAATGCTGAAGTAAATTGTGCCCCTCAATATTACCCTTCTCTGTGTTTAAAGAGGAACTGGTTGAAGGAGTTGCCACAGTGTAGTCCAAAGAATGGCAGTGTAGGCATTAGATCTGCATCCTGGACCTGCTACTGCCTGGGAAAAACTGTGTGATTTCATGCTTTGCCATCCCTGCACACATTTACTCATCAAAGAAAAGGGGATTGGACTAGTTACTAATTTTAAAACTATTTCTTGAAGGCTGAGGATTGTGTGGAGTGTGTGTATAACTCACTGGGGACTGTGAAAGGGCATGAGAGAGATGGCTCGCAGGGGGCCATTTATTGTACTATGTCTCTAGTTTCTGCTTTAAAGGCGGCTATTGCTGGAAAAACATTTTTTTTAAGTTGTAAATCACAAGAATTGATTCTTTTTAGCCAAACATTATGCAAGCCAAAAAGGCGAACACTCAGAAAAACATCTGTTTTCATTTATACTTTTTATTGTATGTTGGGATCATGCTGAAAAATGCACTGTTTCAACCAATATCATTTTTAATAATACCATCAAATTTAATTAACATTTTCCTATAAGAAAAGCAGATAGCTTCAGATTTCTTCAGTGGTTTACTTTGCAGAACACTTTAAAGCAAGATTTTGCAATTCTCAAAGCCAGAGCCAGTGCTCATGAAAGACTAGTGTAAATGCATAGAAAATTGAAAAGACAGAAAATCTTATATGATGCTAAATTATTAACTTGACCTATTTTTCTCTCCTTACAGGATTGACCTTTTAGTGGACTGGATTATCCACTCATTTTCAATTAAATTTCCATATGGCAAATTGAAGCTGACCCTATTACAATTAGAAAACTACACGGAAGGAAGGAGGCCATAAATATTGTGAGAGAAATTATATTTTGTGCGTTATGTACTTAGACTTTTTGAGCCACAGAAAAGAAAGGAAAGGAAAAGAATAAGGAGAGAAATGGAGCGTTGTTACACTACATTGAATTAAATAAGCACTCAGTTAATTGCATAAATAATTATAAACTCCTACCATAGGTCTTATGTGTTCCAGTTGCCTGGATAATTGATGTAATTTCCCTGTGTAGACTGTGAAGACATTTAATTTAGGTGTTAAGTAAGTATTTTAACAAGATTTAATTGTTATTAAGAGGCAACAAAATAGAAGAAATATGAGCCTCACAGGAGTTAAGCCAGCTTTTCAACAAGGTTCTGTGACTTACTGACCTGGGAAAGTCACTTACCCTTCCTGGACCTCAGTTTTCTTATCTCTAAAAGGGGAATGAAAACACCTTTGTTTCTGGGGAGTCATCCAGATTAAAAGACACAATATATGTGATAGCCATTACAACAAATATATTGATGTTAATTTTTGCATCTGTGATGAAATTATTTCTCACATATTGATTCTTAGATTTCTAGTCCTTTAAAGTGTCTGAGATAACCTAGGGGATCTGGACCAGATGGTAACATAGGAGACTTCTGCATTTCCCTCTTCCCATGAGTACAGCCACACAGAGCAATTCCCTCTGAGAGAAAATGAGAAATGAGATGAGTAACTCCTATACATTGGGTGACAGAAAATACCCACATCAAAACAGATAGGAAAGGCTGAGACACACTCTCAAAATAAACCCCATCCCTGACATAGTGCCATACTATCAGGAGGAACCCACAACTACCAGCTTCTTCCTGAGGAGTGAAGAGTTTGGACCACAATCTCTAGCATCCCAACTTTTGAGGCTACCACCCGAGTGACAGGCACCCAAATCACCTAGCTCATGAAAGCAAATGGGGCTTGCATTCACAAGTTCCACAGGACTACAGCAAACAAAGAAGAAGTTGTTAAAGGGCATACAAACCCTTGCTTCAGCTATCCCTCCAGGGCTCAGTGCAGAGTGAACAGACAAAAATGCTGATCTCTCAGTCTTTCCCTTAAAGGAGTTTGACTACATACTTCACAAGCTGCTACCTGAGAGTACCAGAGGATCTAACAGACATATATAGAACATTCCATCCAACAGCAGCATAATACACATTCTTCTCAAGCACACATGGAACATTCTCCAGGATAGATCATATGTTAAGCCACAAAACAAGTCTTAAAAATTTAAGAAGATTGAAATCATATCAAGCACCTTTTCAGACCATGATGGTATACAACTAGAAATCAATTACAAGAGGAAAACTGAAACATTCACACATATGTGGAGATTAAACAACACACTCCTGAACAATCAATGGGTTAAGGAAGAATAAAAAAATATCTTGGGACTAATGAAAATGGATACACAACATATTGAAACTTATGGGATGCAGCAAAAGCAGTCCTAAGAGGAAAGTTTATAGTGATGAATGCTTACATTGAGAAAAAATATCTCAAATCAACAACCTAACTTTATACCTTAAAGAACTAGAAAAAGAAGAACAATAAGCCCAAAGTTAGTAGAAGGAAGAAAATAAAATGAAATAAATACTAGAAAGACAATGGAAAAGATCAATGAAAGTAAAAGTTGGTTTTTTGAAAACATAAACAAAACTGACATCCTTTAGTTAGACTAACTGAAGGAAAAAGAGAGAATACTCAAAAGAAATCAGAAATGAAAGAGGAAACATTACAACTGATACCTCAGAAATATTAAGGATCATAAGAAGCTAGTATGATAATTACATGCTCACAAAGTATATAACCTTGAAGAAATGGATAAATTTCTAGAAACAACCTATGAGAGACTGTCTTATGAAGAATGAAAATCTGAACAGAGAAAGTACTAGTAAAGAGATTGAATCAGTAATCAAAACTCTCTTCAACAAACAAAAGTCCAGGACCAGATGGATTCACTGGTGAATTCAACTAAACATTTAAATAAGAATTAATACAAATTCTTCTCAAACTCTTAAAAAAATAGAAGAGGAGGAATACTTTCAAACTCATTTTATGAAGCTAGCACTAACTTGATTACAAAGCAAGACAAGGACACTATGAGAAAAGAAAACTACTGGCCAATATCCTGGTGAACAAAGATGCAAAATCCTCAACAAAATATTAGCAAACAAAATTCAATAGTACCTTCAAAGGAAAATACCCAGTGGTATTATTCCTGGGATGCCAGGATCTTTCAATATATGCAAATGAATCAATGCCTTATACCATTTGAACAAAACGAAAACAAAAAAATCATATGATCATCTCAATAGGTGAATAAAAAACATTTGAAAAAATTTAACATCATTTCATGATAAAAACTCTCAAGAAATTGGGTATAGAAGGAACAAATTGGGTATAGAAGGAATGTACCTCAACATACCAAAGGTCACATATAACAAGCCCACAGCTAACATCACACTCAATGATGAAAAATTGAAAACTTTTCCATCATGATCAGGAACAAGACAAGGATGCCCACTCTCAGTACTTTTATTCAATATAACAATGGAAGTCCTAGCCAGAGCAATTAGGCAAGAAAAAGAAATAGAAGACATCCAAATCAGAAAGGAAAAAGTAAAATTGTCTCTGCTGCTGACACTATATTGTATATAGAAAACCCCAAAGAGTCCACCAAAAAACTGTTAGAACTAATAAACGAATTCAGTAAAGTGTCAGGATACAAAATCAATATACAAAAATCAGTTGTGTTTCTATAAACTAACAACAAACTATCGGAAAGAGAATTAAGGAAACAATCCCATTTACAGTAGATCAAAAAGAATAAAATATTGAGGAATAAATTTAACTAAGAAGGTAAAAATATCTATATACTGAAACTATAAAATGTTGATGAAAGAAATTGAAGAAGACACAAATAAAAGGAGAGATATTCAGTGCTCATGGATTGGAAGAGTAATACTGCAAAAATGTCCATATTACCCAAAATGACCTACAGAGTCAATGCAATCCCTACAAAAATTCCAATGGTATTTTTCACAGATAGGAAAAATAATATCAAATTTGGTGGAATCACAAAAGACCCCAAATAGCCAAAGCAATCCTGAGAAAGAAGAACAAATCTCTAGGCATCACACTTCCTGATTTTAAATTATATTACAAAGTTATAGTAAGCAAAACAATATGGTAGTGGTATAAAAACAGACATGTAGATCAATGGAACAGAATACGGAGCCAGAAGAAAACCCTTGCATAAATGGTTAATTAATCTTCCACAAAGTCTCCAAGAATATGCCAACAGGAAAGGATAGTTTCTTCAAAAAATGATGCTGGGAAAACTAGATACCCACATGCAAAAGAATGAAATTGTATCCTTATCTTATACCAAAACAAAAATAAGGTAAAAAAGGGATTAAACAATTGAGTTTAGGCCTGAAATCATAAAAGTCCTATAAGAAAGCATACAGAGTAAGCTCCTTGACATTGGTCTTGGCAATGATTTGCTGAATTTGACACCAAAAGCACAAGCAACAAAAACAAAAAGAAACAAATCAGACTATATTAAACTAAAAAGCTCCTGCACAGGAGAGGAAACTATCAACAAAATGAAAAGGCAACATATGAAATGAGAGAAATATTTGCGAACCACATATGTGATAAGGTGTCAATATCCAAAATACGCAAGGAACTCATACAACTCAATAGAAAAAAACCAAACAGCCAATTAAAAAATGGGCAAAGGACCTTAATAGACATTTTTCTAAAGAAGACAAACAAATGGCTAACAGAAAATGTTCTCAACGTCAGTAATCATCAGGGAAGTGTGAATCAAAACCACAAGAAGATAACACCTCACAGCTGTTAAGATGTCTATTATCAAAAAGACAAGAGATAACAAATGCTGGCAAGGATGTGGAGAAAAGGGAACACTTGTACATTGTCAATGAGAACGTACACTGGCACAGCCACTATGGAAAACAGTATGGAGGCTTCTCAAGAAATTAAAAATAAAACTGCCATATGATTCAGCAATGCCACTTCTGGGTATATATCCAAAGGAAAGAAAATCCTTATCTTGAAGAGATATCTGTACTCTCACATTCGTTGCATCATTATTCACAATAGCCAAGGTATGAAAACAGCCTAAGTCTTGGTGATGGATGTATCAAGAAAAGGTATATACAATGGAATATTATTCAGTGTTAAAAAAGAAGGAAATCTTGCCATGTGCAGCAGCATGAATGGACTTGGAGGGCATTACACTAAGTGAATTAAGCTAGGTAGATAAAGGAAAGTACTGCATGGTATCACTTACATGTGAAATCTAGGGAAAAAAAGTCAGACTCATAGAAACAGAGAGTAGAATGGTGGTTGCCAGGGGCTGGGGACAGGGGAAATAGGGAGAGGTTGATCAAAGGGTAGAAACTTTCTGTTATAAGATGAATAAAGTCTGAGTGATGTATAACATGGCGACAATAGTTGATAACACTGTACTGTGCAATTGAAATTTGCTGACAGAGTAGAATTTGAGTTTCCACCACCAATAACAACAAAAAAAGGTAAAAACAATAAAAAAATAAAGTATTTGAAAAGTATCCAATAAAGACCAAACGTGGATAGCATGGTATTCCCTACAGGCAATGCCTTAAACACACACCTGGGAAAATGGCGTTATCTGTTCAGTCTCAGCCTAGTCACCCTCCCCACCTTGTGGCAGAATCAGACCAAATCTATACTACTGTCAACTTCATCTTATCCTTTAGTGAAGTAGGGGGACAACCCCAGGGAAAAGTCCTCCTTTCCCCTAAATATTTCCTGCACCAGCTAGTTGTAGAAGTTTCATTTCCCATCATTTTGTGAAATGCATCATATACCACTATACACACGAAGTTGAAAGGCAGTATGACGTGTTGTGGAGGAGAGAATCCAAATGGTACACTGGATTTGTCACGTGTGACCTGCACACTCACCTAGCAACTATGGTCCATGAGAAAGCCCACAAAGTGCTCTCTTCATGGAAACATTTAGAAATACGTTAGTGGAGGGAGCACCTTGGTCCTTGGAAAGATCTCTGGCTACTCTCTTTGGTGGGCTAGATATAGCTGTGTATATGGGCTCCTCGACTTCAGTGGGGCTGAGGGGAACCCAGAGTAGCAGAGACCAAGCAGCAGTACTTAATCACCAAAGACAAGGTGGCACATCTACGATAAGGGACAGGAGTATATTAATAATCAGAATTTCTCAGCCTGCAGAGATATTTGGCAGTGAATAATTGATAAGTGTTTTTAGAAACAAAACTAGATGGGCAGCCTATTAGAGCACCCACTGGATCTATATAAGAGGAAACTCTAGCTCTAGTAGCCAAAAACCTGACCTGCGTTGCCCCTCTGGATAGTCATGACCTTGCAAAATGAGCACAAACTGTGAAGATACTTGTGCTCCATATGAATGTCCACCCAAAGGAAGCCACTCTTAACAACCAGGTGAATAAAATATAATCTCAGTGGATGTCAGTCAATCTTTTGTTACAGCTACCCAGTGCTGGTTCAGTAGGTCCTTATGGACCAAAGTGGCCACAGTGGCAGGGTGGAAGCTATACGTGGGCTCACAAACATGGACTTACCCTCACCAAGGTTGATCTTTCTCACATCATGCTGAGTGCCTAATTTGCCAAAAGCAGTAACCAACATTGATCCGTTCCCCAGGGAGAATAGTCAACGACCTGGTGGCACATGGATTACAGTAGACCTCTTCAATCATGGAGGGAACACAGATTGGTGTTGAGTGGAATAGATGCATATTCTAGATATGAACGTGCCTTCCTTTCCCATAATGCTTCTGTCGGGATTACTAGCCATTGACTCAAAATCTGCCGTCTCTACCGCCATGGCATTCTGCCTAGCATTGCCTCTGATTAAAGAACTTATTTTCAAAGGAAGTGCAGCAAGGGATTCACGTCCATGGAATTAGCTTACAACATATCCCAACACCTGGAAGTGGCTCTCCTAACTAGAATGTGGAAGGCTTGCCTAGTTAAAAGTGTTCCTGAAGACTCAGTTTTGGTACCAGTTGGAGCAAGGATGGGAGTGTCATCTGGTCATTCTGGGTTCTTGATACCACTTAACTAGCAGGTTAACAAAAAGAAAAGGATTACTCTAGTAGCTGGAGAAATTGATCTTGATTAATTAGGAGAAATTGGTTTGCCTTTACCCAGTGGGGACAAGGAGGACTAAGTCTGTAATTCAGTGGATTCTCTCAGCCGCCTCAGTTTTCCATGCCCAACAGTAAGTGTTAATGAAAAAATATAAAAGAGGCAGGCAGGATGGTTGAAGACTCAGACTCTCAGGGAGTGAAATTCTGGATTAGTAAAGAACTCTGACCAGCTGAGACTCCAGCTGAGGTCAAAGGAATTGGAGAATGGGTAATGGAAGGAGGAAGTCACAGATATCAACTTAGGTCTTATGGCCAATTGCAGAAATGAGGACTGAGGTCAATTGCCTATTTTCTCTTTGCTTGTTATGTGTATGTGTTTATTTGTATATGCTAACGATTTTCTCTCTTTCTTCTCATTTTATTTTATATACAAGCTACTGGAGGCTAAATGTAAAATTCAGTCATTAGGTAAGGAATATTCAGTTGAATTATAGCTGAATTTGAGGATTAGTTAATATAGCCAATTATCGTCTGTTGGGTCAGAGAAAATGAAATCCGTAAGTTTTACTGGGTTGGGGTTGGGTTTGGGAAAAATACATATATATATACAATTTTCTGTGAGTGCATAGGTTCACCTGTTGATTCTCAGCAGTATGGTCTTTAATGAATGTGTCGTGCCAAATCAGAATACCAAGAACTTCCAAACTATATTTCCAAAATTTTATCAGTTTGTAAAATTTAATGTTGCTACTCGTGATGATGCAAACACACTTATTATGATCTGTCTCTGGGTTTGTATGTGTCAGTTGATTTTAATCTCTGTCCTAGTGGCAGTTAAGAGTTGAAGTACTCCATTCAGGAAGCTCCCCTCAACTGTCTACTTAAGCATTTAAAATATCTTTACCAAAATCTACACCAGAAGGTTTGTGTATCAGTGTCCTAGGAATCGACATCACGGATGTGTGATGTATGACGATCCAAGCCTGCCTTTCAAATCCTCCGCAGCCCTCTAAGTTTAGAGCCATACTTGATCATAGGTCTTGCAGAGGTTCTGCCACTTGTCACAACCAAGAGAGCGTTCACTCGGATCCTGGGTTTGCCTCAGAGTGAACTTTACTATAAAGAATCTTGCAGAAACTGAGAGGGAGTCTTTCCTGAGCTTCCAAACACAGATTGTATAACTGATTTTTTGCCTTTGCTAATAAATATTAACATGTTTGACAGAATTTAGAGTAAGACTTCCTGGTAGCAAGGATTGAGGAAGAAATGGATAGTGTCCAAGTACCTTCCATTTACCTCTAATGAGCAAACATAACCAATACTCACCAAAAGCACCCGACAATTGTGAAGGACCACATTGGCTCTAAATTGACTAAAGTCAGCTCCCATCGCGTTCAAACAAAGACATGGATGGAGGCCCCTCTTAGCTAGATGTTATGCTGAGTCAGTTATGAGAAATGCTACAGTGCAGGGTATCACTTGTTTAAATGATATGTTTAGAATAACAAGTCTAATGAAATGTGTGAATATTTTGTCTTTCATGTATATGAGATTGTAGAGCCGTAAACCTGTTGACTCAAACTGCAGACATCACTGAAGGGAGAAGCAAGCAAACACCACCATAACTGTCTAGTCTACTTTTCTTCAAGTGTGCTGCCAAAATACTTAGTATCTAAATGTGTACCTCAATGTCAGAAGAGTTAAAATCCAGATTATAGACTCTTATTACTTCTTTCTGGAAACTGTACTTATTCTTTTAACTTTTCTAGGTGAACAGCAGCTTGGTTAGAGCCAGAGTCTGGATTGGTTATACATTGGAATCACCTGAGGAACTTAAAAAATACTGATTCCTAGGTCCTGTGGCGGGGGGGCGGGAGAGGGAGAGGGAAGGGAGGGGGAAGGGGAGGGGGGAGGGGCAGGAGGAGGGGAGGGGGAGGGGGAAGGGAGGGAGGGGGAGGGGGAGAGGGATTGAAGCAGTAGAAGTTTTTAAGTTTCTCCAGGTGATTCTACTGGGCAGCCAAGGTTGAGAATCACTACGATAGTGGACACCAGGACAAGCATATGGTCCAGTCAAGTTTTTTTCTTAAAAAATAAGAGTATTTTAGCAGCTGGCCCGTGGCCCAGTGGTTAAGTTCGCACGCTCCGCTGCAGGCAGCCCAGCGTTTCGTTGGTTCGAATCCTGGGCACGGACATGGCACTGCTCATCTAAACCACGCTGAGGCAGCGTCCCACATGCCACAATTAGAAGGACCCACAACGAAGAATATACAACTATGTACTGGGGGGCTTTGGGGAGAAAAAGGAAAAAAATAAAATCTTTAAAAAAATGAGAGTATTTTAAAATAATTGACAATCTCTAGTTATCGTCATAGAATAAATTTAAGTCAATGTAGGGCAAGATTCAAATTAACAAAGATGTTTCAATAAATGTCAAATAGATTTTACCACTAATTTCTGCATTATCAGTTGCTGCTTAACTTGACTTTGACTTCCTATCCTTGAACAAACCTTTATTCTTTAGAATCTTTTCAGCTTTGGGGTAGTCACAAAACCAACCAACTAACCTTAGAACCCGTTGTCTGTGTTCGCTTCCTGATTAACAGGTACAGTAAAGATTCAAAGCCCATGGTGGGATGCAGCCCAGCTGCTGGTGCTGTGAATTGTTGATGGCTCCCTCAAGCCAGTGCACGGTAATTAAGCCACAGAGGCTGCCTGCCTGGGTTTGAATCACTACTCCAGATCACTTACATGGGGTCATTTCAATAGCCTTGTGATCCTAGAGAAAGTTTAATTTCTTAGTCCTTCAACTTCCTCATCAGTGAAATGGCAAAATAACAGTAACTGTCTCAGAGAGTTGTTGGGAGTAATAAATGGAACATTATAGATAAAACCTGTAAAGCAGTACCTGGCACATAGTAAGCACTCAGTAAAGGACAGTTAGATTATTATCTCATTAATTCTTAGCTGATTTTTTAACATTGGTAAACTTTTAAATCACTCCACTTCCCATTACTACCTATTCCAAAGGCTTTTTCCTTATGCCTGTAGACACAGAAACACCGGAGAACTCAGCTTACTCCATAGCCAGTTCCCTCTTATGTATTCTGGAAGGATGAGAGTCCTCAAACACCCCAAGAAGTTTGTTTCTAATAAAAAAAAATTATATTAGCAATCAGTTACTAAATTTAGCTAACTCAATTACCACCGAATGATTTCTTTGTTAAATACTGGATTGTTTGTCTGTGCCTGTGCTGGCCTTCCAACACTACACACGCACATGAGCACATTAAGATCAATTCCAATATAATGAGAACGCAGACCTTAAAAACTAAGTTATATGGCAGCTGCCTTGTGGAATATCAGTTACTGCTTGAGGGGGCAATCATGGAACAGAGCACAGCCTAGGAGGAGGGGCATCTAAAGAAAGATTCAGAGAAGGTGAAAACCAGGAAAAGCTGTGAAGGCCTAACAACTTGGTCTACTTCATAATCTCCGTCCAGTCACCCATGGAAGCTTTCCCTTGAAAAAGTAAGTATGAAAGGAAGAAATATCAACCAAAGTTGAAAAACCTGTGTGTCTGTTACTTCTACTGCAAGCCTTTGGGAGGAAACAGGCGTTGTGGTCACGGCTAAAGCACATCCAAGCAGGAGGATGCTCCATTGACAATGCGCATCCTCAAGTTGGAGCATTTTATGCTCCAATCTAGTGCTGCCACTAGAGCTTTCTGTGATGACGGAAACGTCTATTATCTGTGTTGTCCTCCATGGTAACACTTGCCATGTGTGGCTATTGAGCACTTGAAATATGGCTAAACATAACTAAGAAGCCAGTTTCAATTATATTTAATTGTAATTCACTAAATGTAAATAGCCACACATGGGTAGTGGCTACTGTACTGCACAGTGCAGTTCTAGACTCTGAAGGTAAATTGAAGAAAAAGGCAACGCTCTTTATACAGTTTTAAAAGCCTCTGAAAGTAATGGGATATGTTTCACGTGTGTTTGCCTCCCCAAATCCATTCTGCCTCTCCCTCATGGCAGAGCAGCCTGGGGGTCAGGTAGAATTGCCCTTCCCCAAGTAACTGCTTTTGTCCTCAGACAATCCATGCCAAAACCAGTCAGCACATGGAATCCTGGTCACGAGAAATGGTTCTGGGAAAGTCCAATGAACACAAACCTCATTGATTGTGGAAAGCCACTCTCCCCTTCCCACCTCTCAATTAGGAACAAGAAGCATGGGGCTCCATTGATACCGGCAGCCATCTTGCAGTTGTGGAGGAAGCCAGCCTGAAAGCTCAGCTGGCAGAGGAAGGAAAAGCAGCAAGAATTACAGAAAAGTGGAGGCATGTCCTGATCATACTTGAAGCTCACTCATTGGTTTTTGCACTTTCTAATGGTGCACTGTCATCAGATTTCCTTCTCTAATGGTCCCAGTGCCACCCTATCCCTCATGTCATGCCAATCAACCAAAAATGTTCCTTATGGGAAGATCAAATGGATTTCCTTTTTTTTTTTTTTTTTTTTTTTACTATATGCATTGTTCAAACTCATGCTGAATTTCAGATTCATATTGGCTCTATAATTTTTGAACAGTATTTTCTTCCCCTGGAGTTTCTGATTACTTTGTGTTTTTCCTCAAGAGATGATGCATATGCCTTTTCCATCAGATCCCTAATAACCTAATTTCTTATTCATTTGGTATTTTCCTAAAATCTGTTTCTTCTCCCTAAGATGTTTTATTTGGAGCCTACTGAATTACTGATCTAATGCCCTGGTCAACTTGCCAAATGTTTAAATCATTGAATAGTTGATTTTCAGGAAATTTTTGTTCCCTTTATGAAAGCTTAACATTTATTTTGTTTTATCCCCATCCTGTCCCTGCTTTCACTCTTATCATTTCATAAAGGAACAAATAAATGGGCTTCCCATTAACACTGTTTACTGCTTTCCTATTTATGTGAACTCATGTCCTGTCCTTGCCTCTGCTGTGGCCCAATTGCCACCACAAAGTATTTCTAACCAAGGCCGGAGAGAGCAAGAGCATACGTCAGCCAAACACCCCGGGGATTGCACTTATAAGAAAACTCACCCACTCGAATAAAGGGTCAGTGGCTGGAGTGAAATACAGGCTTCAAAAGAGGAAATCCTGCCGTTTGCAACAACATGGATGGACCTGGAAGACATTATGCTAAGTGAAATAAGTCAGACACAGAGGGCGAATGCAACCTGATTCCACTTATACGAAATATCTAAAATAGTCAAGCTTACAGAAGCAGAGAATAGAATGGTGGTTTCCAGGGGCTGAGAGGAGGAGGAAATGGAGCATTTTTGTTCAATGGATGTAAAGTTGCAGTTATATGAAATGAATGGGTTCTAGGGATCTGTTCTACAACTTGGTGCCTGTAGTTAACAACATGGTGTTGTGCACTTTGAAACTGAAGAAGATCGATCTCATGCTACGTGTTCTTACTGCAAGAAAACAAAGCAAGAGAACACAAGAAATCTTTTCGAAGTGATGGATATATTTACTACTTTGTTTGTGGTGATGGTATCATGGGTATATGCATATGTCCAAACTCATCAAGATGTATACATTAAATAAGTGTGACTTTTTATATATCTCAATAAAGTTGAAAACAAACATTAAAAAGAAGCTTCAAAGAAAAAATCCTAATGGTTCAGCAAATTAACCCTTTGGGCATTTTATCTGTTTCATCTTTCATTTGGATTGATTGTCCCCAGGCCACCTTTCTGGGATTTATCTGAGGGGCTCGTGGGTTATCCTGGTTGCTTCTTGATCTCATTTCTTCCTTTTGGTGTTCATGCTCATGTTCCTGGACTTCAATGACTCTAAGTACCCTCTTTAAAAAGGGTCCTAGAGAAGTAACATTTTAAAATATTGTTTTACTGGGAAGAACTTCATTTTACCCCCTCAATCAATTTAAAAATTGGCCAGGTTTAGAATTACAGGTTCTAAATCATCTTACCTCTAATGTTTGAAGGATAGAATCATTGCCTTTTAGTATACATTTATTCTGACGGAAAAATCTGATGCCAGTCTGATTCACATTTCCAGAGGTCCCAGACTCCAAAAATTTATTCAGTCTTTTATCGTCAGACATCTCCGTTTCTATCTCCTGTCACTCATAGGAGTTGCTGTTATGGATTAGAGAAAAGAGAGAATACAAATGCATGTGCTCAGTTGGTTTTGCAAAACTAACTTCTTCTGATTTTCCTTAGTGAAGTCAGCTCCTTTGGTTTACATAGTGTATAGTAGTTTATAAATGTCTACATTAAACAGTAGATTATGTGACATTGGAGGGAAAATTAGGTGGCTTTGGATCAGCCCAATTTGATCAGTTTTAAATTAGATTGTCCTGAGGAAAAAAATAAGTGAAGCAAAAAGGAACTGAGAAATGAAGGAAGATTTAACCTGCACATCAGGAAAGGCTCTAAGAAGAAGTAGGTTGAAGTGAAGCCAAGCCAAGCAGTAATCTTGTAGTGTTCCTGTTTTGATCAATAGTTCCCGGCTCAGTGATAATTGCATTGGTCCATGAGGGAAAGATAAATAGAAATAAGGAAGAAGTGGAGTTTGACTGTAAGTTATTTCTTGTTTCATAAATTGTTCCATCCAGATAATTTGCTTGATTGGAGCTCCCACCAGATTGAATGCAAATGAGTTGTAGCAAAAGTGAACTGGGAAACAGAAATCCTGAGTTTACAAAAAAGCACCTGTTCTGGAATAATTTGCGAACTCTCTGTCAGCCTGTCCAGACCTAGCGTCTCTGCATTTTAAAAAATTTTCCATTTTAAAATAAAAAGAAGGCATGGTATTCCCTGATGTAACATTATATCCTGAGTTCTAGAAACACTTCCCTTCTATTTTCCAGTAAAAGCCCATTTACATCGATTAATTAAAAGACAGACGTTTTCTTTTGGCAATGGAAACCGTGGATTGCCCCTTATTTAGTGCCTTATTAATAAGAAATACTAGGCATGGGCTACGCATTAGCAGAACAACATTTCAGTGCTGGGGCCAGGCTCTTGGCCTCATGCCTTTGAATTGCTGGCCCTCTAAGTTCTAACTGCCTGAGTCCCCTTCTGTGACTCTGGGAGACTTCTGAGTTTCTAGTGGAGTCAGTAGTAAGGCAAAGATCTTCCTTTAGAGTTAATCCATTAAAAGATCGACAAAAGGATCTGAGAGGAAGAAAATGAGGCACCTGAATCTATGTTGGGAGGATTGGGTGAGAAAGGAACCATTTACCAGAAAGTTGCATGGGAAAAAATAAGTAAAGTGAGAACGGAAAAATGAAACCTGAAAAATATTTTGTAATATATGAGAAAAACCAGATCGACGACCAACTGCTACAGCCCCTGAAGTCTAACAGCTATGAGAACCATTGTTAGGATGGGAGGAGATGGTTGAAGGTTCTTCTCAAAGAAATCAAAGAAGGGGCAGTGACCTTTCAACAAGAAGTGGGCAGGCCAAAAGAAACACAAAAATCTGGGCCATAGCCATAATAGCTATACTAGAATCCAGTTGGAAACAGTAAAGCGTTGAATGGACACAACAGAAAAGAGACTATTTATGAGCTCAGAGGCCAGAAACAGCAGTGTGCTGTTGGAGCTGGAGCCTTGTCTCACCCCTAAGTCACCTCTATTGTTTACAGCAGAAGGAACACGCTTCTTGTTTTGCTTGTTCTGACCAGGGGCATATGCGAAGCAGAGACATACATATTCAAAAGGTCCAATTGCCATGCCTCAAAAATAACACAATTTCTACCTGCTTTCCGCCCAATATTTTTGTGGAAAGAGCACTATAACTACATTAAGTAATTTTTATCACCACGTTAAAAAGAAACATTAGATTTTATACTTGATACTATTAAATATCACCCTTATGATCACAGTTTTACTTAGTAAGAAATAATTAAAATGGCTTGAATACTCAACGTAGGCCATCCACGTGAATCACGGTTTATCTACACAATAAGGAATTATTTTGTCACTTAAAATTATCTTTAGGGAGAACTTATAACATGACTCTTTTAAAAAAACAATATAGTCAATTGCATATAAATCTCAAATACCGTCATGCACCACATAATGACGTTTTGGTCAATGACAGACCATTTACATGACAGTGGTGCTATAAGACCAGTACCATACAGCTTAGGTATGTAGTGGGTTATACCATCTAGGTTTGCATAAGTACACTCTATGATGTTCACACAATAATGAAATTGCCTACTGATGCATTTCTTAGAATGTATCCCCATTGTTAAGTGATGCATGATTGTATATGAAAAACATATAGGAAAATATACCAAAATGTTGTAAAAATAGATCGTTTTAAATTTTTAAAAACTTTTCTTCTCAAATTTCCTGTGGTGAGCTTCTATGACTTTTATTGTTAGAAAAAAATCTTTATTCGGTCTATAACCCTAGGATTCTAGTACAAATGAAACTGGTTTCATTTCGCCAATTTCTTTTCCTAAAAGTGTGTAGATTTTATTCATCAGCTCCACCTCATCGGATGTTCTTAGCCCTTAGAAAGCAGGTAACTCAGTAGATAAGAATCATTTACTCTAAGTGCCAGCTCTGAGTTCGTAGTGGGCTGGTTAGCTTTATTCCATGACAACGACACAGAACTCACCCTGAATTCTGACCAGATTTTCCAAGCAAGGGGGAAAAGCAAAAATGTGTGAGGATCCAGACAAATCTTTTCCCATTCTGTCAGCATTTTCAACCCTGTACATGGTGAAGAGTTTTATGAGCACAGAAACTTCAACGCTGGAATTGACACTAAACAGAAGCACCTTGAGGAACTAATTGGAAGGCTTGCTTTGATCCTCCATGTGAAATAAAATAAACTTAAAGGCATCAGGATGACATTTAGTGCTGCCACCCTGGGAGGGAAAATTTATCGGATGGGGTCATGAATCCTCTGAAAGGGTTAGGTTAATTAATTATTTTTCCGACTTTGTAGAAAAGCAGAGTAAGTAAAAAAGGATACTAAAGACATTTGGGGGGAAAGTTCCTTTCTTTGAGCATTGCTTTTGTTTTACAATTAACCAAAAGACTCCCCTGAGTCCTAGCAGGATCCAAATGTAGGCCACAGGGACTCTGATGGCATCCAGTTACCACAGATGGAAGTGTGTTGCTCAGATCAGATACTCCTAGGAGTGAGAAGCACCTCAAAAATGGTAGTCTGGAATTCCATTCTAATTCCCATCTAGGTAAGGACAGAGTACCCTATCCCACTTCTATTAACCTCCTTCAATTTAGGAAATGAGTAGTGGGCACCACCCTTATGTCACCTCTCTCCGAAACAGTAATCCTAGATGCCATTGACCCAAGATTGTGGCTTTTCGGTTGACATCACAAAAAACAATTAAAAGCTCCAAACCCTCTTTTTCTTCCTGAACCACCATGTTAGTCTCTCACTTGGACCACTGTGGAATAGAATGATTTAAGATGGGGATGACAACATGTACTTTCCAGGATTGCTGTAAGATTTGCGGATGAAGTATCTCCAGGTTGTTTGAGATAGTTTTGTACTTTTAGATTTAAAAACAAGTGCTATGCTTCTAGTCTTTGTTGTATGTGAAGGAGAAAACCTTCTTCAAGATTCTTGGGAACTCCATGGGGTGCTACTATCCTTTGCCCGTTCTGTGTCTGGGGTTCAGTTTCTGCTAAATCCTACTAATTTGTCATGCCTGATGTCTGGACTCTTCACTGATTCCATTTTGACTTGTAGAACTTGAGCCCTTCAGCTCACAGTTCGGGAAGATGAGGGGGCCTTACATACCTATATGGCTTGGTAAACTCTCTGCCTCTATATGCTCCTTATATCACCTCTCACTCCAGTTTTTGAGCCTCTCAAACTTGGATTCTCTGGGAAGAGATTTCATCTTAGCTTATTATCACTCTATCCACTTGAACGGAGACCTATCAAACTTACTTAATGATTCATTAATACTGCTACACCAATATTATCTTTGCAACTCTGGAAGAGACCTTGAATGTCAATCTTTGCATGTCTGCTCCTCTACTCATCCCTGAAAGAAGAAAGCAAGAGAAGACAGACTCTCCCACCTTCCTCTGGTCTGAATTAAGCCATCCGTCTGAGAAGGTAGAGGTAGTGAAAGTCGATATATGTTTTAAATAATAGTCTGTTGGCTCCATTACTCCAATAAAAGCCCATGGAAGCCTTTGGCAGATCCCATAGCCTGTGGGTGGTGCTCAGTAAATGGTGCTTATGATGATTATTTCTCTTCATCACACTCCATAATCACCCTTCTGTGGTTGGTATTTAACATTGCTATCAAATTTCTCTTTTTAAAATCTTACACAAAATCACTTCCTGCTTCAGGGAAATTTCTGGTTTATTACAGATTATGGTCAATAAAAAAATAGATGTTACAGGAGCCAGCTGGTGGCACAGCAGTTAAGTTCGCACATTCTGCTTTGGTGGCCCAGGGTTTGCTGGTTCAGATCCTGGGTGTGGACCTACGCACTGTTCATCAAGCCATGCTGTGGCAGGCATCCCACATATAAAGTGGAGGAAGATGGGCATGGATGTTAGCTCAGGGCCGGTCTTTGTCAGCAAAAAAGAGGAGGATTGGTGGCAGATGTTAGCTCAGGGCTAATCTTCCTCAAAAAAAAAAAAAAAAAAAAGGACATTGCAGCAAGGATGAATCACTTTGGATTCCAACTCTCACGTTTTATAATCAGGAAAACTGAAGACCTGAAAGCTTCCAACCTACCCAAACACACAAGTAGTTGGTGGCAGTTTGAATGAGAGACTAGGGCTCTTGGCCCACCCTGTACAATGTGCTGATAAAGGACTAAGACATAGAGGATATTTTGAACCAAGACCCATGAGTTGAGAGGTTTCTTTTGTACTAATAAGATTATCATGTGCCAAACCCTATCTGGTTATCTAATCTACCTGCCACTTAAAAACAAATTAGATTATTATGATTTGGTAGAGTCTATGAAAATCTCCCATTTTGCCAGGATCACGTTGCTTTTGCACGTTAATTATACAGGAAAGCTTTGAAATTTGATATCTCCAAGATTTCAGTCAACTTCGTTTGTGGGAGGGAAAAAAAGAACAACAAGGGAAATATTGAAATTAAAAAGCAATTTAGCTTATGCAGAAGATAAGGTTGCTCGTGTAAGATAGTTTAATGTGAAGACAGGCCAGCTGGTTTGTGACTTCCACAGGTCACAGACTTTAAGAAGGAATCTGTCAATCTGTCTAAATCTTAGGTTATAGCATCTTTCTTCACTGTAAGCAAGCATTAGTGGGTTGGAAAACTCTGCCTGGAATTTCTCCATCCTGGATGGTGAGCAGTATACACACTCAGAACCACTCTGTACATTAGGAAGTCCCTGGGGCTGACTCTCCTTCTTGTTTCTCTGTTGTTTTCTGCCAAATGGTGCTCCCTAATCTGGTTTTCTGACTGCACAGCTCCATCGGTTTATCTTCCATTCCTTGACTATTGCAAGTAGAGACTCATGGGATCCAATTATTACTGTTTCTTCTTCCCTGATAGAGTTGTTAGACCTATGAGCTGTGGGCAGCCTCCACAGGATTCTTGGGGAATGTTTGAATTCGAAGACAAGAATTCAGCTTCCTATCCAGGGATAAGGTAAAAGGACATTACCAGAAAAGAAAGGCTTGAACTGCATATTAAAATATCAGAACCCCTAGTACTGGCAAGTGAGAAATAACTTCAGATTTTTGCCCTAGCATTTTCCACTTAAACCAATCCTTTGCCTTGCTCCTTTTCTCTAGAGCTAATCCCTTTTCAAATAGTTTAAATGACTTTTGTTCTTTAAACTTTGAGGCTAGGATATTACATTCTATCTTTTTCTTTGTGACATGTACAAAAAAAAATGAACATACCACTGAATTGTAGCTTATCAGTTTCTGCGTGAAAGAACAGTTGGTGTTTGTCCAATTGAAACAACTGTTGTATCTCTGAAGTTCCCACCTCTACCTAAGGACGACTTGGAATTTGCTTGTTGGGCATTCCTAAATTAGCAGTCCACACTTGTCCTAGGATTTTGACTTGCAGTTATAAGGAATTGACCATACCTAAAGCAGCATCACACCAAAGTGTGAATTCCTCTACGTGAAGTAGTACCTGGGATATTGAATCATTTTATTGTTTCTAGTTAAGTTGCCCTCAGTTTAAGTTGGCTGGTTGGTTGGAGCTGTGTGCAGGGTCCTGGAACTTGAATTAACTCCTAGGGGTTGCAAATGGAAATTTAGCAATACCCAGTAAAAGAATGACAAAGTGGTTTAGTCGAAGACTTCTTGAGGCTTTTGCTGATGATTTTAATGCTTTTACAGTAAGAAAGGCCCTGCCAGTTAGCTAGATCTAATTAAGCAAAATGACTTCTCTGATAGATTCAGTCCTCTTAATGATGACCAGATGCCTACCAAAGCCACTAGAGATTTTTACAAGTAATGATTATTAAAAACTGTTATTAACTATTTCACAACTGGGATGTTCTGTTCTCTGAGATAACTAGGATTACATTTTAAAATAAAAGGAGCAAATAAGAAAATGCTTTTAAAAAACATACGAGATTGTATAATGTAGGAGATAAAAGCCAAAAAACCAAAAACCTGGTGAACACTGTGTGGGGTGTGGCTGTTTAGATGCAACATAAAATAATATCTTAAACTATTCACATTCAACACTAGTCTCCATGCCATGAGGTATTGTTTCAGGTATTGTGGGAAAGCTCCTCTAATGGACTTGCCACGTAATCAGTGCCTCAATTTCCCCGTGGATACAATGGGATAATAATGCCAACATTATTTGTGGACATTTTAAAGAAGAAGAAACACTGAGCTCTGTAGCACATTAGGAATTCATGGAAAGTATCCAGGAATGTAAAGAAATTTCTCAATGTGTCATGATTTCCTGTGGCAAGAATCAAATGTGACTGAATGGATACTTTTCATTATAATTAGCCTGCGTGCCCATCAAGAGACTTGGAAGAATCTCTTGCTGAACAAACTTAGAGAGTCCTAACGTGAAAAGCTCCATATTCAAAGGCTCGCTGCAGTGGGGGACACACTGTGTCTCCTCCCCAAATGATTGTCCCCTTCCTTCAGAGCCAGTTCAGCCCAGGCTGTGGTGTCCACCATGTGTGTCCTTCTCTGTCCCTCTATCTCTGTCTTTGTCTGTCTCTTTCTCTGAAGTAGGGCTGGATGTCTTTATCCAGAGGTTCTATTTTCTTATCTTCTAGATTTCCAGAATACTCTACTTCCCTAAAATGGTCCCATTAGGTCAGGAGGAGAATAGACAAATCATGTTGGGTTTTCTGAGAAAAGCCATATTATCTTTGGCTAGCCTGAAGCAAGGTTCTCAGGAAAACACTATTTGTGGAAATATAGTGGTCACTGTCAGTGCATCCTTTCTCCCAGCTCTGTGCATGCATCTCCTCCAGGCTTTGCTGCTAATGACTGGCACCTTTCAGAGGTTGGCACTGTAGCCAACCCCTCAATGCAAAGAGATCAAAGTGCTTGGGAGTTTGTTAACTCCCCTCCCCCATATCTGATGGTTGTTTCGTTGGGGGATTGGGGACCATTAGTGGCACAAAAGTGCAGCTCCTTTGATTTGAGGCCAAACTGTGGAGTAATGTATGCTCCTGAGTTCCTATGGGATTTCTCCTGAAATCACACCTTTGCTTTGCTTCTCCCCCATCCATATCCTGCTTCCCATGGTTTCCAGGGGAGCTCTTCCATACCAAATCACTTGGAATCCTTGCCTTAGAGTCTGATTCTGGGAGAGACTTACCAAAGGGGCTAGGGGAGGAGGGATTAGAGAAAAAAAGATGGGAAGAAGGAATGACCACTCTTCAATTCTACTAAGTGAACATGGTGGTTAATGTAGGGGGTGATCATGACACCTCAGAAATCTTGTTCTTACCCAATAAGAATATATTGATAGTGCCTTTCCATAATTCTTCATGCTTTTATTCACTATTTAGAGATTTGAGAGCTGCATGCTATAGATGATGAGATGCAGGGTAGATGCATGAAAGGATTCGCTCAAGGACAGAAGATCCCATGGCAGAGCTAGAACTGGAAGAAGTCTCCCGGCTTTTGGCCCATGGTTTCCACCCAGCTTGAAGTCAGAGAGTTATGGTTTAAACCTCAACTCAGCTACTTATTGGTTTTGTAACCAGTGGCACAGGTAAATGTTTAACAACCAGCTTTCAGAGGAGGGAGTACCCTGATTTGTAGTGCTTGCTAATTTCCATGGTGTTAATACTTTCACGGAGGCCAGTTTCAGGCTACTATGTGATGTCACTGAATATAAAGCTGGGAGAGATGTGCACAGCTAGCTCTTGCAGGCTGGTGCGCATCAACTCCAACACATCCCTGTCTGCAACCTCTTTCTAAATTTCTTTTTATCTATGCCCTCATTTATTACATTGATATGATTATACTTAATCATGTTTTATGGAGATTAATGTTATGATATATAATTGCCTAAAACTAGTTCTTATTATGATCATCAATACCAAGGAAAGCTAAAAATAGAAAATGGTATAAAACAAGATAAACGTACAGTTTATCATTGATTTTTGTATTTTTTTAGATTGTGAAGTACTAATTATAGCTAATATCACTTGCTAAAATAATTGAGGAAAAGTTTTCTAGGGGAGAGAGAGGGAGACGTAAAGGACGCTGAACACCGACAGCGTCAGCAATGCCTCCCACAGTTTTCCGCTCAGCCAGTTGAGAGTCTTGAGGGTACTACCTACACTGGCCATTGGTTTCGGGAGTCACACCAGCTTAAGTCTATGAGTCTCTGGAATACACAACTTACCAATTGTCAATGCTATTTTGTAAACCGTTAATGAACGGTTTACATGTAAAGCATGTAACAATAGGCATATGAAGCAGTATTCTTGTCCCTGAGATCAAAGGGTACCAAATACCAGGTTGTCACTATTAATGGGATTTCCATTGGATCCAATTCAGTTTGTATTATAGCAACTGGGGATAATTACCTCAAAATATCAAGGATGATATGAGATTCTTTTTCATCACTGTCATGAGATGGAAATATCAAGAGGCATCAAACAAATGTAGGGCACTGTTGCAAAACTTGTTGTTGTGTTAATAGAAGCCATTATGTGAACATCATATCAGTGATTAGGAAATTGTTAACATTCATAAAGTGTATGAGAGTGCCCCTTGGAGACTTGCTTGTTCTTTGTAAGCATGTTTTCCAGAGAAGAGAATGAGACACGAGGTCTTTAATGGCTGGGCATGCCTGATTGGAATCCTATTTGTCTTCCCTTCCTCAAGAGCTGGATCAGAGGAGCTCATCACTAGCTGTGTTTGCACAAGTGTTACCTCTTTCTCTAGCACAGTGGAATTGGGGTTTATCCATATCCTAGGAACCTTCTCCCATCTTGATTTGCCGCAGATTATCTTTGATTAGAGTTTGCGCTCAAGGCAGGCAATAAAAAGAAGGGAGCTTAGTAGAGCTGAAAACACGATACAAAGAAGGTGAGAGTAATGTTGGCCCAAGAAGGGATCTTATTCATCAAAATATGTGCTGAGGAAAGAAACATTCATCCAATTGCCTGAATTGTGTTCGCTGGCATTTATTTGTAGGTGCAATATTTGTTTCATGACTGCAATCCTGCTTGCAACTTGTTGTCCATACTTGGATATGATTTCAACCTGAGTTCAAAAAGGAAAAAGCGGCTGAGGCAAAAGGAAGCTATGAGGTGATGTGATGATTCAAAGGAGCCTATAGGGTTTCTATGAAGCAGTGTGAAAAGTCAGCTTCTCCCTAATTTAGGAAGGAAAATCTTGTAGAAATCCTACTCAGTAATAGGAATTGGTTACAGAGGAAAAGTGGCTTTTTTTTCTTTAATAAAAATTATATATTTTTAGGGGTCAGTCCTGTGGCTGAGTGGTTAAGTTCGCCTGCTCCGCATCAACGGCCCGGGGTTTCAGTGGTGTGGATCCTGGTCGCAGACATGGCACAGCTCATCAGGCCGAGCTGAGGCGGAGTCCCACATAGCACAACCAGAGGCACTCACAACTAGAATATGCAACTATATACTGGGGGGCTTTGAGGAGAAGAAGAAGAAGAAGAAAAAAAAAAAGAAGATTGGCAACAATTGTTAGCTCAGGTAACAATCTTAAAAAAAAAAGAAAAAAATTATATATTTTTAAGGTGTCCAATATGCTGCTGTGATATGCATACACATAGTGAAATGATTACTGCAGTCAACTAATTAACACAGCGATCTCCTCAAATAGTTACCATTTGTGTGTGTATGTGGTGAAAGCATCTGAGATCTAATCTCAGAGCAAATTTCTAGTATTACCAACTCTAGACACCACACTGTACGTTAGATCTCCAGGCTTATTCATTCCACATAACTCAACTTTGTACCCTTTGACCAACATCTCCCCGTTTCTCCCAGTCCCAGCCCCTACTAACCACTATTCTACTCTCTGATTTTATGAGTTTGACCTTTTTAGATTCCAAATATAAGTGAGATCATGCATTAGTTTTCTTTCTGTGTCTGGCTTGTTTCACTTAGCATAATGTCCTCCAGTTTCACCCATGTTGCAAATGACAGTATCTCCTTTTTCAATGTGGAATAGTATTCCATTGTGTGTATATATCTATATAGATATCTATAAGTATGTATATAACTTAATTTCTAGATAGATATTTATATCTAAATAGATATAGATATCATAATTTCTTTATCCATTCATCATCAATAGACATTAACAGAATCCTTGTGCGCTGTTGGTGGGAATGTAAATTGGTGCAGCCATTATGGAAAACACTAGGGAGATTCCTCAAAAAATTAAAAATAGAACTTCCATGTCATGTGCCAATCTCACTACAAAGAAAATGAAATCTCAAAGAGGTATCTGTGCTCCCATGTTCATTACAGCATTATTCACAATAGCCAAGGTGTATAAAAGTGGACTTTGGACCAGTCTCTTCAAAATGCTTCTCAAATGAAAACAGCTATTTTTACCAACTTTTTCTAAGAATTGGAGGTAAGTGTTATTACATGAGGAAAGAAAAGAAAGGAGCCAGGTACTGGTACCTCAGCCTGCATTTCCATCCAGCGCGACCCATAGACTTAACGGGAATAGCTGCTCTCAGATTCCTAAGGGGGAGATGCTAAAAACAAAACCAAGTCCAAAAATCTCTACTCTCTCTCTCTCTATCTTAACCTCTTGTGCCCTCCCTTTGGGGGCCGAAACATCCTTCTTCTGCTTCCCATAGCGTGCAGTGGGTGATTCCAGCCGCCGCGGGCATCCTCCAGTGAGCTGAGCAGTGGGCCTGGCTCTCTGTCATGCCCCATCTCTCCTGGCCTCTTAGAGGCCTGCGGAGAAATGGCCCAGCTGGCGGGAAGCTGCTGTCTGCCTCTCAGTGGCACGTCTCCTCACAAACTGGCCAGAGGCTGTCATCTGCACGGAGAGGGAGGGAGGCCAACAGCTTCAGTTCATAGTTGACTCTTTTCTGCCCAGCAAGGTCGAGAAAGCAAGAAGCTGTTTCCCCTCCGTAGCTCTAATTTTTGATGGAGGCATGTCCCTTGGATTTTCAGGTCAAGAAGCTTGGAGTTTAACTCTGTCATCTACTATATGCATACCCTGAATCATGTCACCAACACATATTGAGCCTGGGGCACCTCCAGCCACAGTGCCAGCTGTGGGGGTACAACATGTGGTGAATCTGGTCCTGGCCCTCAAGGATCAGCTCACAGACTAGGATGGAAACAAGCCTATTGCAGACAGCATGGTGACGTGAGTGCACGGCGTACAAGAAGAGCCGGGAAGGGCACGTAGGGAAGCCTCTGAATGATACTGACAGAGAATGACAAAGAGGTAGCCTGGCCAGGTGTGGGGGTGCACCTGGGCAGCATGTTCCCCGCAAAGAAAGCTCTCTTCTTCTTCACCCAGCCTGCCCTGACCCCCAGTGCTGCCCCTCACACACAGTCAATGTTCGGGATGCCTGCATGCAGTAAAAGAGCGAGAGTGTCCCATGGCCTGTTCCCAGCTTGTCATGACTCTCTCCAGCCTGTCTCCTCTGAGGCCAGCACTTTGTCCTGTTCTTCTCTGTGTTGGTTTCAGTCTCTGGCAAGCCCTTTCCACTTGAGAGCCCCCAGAAACTCTAGGTCCTTCAATAGTCTCCAGGGAGGAACCTCAGCAGTACAGGAGCCAGTGTTTCCCAGAGTGCCCGCAAAAATCCCCACTCTGATAGACCCAGGTGTCGTATAGCCATTCCTGAAACAAGTCTTGAGGCAAAAGAACGTGCTGATTAGTCAGGGCTGGGACAATCTCACCTCAATACGGAGACGGTTTCTGAAGGAGAATCTGTCTGAATCTGAAGGCTCCTGTTAACAAATTGAAGAGGAATAGATGGGTGGGCAGGCAAAAATCAAAACTTTACACTACTTGTGTTCAGCTCCAGGCTTCGGTTTCTCTATGCATTAGATTAGGTCAATGATCTTGAGGAGTATCTAGACAGAAGAAAAGGCAGGGGCTGGAAAGAGAGGACAGAAAGGAGGCAAGAAGAGAATGACTGTATTGATAAAGCAGTGAAGATAGCAAACAACCTTGTAACATTTGAGATGTCTCAGACTTGTTCAAAATTTCCTTTTTAATTTGACCCACAAGTTAAGACACAATTATTCAGAATACCTAATATATGCTGGGCACAGTTCTAGATGCTATGGAAGAGGCAGGCTCCATGTTGTCGTGGGGTTTACATTCTAATAAGGAGACGGATGGATAGATAGATAGTGATAAAGATAGATATTGCACTAGATGTAGGAGGAGGGAAAAGAAAACAAAACAAAGTAGAGGTGCTAGCCTTGACCTTAGGGAGTTTAAACTTTAAGGATGAAACTAAATATACATAGTGAAATGGCTGAAGACAATAGCCCAATGCTATAAAAAGTACACCAAAGTACACTAGTTATGAGATACCTGGAGGCTGAAAAATATTACAATAGGAGAGAGCAGATTGGGCTGAGGTTTTCTGAGAAAAGTTTAGTGGTATCATTCTCCAGCCTTACAGCTTTGTTTGGTGAAGGTGAAAAACATCCAAGGATTATAAGAGGAAGGAAACAAATGCTGGCCAGTATTTCCCAAACTTGCTTGACAATAAGACTCATCTCTGTTTTTAAATCAGATTCCTGGGCCCTATCCAGACCTTCTGATTCATATCCTCCCCATGATAGGCTAGGTAATCCGTATTTTAACCAGTACCCTGGTTGCCTCTTATCATCAGGAAAGTATGGGAACCCATGCCTAGAGGGCTGGCAGGTGCAAATCAAGGTGCAGCCCAATGTATGGGATGTTCTAAGGCTCTCCTGCATTCTCGGCATTACTTCTTTCGTCTATTTCTGGCAAGGACTGCAGAACTATTGCTAAAGACCATCTTTTCTTCAATTTATAGAATGTGAGGATGCAAGGGCATAAGAGATGTTTACTGGATTTAGTAGAAGGTGCAGAGAATAAATCCCAAATGTTAGCAGATCATGTGAAAGCAGGCAGATTTTTTTTCTCTGGCAAACAAAGAGGGGACTGTAAAGATTGCAGATCAGAATATCCAGAGTGTGTGCTTCTAATTCAATTAAGTCCCTCTATTTCCATCCAGCCTGCTTCCCAAGTGCTCCACAAGCATATGCTGCTGCACTAACAATGCCTTGTGGATGCACAGCCCTCCCCACAGTGGGAGAGGACAGCTGCTTAACAGTCACTGTGCACAGCAGGGCAGAAGGTGAAGAACAAGCCTTGGGTACATCTTGGGAGGCCCTAGGTAGACCGCAGGGAAGATTCCTGACAAGACAGAAACCAGAACGGAAATCCTACTAAGGCTATTACTGTACTCCACATCCATAATCTGTCAGGAAATGTCTTGCGTGTTTGCAACTATATAAATAGCTAAGACCTTAGGGTTTCCTAACTAAGCTAGTGGGAATTAATAGCTTCACCACTTGCTGCGGCAGGTGGGGTCTTACTTTAAAACTTTTTTCCTGATCTCTAGGTAGCTCATGAGATTCAAGGCCGCCGAGATAACGCTGCTAATGATGAAGCCATAACCAATGAGGTACACATTAGCATTTACCACAGAAAGATTTCTGGTTCTGACTGAGCATATGACAGGATTGCACTTCTCTACTCCCTGGAAATTGGGTGGGGCCATATGATTTACCTTGGCCAATTAAATGTAATATTCTACTCCAGACTGATGCTCTAAAAGCTGGTATATTATCAGCTACTGTCTCTTTTTCTCTACCACAGTAAAAGGCAAATGGTGGCAGATGCTGGCTGCTCTTCCAGCCTGATCCTGGAGCCAGGCTGCGCAGAACAGTGCCTTGAGCTGACCCATGACAGACCTACCATGTGAGTGAGAAATTAACCTGTGGTTTTAAGCCACTGAGATTTTGGGAATATTTGTTGCTACAGCACAGCCTAGTCTATGGTGATCAATGCTTTCCTCTGATTCAGATGTAGCAATCATATGATCACAACTCATCAGTTTGCTTTGTCCGAGAGATAGGAAAAATCCATTATTAACAAATCCATAGGACTGTAAATCCCACATTATGTTTGACTGAAGGCAAGGTCAAACTTTCTTTGCTCTAAGCCAATAAAAATGTGACTTTTTATTGAAGTTAAACAAATAGGTTTCTAACTATGCTAATGTGTTACTTTCATTAGTTTCTCCAACATAATGTTTGGCTCTTCTTGCCAGTTGCTCGAGTCAGTTCACTATTATTTCTTGCCTAGCTTTCTACCCTAGCATCCTAGTGCTTCTCTGCCTCTGTGATTTTTCTCTCTTCACCCTGTTTCCAGGCTGTTTTATTATGAATCTCAACCTTAGACTTGAACAATGTGCTTTCCTGCTTCAATCTCCACTGTAGCTCCCTATTGCTTGTATAATTAAATACTTGTGATATACAAAAAGTGAGATAGATTTTTCAATGTTTCTTGTAAATGATCTAATTTTCCTTGTTAGCAAATACATACAAGGAAAGCACAGGAAGAAGCTGAATCATCTATTAGCAAAGTCTTTGAGTAAAGACCCGTAACTTTCTCCCACGTTCCCAAGAGATGTTTTGGAGCCAGACTATCCTGAATCCAGGCCCAGGCTCAGAGAATCTCCTTGTGCTCTGTGCCTCCATGAGATTTGATTCAATTAGAAATTCCAGCAGTTTTAACGCCTTATGTGTTCTTGTAATAAACCACCATACTTTGAGGCTTAGAAAGCCTCTTCTTGTAGCGGAAGGAGCCTCACTAACACACCGATTTAGTCTTACTAATTGTTTGAGGAACTGAAAGCTGGGGTGTTTTTTGAACTAGTAACCTTGTTCTTGGTATATGCTGGGTGCAAACTGATTAATTCAACTCTATTCAACAAATGTATTGTGTATTATGCCCTAGTGTATGCATATAAGTCACCAAGTGATCTGTACTTTTTAAATTCTCTGATTTTATTTAAAACAAAGTTTGTTTTTCACTAATCAAGTAATAGATTATTATAAAAATTTTGGAGATTATATAGCAGTAGAAAAAAGAGGAAAACATAAATCATACATCGTCTTACCATTAAAAGAAAGCCTTTAACATTATTTTGGATTTGGGATATATCCTTCCAGTCTTTCTTTTCTATGCATAGAAATGCAAGTCCACTGTACTCCTCACCTTCCAGACTGTGGACAAACTGCACATATAAGTCATGTCCTGAAAAGCTAGTAATCTTAATGGGTCTCAACTGGATGAAATGCACGGTCTACATGCCCATCCCTTAATCCCCTTTTCCCAGCCAGGGTTTAGTCAGGGAAGCAAAGGTCTTATGAGCACTATAGGAATAGAGGATTTATTATAGAAATTAGATCTTATACAAATGTGGCCCCGTGCTGGGGAAGTGAAGATCTAGAAGTGGAAGTTGAAGGATCGGAGAAAAAATTATTCATCCTCGTGATGCCCACTGGCAATCTTGTGAAGTCAGAGCTTGAAGAGAAATACAAGAAGCCCAGCCCATCCTACTACCAAACTGAGACTACAAAGGGGGAACTTAATAAGATGTCCATGGGAAGCTGCTGTCTCTGCAGATACATAGCTGGCAATGGGAGGTGGGCCTAAACCAGGGGCTGTAGCCTTGGTGAGCAGAAGTTCATTATTGAGTCTCTGCATAACCTCCATCCCTGCTGACATGGCCGCTATGTGTATTAGCCCAATGAGCGAGAAGAGGGGTCTCTCAGAAAAGAGGCTGACCAACATCCAGAGGATAAGTCATCTTGCCCATCTGATCATTAAGCTTCTCTTCTGTGAGACACAAAGATATTTGCATATTTTGCCTATTCTGAGAGATCCATCCACATACTTCTCCCCAGACCTCCTTGCCACCAATTTTTAAGCGGTATTCCTCCAAGTCCCTGACCATCCAACCAAACAGCTAGTCACCACCCTTGAAGGGATATGTCCCATATCTTGCGCTTTCTCCTTCTAGGAAAAAGTGAATAACCAAGTGCACTCCTCAAAAGTTCTGCCTGTTGGCAGGATATCCCCTCACCACTGTCCTCTGGGCCACCCCTAAGTGAGTCTGTAGTGTAACAACCATCTACTTTTACATACTGCTAACTTATCTTGCAGAACCATCCATAAAGCAAGCCTGAACTTTTTCTGTCTTGGTCAGCTGCTCATAGGGAACTCCTAATGAGTCCCTAGTGGTGGCTTGAGAGAAAGGAGGGTATGTAGAAAAGTGGGAACCATGAAAACCTGAGCCGCATGCTCATGGAGAGTCTCATCTATAGCAATCCGACTTGGTGATGGAGTTCTGCCATGCCCATCCAACTTTATGGCTTGGTGTATGAGACAGTATACTGTTCATGTCCCCTGGTCAGAAGCACTGCTTTGTGGAATCCCATAATGGTAACAAGGTATTCTGTAAGTCTACAGATTGCAGCCTGTCATCAAGCATTCAGTCTCTATTAGGGCCAAGTAACACGCCAGAAGCTATTTCTCAAACGGATTGTTAACTGCAGAGGATGGCCTAGCTTTGCTCTTAAACCTTCAAAGTCTGCACTGTGATTTTCCTAGAGGGGAGCAAAGGCTCCATACACCTCCCCCATCTGCCAGTCAAACTCCCTTTTTTCAAACTACATGAAAGAATGCACCTTTCCAAGACTTCTTCTTTATGCAATACTGTTCAGTAGAACTTTATCGCTCTCATTGTGCCACCTACTTTCAGTGGGGAGCTGTTTCCCCTTCCTGTGCCATCACATAATGAGGAAACCACTTGGGAAAACCGTGCAGTAGCGTGAAGCCATAAGATCACACTTTGCTGTGATAGACATGGGAAGAGGAAACAGGGAAAGAGGTTTTCTTAGAATAGAGCCCTCTGGAATCCCCACGGCCTCTGTCTGTAAAGAGAAGCTTTGATTCCTGTGAGTTGGTCCTCGAAAGCAGGAGTGGGAGGGATGATGTCTATAAATCCTTCCTTTAGATTGGCAGGCAAGACTCAAAAGAAAACATGAGTCAGAAGCTAAGTTTAAGAGGGGCTTCTGAAGATCATCAAACACATGATAAAGTGGTAAGAGCATTAGCCTACGGAGAAGAAAGCCATGATTGTCCTAGCTCTGCTGTTAGCCAGAGGATGGAGAACTGGTGGACCTGGTCTGGCTTATCATTTTTTCTGGAAATGCAAGTGAGGGAAGCTGACTCCTCAAAAATCCTTTTGGGGAGATGTGGTAGCGGAGTCAGCAAAGCTGGGCTTAGAGCTCCAGGTTCTGAGGCGTTACCTCCCCATCACCTGTCTCCATAAGGTGTGGCAATAAGGTGCAATTTCTTTGCTCTGATAGAAATTTCAGCCTCCACTGAGGCCAGTAAAAAGGATTGGGGGACATCTGGGTTTGAAGGAGATGAGATAAAGAGTGCTCTCTTACCACTGAAGTGATTCATTCTCCGTCAAAACCCTGGTTTAGATTAGGTGTCAACTCTTCTTGGAAGTGTCCTTAAGTGCCCCAGTTGGAATGTGTTGTGCCTTTCTGAGTCCCCCCACAGTCCATTGCGTGTATTTCTGCTAAGCCCTTCTTTCAGCCTGCTTGGGACTGTAGTTAATACCTGGACTGACGTCAGCATTCTCCTTTTACTAGGCCAGTTGTTCTTATCTGGGGCATCAAAACCCAGGACGTAGCAATCAGCAGTGAAATGTGTTGTAAGTAATTTATAACTAATGGTAGGTAAAATAACAGCATACAAATGATTCAGGGTGACATCTATGACATGTTTCAAACTTTTTAATGCTGTTTGACTCACTAGCATTCAAATGCAATTTCTTAGGTAAAGGAGACAGGGGTAGAGAAAGAACAAATGCACCAGAAATTGTTCATGACTCCGAGTTTGCTCCTGAGAGTGTCTTACCCATATTAATGCCATCCATTAAGTGAGTAAAGATAAAAGATATTGAGAACTGCTGCATTAGAACGAGAGCTCCTTAAGAATAAGTTTTCTGATTCACCAGTCTCTGTATTAAGTAAGTTGTCCAGCACAGTAATATGTACTTAACATATAGAATAAAGCAAAGAAACTGAAGAATATTGAAAGACCAAAGTAAGCAAAATGTATCAGGGTGAGGTGTGGGAGAGGGGCCAAAAAGGAAGTCATAATTTCCTGATGGGATATGAGTCTGTTATTTATGTGGCTTGTTTAACAAACAGTCACAAAACCTTGTAATGATAAACAATAGACATGCATTACTCATGTATCTGGGGTCGGCTGCGTTTTGGCTAGGCCACTCTGCTGATCTTGGCTGGGCTCGCTCCTGTGTCTGGAGGGTCAGCTGGCTGTCAGCTATTCTGTTTGGCCTTAGTTAGGGGAAAAAGAGCAGCCTGGAGCTGCTCCATGCTTCTCATCTTCTAGTAGGTGAGCCGGGCACATTCTCATGGTGATAGGAAGGGTACGAGAGAGCTCAAGTGGCAACATGCAAGGACTTTGGAGGTGTAGGCTCAAAATTGGCCTGCCATCACTTCTGCACATTCTATTGGCCAAGGAAGTCATAAGACCAGCTCACATTCAAGAGATGGAGAAAGAGACTCTCCCCTTTTAATGAGGAACCACAAGTTCTCATGTGAGAAAGCGTGGATACAGGGACCGTGAAGAGCTGGGGCCATCATTGCAACTGACCATGGAATATGAGAAGATTTTGCCCACACAGGAGGACTGGAGCCTAGGACTGAGGACTCTTTGTTTAATAAAGTTTCATCACTTCCAAAACTCTTCTGGCACAACTTCTGAGATTGGAATATTCCTCAGTTGTGATGGCCACAGGATACGAGTGCTCTGCACAGATTATATCACATAGCCGCAAAAGAAAGCCCAACTTTTCCATTAGACTTTAGGTCTGCAAGGTATTAACAAGCAAACCTTGTGATAAGAAGGAGACATGGTCCCTGGGGCCTGTCCTTTTCCCAAGCACAGGCCACTGCACATGAGTACTCCTGCCTCTGGCAAAGGATCCCAACCAGAGCTCTGTCACCATTTCTGGTTCATTGTTCCTCTTAAGGGCTCCTGGGGGGAGTCAGAGAAATAAATCAGGACATATAAGATAGTCCCTCCAGCAGCTCTTGGGTAGCAAATATGTATAAAAGTAGAAATGCTCCTGATTGCTTCTCCATTTATTTCTGCAGCTACCAGTTTCCCCTCTTGGTTGTTGTAAAGTTTAAAACAACATCAATTTTTAAGGACTTGAAAGTGCTTTTCTATTTAAAATCAAACAAGACAAGCATCATTTTCATTCTGGGACTGTGCTTTGCTTCTTGAAGTGTGCTGAATATATAGATACCCACTGAAAAATAATAATAATAAAAAAGCTAAATGATGGAAATGAGTAATTTCTTGGCAGCGAGTCTGCAGGGAGAGCATGACACCGCACGGCGCATATTTCATGAATAATGAGAGGAGTCTCAGAGCCATGCAATCACTGCCTATCGGGTCAGAAATTTCATATTAGGGGATTCATCAGAGCAGATCAGTGTCATAAAGACACTCTTTCCCCAGGTAAACACACCTTTTCCTTCACTGAACTGTCATCTCTCAGTTGTACAGTAGATACAGCTAAGACCTTCTGAGAGAGAGGAGGGACATAACCGGATTAGGGGTAGTTTATATCCATATGGTTCTACTTGCTTATTTGGGTAGAAAGAAACTGTTTTTAGCAGAGATGAGCTAGTAAGTCTGTGGTTAACAAAGGGTTTAATGGAGCATTGAAGAAATAGAATCAAAATGCACACCTAGTTCTATGAAATTTCACTTAAAGTAATTGGAGCTCAGAGAATTTACAAGCTACAAGAAGGACTTAAGATCTTTTGTTCTAGAAACACTTTGGTGTGGTAGTCACTAGTGCTTTCCACCAAATGTTCCTGTTCTCCTTCCTGGTTCCTTGTGGGGTTTTACTTCCTGTCCTCTTAGAGTTAGACATAATCATGTGACCTTTGTTGGCCAATGAAACGTGAACAGAAGTGATGTGGTCTCTTCTGGATGAGGCTTTAAGAACCACTGTACAATCTTCCATGCTGTCTCTTTTCTTCTGCCGATGCACTTGGGCCATACCCCGGATGGTGGTGGCTCCATCAACATGGGCACTGGAGAGAGACCAGTTCAGAACAATGCCCCCAATAACCCTTGATGTATGTGTAACGTGATTGGGAAATACACGTTTTGAGCCAATAAGATAGTAGATTGTTTGTTACTGCAGCGTACCTTAGCCTACCCTGACTGGTACACTAAGTACCTTCTTTGCTGTTTTTTGCTCAAAGCATCCTAGATACGGCCTGATGGTTAAGAATATGGTATTTTCATGATCAGATAGAATTAAGTTTGAAAGATGATTTGAAGTGACTGTGAGCCCATATAAAATAGAAACCACAGTAGTTTTGTTAGGATTAAATAAGATACTGCATTTCAGTTCTTTGGTTTCGTGCCTACATAGAATAATCTTTCCAGTCATCATTAACAAACGTTGTTAAATCAGACAGAGGTGGCTGCACCAAATCATGAGGCAAACATGCCCCTCAAAATAAGTGATATTCTTTAATTCAAGGCATATACATTTCATAATCCCCCAAACTCTACTTTTTCTTCTTTTATCCCTATGGGAACCATAGAATATTGGGATAAAGAGCACCTTAGTTACAGTCTCATCCAAACTCTTGATAAAATGGAGTCCAGAGGAGTGAGGGATTTACCCAAAGACACGTACCTGCTTAGGGGAGGAGGCAGAATTCAGACTAGGGCCGCCATATAATTTGTCATCCAAAGAGGACACTTTTGAAAGTGAAGGGAGAACATTGTTAGTAACTATGCCAGAACACGTGGAAACTTGGACTTTCTCAGGCACAGCAGAACATACGGTCACCCTAATCAGAATTTACTTTCCTTGACTCTGTGCTTGGTGTTACTTTCATTCCCAGCAGATGTCTTAATCCTATTGGATGCAAGCAAGTCTTCATAATTCTCGCTAATGGCATAGCGAATCACAGAAGAAACTAAAAAACACTGTTTCCCCTTTTGACATTCTTTATAAATCATCTTCACTTTTATTCTTTTCCCTCCCTGCTTTCTTCGGTTACCTTCTCTGTTGGTCACTTATAAGTTTAATGATTTACCTCAGTAACTGCCTCATTTTAAGCTGTAATGGCCACTGGTTGTACGAATGAGACTGCATTTAAAAAAAGTTTCCAGGGGCTGACCCAGTGGTACAGCAGTTAAGTGTGCACATTCTGCTTTGGCAGCCCGGGATTCACCGGTTCGGATCCCGGGTGCAGACATGGCGCCGCTTGGCAAGCCATCCTGTGGCAGGCGTCCCACATATAAAGTAGAGAAAGATGGGCACAGATGTTAGCTCAGGGCCAGTCTTCCTCAGCAAAAAGAAGAGAGTTGGCAGCAGATGTTAGCTCAGGGCTAATCTTCCTCAAAAAAAAAAAAAAAGTTTCCAGTGCATGGCAGAGCAGACAGGTAAGATTTACTAGAAAAAAAATGAAAATAGATACCTTCAGATAATAAGCAACATGGAGGAAAACATAGTCAAAACAGGAACTGAAAATGATCAGTGGAACTTCTCCAGAAACAGCACACACACTTGTCCACATTCAGGCAAGTTTAAAGGAGACTGGCCCTCCCTTTGTCCATGTCCAGAAGAGAAACTATACTTGTAGAGATATTGGAAACTAACTCATGAGAAAAGTCAAAGGCCCAGAAAACATATTCTGGTGTTTCCTCCAAGTTCCAATCCAAGGGCAAAAATAAGCCACGTAGAAGAGAAAAGCCATGTGAGCAGTTTAGGTGCCAGGGACTCTTCTCCACTCCTGAACAAACATGCGTCTCCAGCCTCCTCAAGTGTAGATGGACTATGTGCTCATGGCCAATTAATCTGCTGTGTCTCTTTTTGAAATTAGATCTGCCTGTCCTATAGTGGAACCTCAGGAAAATGTGTCAGTAAAACATGGCCTTTTACACCTTTCCCCATCAAAACTGTAAGAATAAATGCAAATATATTGGATAACGAAAAGAGAATGGCAGAGGAGATGTGTCCTGGGCAGCTTCATGTGTGTTAACTGCATCCCTGAGGCACCTTAATACCATTGGACTTGCTTGTGTTGTCATTTCCATCTGCTGAATTATAATGCAAGGTTAACATATGAAGACCAAACTCAGCAAGGCTTTGAATTTCTCATTTCAGTGTGCTTTTTCTCATCATTTGGGGTCTGGGGAGGTGGTAGTACAAACCCGCCAAAGCCCTGTGGCCTGTTCCCTTCCTTCCTCTCCAGTCTCAGGCTTTGCTACGTGGACTCACCATCCTCCAGGCACACCACCTTCTTTATGCTCCTCACACAGCCAAGCTTGGTCAGGCTTCCAAAGCTTTGCATCCATTTCTCTCTTTGCCTGGGAGGCTCTGTCTTCTGATCCTCTCACGGCTGGCTGATCTTCCTCATTTAAAATTCAGAATCTTCCCCTATGATATCTATGTAAGTTATGAATCTATTTCCAGAAGACTTCGTGAAATCTAACAGGCTCTCAATAAATAGTTCTTAAAAATATGAATTAGTGAATGAATGAATTACATACCAGTTCTTGAATCAAATGACCAAAGAGCTTATTCTTTGTCATTTGACACCTAATTGGGAGACTTCCTTCTCTAGTATGCTATATTCCTCGTTGCTAAGGGTTCTATAGGAAATCCAGCAGAACCAAAGCTGTTCAGAATGCTTAAGAAAGAGAATGACCCAATTGATGGAAATTTGGATGATCCAGACTTCCCATTGCATCCCATTCAGGGTCATCTCCTGTTGTACTTCTCTGCCTCCTTCCCAGCTCTGCTCACTTCTCTACCCACTCTAGTCTCATTCTCTGCCTCTTCTCAGCCTGCAAATTACCAAATGCATCCTAACTTTCACTCTATTTTCTGAAACCAAATGTTTTTGAAAAGGCACTTCATCTCTAAGCCACTTAACAAGATTCTTTAAAATGATGTTTCATTAGAACTGATCGACTCTCAAAAAGATGTAGTTGTTCTAGCTTTCTGGTCAGAGGCTTTGCTATGCTTATCTTTTAGGAACAAGGACATCACATTTCCTCCTACCTCTTGAGCAAAATAAAAAAGCTCCAGTCCAGTAAAGCTCAAAGTGCGTTGAACACTTGGAATGATTAGGCTGTGAATGTTGTATACATTTCACCAAATGTGTTTTAGTATAATGAACTCTAAATCAAGTTCAAGATCAGGAAGAGATGTGATGCTGAGTTCCAGATAATGGTAATCTTTGTCTTTCATGCCATTACCCACTCGGGAGTGGTAAGGGGAAAGCATGGATGGAGCTACTCTCTTACCACTCTTCAGATGGTTAATTCCATGTGAGGAAAGCTCTATGACATCAGGTAGTGCAAAGTTTTCATTTTATGGGTGATGGAACCAGAGAGGTGAAGAGGTGGCTCAGTAAAGGATATGCAATGATTTAACTAATGCCCTACATTGTCTTGACTCCATTATACGATTTAAATTCTTCCTCTCTGTCTTCTTTCTTTTTTTCTCTTTCTCTTCCTTTCCTCCCACCCCCAACTAGTCTAGTGTATAAGCTCCTAATTGCATGGATGCACCCTTTCTTTTGCTTTGTTTTTAATTCTCTCCACACACATTGAAAGGTGCCATAGATGGAGAAGAGCTGACAATCAGATCAGTCAGGTGACTGCTGAATCTTTTCTGTATGTCCCTCCAGATTCAATTTCCACTTTTCTCACCTTGTTCTACTCCCCAGACAGCTGACCTCTAAAGACCCGTCATTGAGCCTCTTGCCGGGAATCCAGTTGGGATGAGTGAAGGGGAGCCCCTGGCAGGAGATAGGCGGGCAGGAGGAGAGGGCAGTGGGGATATTTGCCCTGTGTTCCCAACTTGCCAGGTCACCATGGTAGGCTGGGACCTTCTATGGACGGCTTCTGTCGGGCAGCACATCTTCTCTTGTCCTAAATGCTGGCTTCCCCCTCCTGTCGCTTAAGGCCTAGAGGGGCTAAGGGATCCTTGCTGCTATCAACCCTGGGGCACATCACTGTCCCTTGTTGGTTTGCTAAACCCTGCCAGCACCTATGGAAAAGATCCTTTTATTTGATTCTTCTTCAATTACCAAATTTGGCTGTGCAACCTGTTTCCTGCCTTGTCTCTTGTCAAAAAACAGATGGGTAGATGGAGGCAGCCATTTGTCTCCAGTATGAGGTAGGCATTTGCTTGGTACCAGTCCTCTGCTAGGATCTCTCCATGCATACTTGTTTTAAAACATTACAGTAACTGTCTGAATCACATATTATTGAGCCCATTCTATAGATTCGGGAACTGAGACCCAGAGAGGTCATATAGCCTGATCAGGATCATACAGCTGGTAGTTAGAGACAGTCCTGCGATCCCCGTAGAAGCCTGTCTGACCCCAGAGCTCTTGTGGTGATTACATTTGCAGTGCAAATATTCCCTTACAGAGGGAGACGGAGTAGAAATGGGGCAAGAGTAAGTACCCAAGGAGTGAGGGGCATGTCAGAGAGGCCGACCTCTCTGGGCTTCTGGAATCTACCAGCAAGATGAGGAAACAAAGGCTGGGACCTCTTTCACTAACAAGGGTGCTAGACCAGTAAGTGCCGGGCCTGCCCCTAGCACCAAACTTTTCATGATGGTCAAGAGTCTTTGAGAAGGTTCCTACTCACTCTTCAGCCCTCAACCCTACTGGTCACCTTTTGAAGAAGCAAATCTTCTCTCCATGCCTTTGCACCCTCCTTGATACTGGCACAGTCTGGGACAGAAGTATATCTCCTAGGCGCCCATTTAATCCTGGCAATCAGCGCCTTCATGCTTCCCCCTCCCTGTGAGCATAGAGCACAGCGCAGCCTGAAATTCCCGGCTCTGATGGAGAGCTCTGAATTATTCATCAACCCGATAATGGCAGGTGATGAGATCTTTTCCCGATATGCCCCTGTCAGTAGGTGTTTATTAATCTGTATCACCAGCCGCCCTGCTCTGACTGCGGGGCCAGAAGAAGCCCTCGCGCCGCCTGACATGTATCGGCAGAGACAGCACTTTAAAGACTCCCTTTTGCCTGGGAGGTCATCTGAAGGTTATTAGGAACAAATTATTTCTTCATTTCCGCTGACTGAGTAGATAGCCTTAATGATCTGTCACCTAGCAATAGCCTGCCTGTTCAAACATAAAGAATGGCAGGCTGATGGGCTTATAACTAGAATCAGTTCATTTTAGCTATTCTCTTGTCAAGCATGTTTCCAAGATACATATAGTATTTACATATTCATGAGCCTCTGCCGACACCGATGCCGTGAGGGGGCCTGTCTGATAATGTGATACAAGTTTGTACTGTGTCCTCAGGCACTTAAAGTCTATTAAGTGAATAAAGTCTACCCAGGGCCTCTCTTCCTGGAGGTGTTCTTCATTTTAATCTCAAGGGATGCTGTCCCAACTTCACGAGCTCACCTCTCTCTTCTTCCCTTCTCTGCTGCCCACCATCGACCAGAATCCACCCACCCTGCCTCTTATTGAGAGAAGCTCTGGTTTAAAGAAAGGAAGAGGCCAGTGGGAGATTTCCCAGCCCCCAGCAGGGCAAATGGATCCATGAGAGGTTTGCTTCCTGTTCCTTTGGGCTCCATGTTGCTGACTCAATGACGTTGTATAAAGCAAAGCGAAGGTGCAGCTGGCTTTGCAAATTTTGGACTTGAACAGCATTTTCAAGTCTCCTTGGGTTACTTGCAACTAATTACTATTTCACGCTTTTGACTTTGTGATGGCCTATGGTCTTGTCTCAATCTATCTGGTTGAGGATGGTGCCCCAGGCATAAATCTTGCTTGAAACTAAATCACTTGGGGAGAACCTGAAATTTGTCATAAGGAGAGAGATTCCTATTATCCCATCTCCAATCTCTCATCTCCGATTCCACCCAAAACATTCCTCCTATTCCTACTGTGATTCTCAAAATAAAAAATGCAATTAGTATATGTGTCGCTACTCCTATTTGGACATCTGTCTGCTAAATTTATTTGTTTGTTTGTTTATTTATTTAGCAGCCCATAGGTTGTTCCAAGAAACCCTGAAAAGCCTAGGAATATAAGCTGCCCTATAATTCTAGGATGTCTAAGTCCACTTTGAGTTTGTCCCATTTCACCCAGTGCGCAAGTTCCATCCTCATGGATAGTTAGGTGCCAAAGAAAGCAAATTGCTGTTTAAAGTACTGCTGAGGTGTTCTTGAGTGTAGGAATGTCAATCGCTTACAATGAGGAGTACTAGAACAATAACACCCCGTAAAGGAGTTGCTTGGGGAGTCTTCGGAAAGCCACTCACTTCCTTTAAGAGTCAGTTTTTCTGCAAGTGAAATGGGGATAAAAATTTGAGTCCTTGTTGCTGCTCACAAAGTCATTCTGAGGACTAATAAGAGAAGAAGTTGGTGAGTGTCCTGGAAATCCCTTGAGAAGCTGGCATTAAAATAAACTAAAAGCATAAGTGTTTGGCAGGTAAATAACAATTCCATCAAGCTAACTGCGTGCCATCCATTTGAAAATGTGTCAGAGCACTCTGAGTTCTCTTTTGCAGGAGCTTTGGGGATGTCCCACTATGGACATGGACTCCAGCTGTCAAAGAAACCATAACGTCAAATGAAAGCCCAAGGTAACCAAGGGGATTTGCTCTGGTAGAAAAGAGTGGGATCCTAGGAGCCCCATCCTCTGGGTCTCCTCTTCTGCTGGGACTGAAGGAAACTCTAGTTTCAAGAAGGAAAAGTTGAAAATCTAGGCCTTTGTGGTCTAATATGCTTGACACTAGCCTGAGTGGCAATTTACATGTAAGTTTAAATTAATTAAAATAAAGTAAAATAAAAAATTCAGTTTCTCAATCATAGTGGCCACATTTCAAGCGCTCCATAATCACATGTGGTTAATTGCTACCATGCTAGACAGTGCAGATACAGAACATTTCCATCATCTCAGAGAGTTCTATTGGACAGCACTAGTCTAGGCCATTCTCAGGCTTGAGCGTGCATAAGAATGACTCAAGAAAGCTTCTTACAATTTATATTTCTGAGACTCACTCTCAAGAATCTGATTCAGTAGGTTTCAGGGAAGTCATGGGAATCCGAATATTTATTCCCCAGATAATTCTGATGGAGATACTTGGCGACAAAATCTGGCTTTATTAATGCTACTCAAAGTGTTCCATAGACCAGCAGCATTAGCACCACCTGGGTGCTTGTTTGAAAGGCAAATTCAGGAATTTTGGAATGGGGCTCAGAAATCTGTCTATTTACAAGCTTTCCAGGTGATTCTTACAGATGCTAAACTTTGAGAACCCCTAGTCCAGACAGTAGAGAAACACAACTGTAGCCTAAAAATTATTGAAATTTTAGATATAAATATTCACAGATTAAGATGACTGTATTAGAATTTACTTACACTTACGCGGAATCCACTTTTATAAAATTCATTCATCCACCCATCCTTCCATCCTTTCATTCATTCACAGCTTTTAGGATGTCTATTATACACCGGACACTGTGATAAGGACTGGGAAAAAGCAAAGAACAAAATTGTTACAATCCTTGCTTTTATGAAGTGTGTAGTTTACTTGTTGCTAACTCAATTTTTATTATTTTTCTTCCAGTTTTTGGTGGGATGGAGTAAAAATAAGGCTACTTATTCAACTAGAGGCCCATTCATTGCGTTGGTGAGCCCTCCAATTGTTTGCATAGAACAGAGCAGTAGACGGTATATTCAGACTCACACAGATATTCAAGGGAAGATAAGACTAGAAGTCAGTTTTCCATGCTCCAAGCGAATACCACTAGTGTTCGGGGAAAAAGTGAGTAATGGAATTTTCTAACTCATTTATAGTCAAGTGTTCCAAGTGCTTACTTTAATGGCTTTAACTACGGAATATTTTCAATAGCAATTTGTATAAAACAAAGTTTTATCATAGCATTGATAAATATCCTGGTATTTATGGATTTCCCCTTTGTATTCCACTTTTTCCTCAATGTATATTTTAATGTATTTTATATAATTTTGTTGTTTAATTCTTTTATCATAGAAAACTTCAAACACATAGAGAAGTAGAAAAAATATAGCAAACTCACATCTACCACCACCTAGATTTAATAATTCTTTCAACATATGGCTAATCTTTTTACATCTCTCTATCTCTATCCAATTCCCTCCTCCATATTATTTTCAGGCAAATCCAAGATGCTATCTTCTCTCAATAGTTGGGTATGTATCTCTAAAACATAAAGACTGTTAAATACACACTCACAACCACAATACCGTTATGATCATAGTATAAACTTGGAAAAACTTTTTAATGTTTTCAAAGAGCCAGTTAGTGTTTCAATTTCCGTTTCTTTCAAGAATATAATTTTTTCACTTAATCTGAATTAATACAAAGTCCACATATTGCTATTAAGTGATATTTATTAAGTCTCTTTCAGTAAATTAATAATCCCTCCATCTCTTTTTTGTCCTCTTGTAATTAATTCATCAAATAAATTGGATTGACTGTCTTGTAGTTTCCTACATTCTGAATTTTGCTAACTGTGTGTCCCTGGTGTCATTTAGCATGTTCCTCTATTCTCATATGTCCTGTAAATTAGTAGCTGGATCTAGAGGCATAATCATGTTTAGGTTTGATTCCACCCCCCCCCCACTCCCCCCCCACTCCCCCTCCCCCAGCCCTGGCAAAACTACTTCACAGGTGGTGTTGAGTTCTTTCATCAGGAAGGACTTAATGTTGTTTCATGGTGTTAGCAGCTGTTGATGATTAATGCCTAGATCCATTAATTAATTTGGTTTTCAAAATGTGATACCCCAATTCTCTGATTCCTTCTTCATCCATTAGCTGGAATACTTTTATAAAGAGAAGCTTTTCCTCATCTACTACTTGTTAATCGAGTGAAACAGTTCATTTAGATTCTTCCCCTTTATTTACCAGTTGGCAAATAACAAGTTGGTTCACTAGCAATTAGTTATATTTAGCTATTTTCTTTTCCTTTCTCTCTCTCTTTTTCTTTCTTTTCTTTTTTTGGTAGTTTCTCACTATGAAATCAGTTGAGCCATATTTGATACATTCCTTTTCATTGCAATTACTGTCTTTATTGATACTCAGATTGCCCCATCTTTGCCCAGTAGGAGCTTTCTCAGGTTGGTTCCCAAGTCCTATTGACAGAGTACTCCTTGATCACTTCCTTGTTATCCATTATGATAACATGTTCTGGGCTTATTTTGTATATTTCCTTCCCCAGAACCTGGAATTAGATATTTCTCTTATGTAATTTGTTTTCTTTTAGTGAAATATGTTATTTGGAGTAAAAAATTTAAGGGTAATCATTGCTACTGAGTTGATCACTATCTCTAGTCCTATTCAGGAAGCAGATCTGGGAAATATATTATCTTAAGATAAAATACATCATGAGTTTAAACCGATTTTTCTAATTCCAATTCAATAATATAGGGTATTTTTGTTGTTAGCTTCTTTGATAGTACATACACTGTAAATTGTCCCCCAAATCCCTCCCACTTTTAGCTGCTGGTCTTAAATTAGCTAGATACACCTGCCAGTGGATACCTGCTAGTTTTGTTGCAGTTCCCGCCCGCTTAGGTCTGTCAGCACCCTGTGTGCTCCCTTGGCCTTCCTCCCGCACAGATACTGATACTATGCTGATTTTGTAGATGCTGTGATGCTGCTTTTTTTCCTACCTGCGCTCCTTTAGGGGTTCATGGACTACTTTACCATTTAGTCTTGTTTTAGATGTAGCCGGTGGGGTTTTGTTTTGCGATCCTAGTTCCTTTGTCTCCTTTAATGGGAACATTTGGTGAAATTCACCAATTGAACTCCCATATTCCTCTCAAAGTGCATTTTAAATTTAGTGCTATGTTATGAGAGATAATTTATTTTCACAACATATTTTTAATAGAATTCCTATTTGTGGCTCCAGTTTCCAAAGGTTGAAAGGAAAAAGAGAACCAAGTTTTCCCAGGTGACAGTAGGGATGTTTAACAAAAGGGTTACAGCCTGAGGCCTCTCATCTTTGTGAGTGACTAGAGATTTCATGGAGCCTCAAAACTCAGCTGAAACGATTGTGCTCAACATTGTGTAGCAAAAATCCATTTTTAAAAACTTAATATTCCAAAGAGAAAAGAAAATGAAGGGCGATACCACAAAATACTTTTCTTTTCAAAAAAGTAATTCTCAATGGTTGAAAGGCAAAATAGGAGAAAAAGTTTAGAATGAAGGAGAACCAAGTAACATCTATCTATAAAAAATAACCAATTATAATAAGATATTATGTGCACATTTCTTCCAAGTATCCATTTTTGAAGACCAGATATAACCTAAAAGTTCAGGCCGGAAAATAGATTATAATATTATAGCCAATAATCCAGAGCTTGCTAACACTTGTTTAGTTGTTAGAGTGGTTGCCAGAGAGCATTTTATTCTCTGGTACCAACTCATATATTTTCATTTTTACAGCATAAAAACTGTAAAGCATTTTACAATAACATTAAAAACTTGCATTGTTTGTTTGCCACCTTCTATGTTTTGCTTCAATAACTTTTTTGTATTGAGATAAAATTGACCCATTTTAAGTGACTAACTGAATGTTATTTATATGTATATTCACAAGGTAGTGCAACCTTCATAACCATTTAATTTCAGAATGTTTTCATCATTCTCCCCATCAAGAAACCTCATACCTGTTAGCAGTCACTCTCCATTCCCTGCCCCCATCTCCTGACAACCACTGAGGTGCTTTCTGTCTCTATGGGTTTGCCTATTCTGGACATTTCACACCAACCCCCCCACACTTGTGGCGTGTACATACAAAGCTTTTCAATTCAGAGATACTTTTTCCATCATACGTTGGGCAGTATTTCTTCCCAGGTGAAATCTGTATGTGCATGTCTACTCCGTCTTGCAGAGCACAGTGGTCCATGTCGTATTGCTTTGGCTTTCGTCTTTTGAATTAATGCTACTTAATAGCTGATATCTATCACTCGTCTCTCATTCCGCCTGCCTCCTCTATTGCTTGGATTATGGAGATATGAACCCCTTTACTCACCCTGATGGATCAGAAAAATTGTCTTTTTCTGATCAGCTAAGTCATCAATTGGTCAAATTCAGGGTGTTTCAGTTTCCCCATCTTTGAGATACTTAAAAAAGCTCTCCTGGAAGGCTTTAATGCCTCTACTATTCATTTTATTGATTCGCTTATCCCTCTATTAAAGAATGATTGCATCCCCACCATGTACTATGTGCTAAATCCTGGGAAAACAGGAATGCTTTCAAGTCACTAGTTTACACTCTAGAGAAGTCAAATACACAGATAGGCAATCACCACAGAGTGTGATAAGGGCGACAATATCGCATGGTACTCTGGGAGCGCTTGAAGGGCAGCCAACTCAGTTTTGGAGGTTTGCAGAATGCTTCCTTGAAAAAATGTTATCCAAGCCAAAACCTTAAGGGTGTGTAGAAGATGAATGACGGGGGGAATAAGGATAGGGGTGAAGATAACAAGTATTTCCTTGGATTCTCACTACATTCATTTAATAAAGTTAATTTTCCACCTTCTTTAAGTAAAAGTATGGTAGGGTATATAGAGATAAATTTAGAGTATGTGAAAGTCCATATAAAGTTTATATATATATATTTCGGTGAGGAAGATTGACCCTGAGTTAACATCTGTGCCAATCTTCCTCTATTTTATATGTGGGATGCTGCCACAGCATGGCTTGATGAGTGGTGTGTAGGTCTGCACCTGGGAGCCTGCAAACCACGGGGCTCCAAAGTGGAGCTCCTGAACTTAACCATTACACTACCAGGCTGGTCCCTAAAGTTAATATTTTTGAATGAATAAATACATCCCAGCCCATGCCATGAAAGATTTTCTGATCTAATAGAAGAAATACAATTTGTTGCCTTTTTTGACCCTCAGCACTTACAAAAAGACCAACACAAACCAAGAGTACAATACTAGTTTGTTAGTGATCATAACAATGATCAAAATGGAAACTCGTTCTTGAAAAAAATGTTTTGTAAAAGAGCGAAGAACTGTATATACTTAGGGTGCTAGGAAATGAAAGCTGATTCATAAGTCAGGCCAGCCTCACGTAATGCTCCTGAAACAAAGGAATTCTCAAATGTCAGGGGCTTAACGCAACAGGAGTTTATAACTTGCTCATATCACAATCTGATGTGAATTGGGAAGATTTCCTTCACATCTTCCCAGCTAGCAGAGAATTGTGAAACCAGGCTGCTTCCTTTTCCCCCCCTCAACTTTATTGAAGTATAATCAACAAATAAAAATGTCACATATTTAAAGTGTACAATGTGATAATTTGATACACGTATGCATTGGGAAATGACCTCCACCATTGAGTTAATTAACACATTCATCACCTCACATTATTTACCTTTTTTAGGGGGGGAGAACACTTAAGTTCTACTCTCAGCCAATTTCAATTATCTAGTACAGTGTTATCAACTATAGTGGCTGTGTTATACATTAGATCCTCAGAGCTTATTCATCTTATCACTGAAAATTTGTACCCTTTTACCAACTTCTCTCTATTTGCCATAGGCCCAGACCCTGGCAACCATCATTCTATTCTCTGTTTCTAGCAGTCCAATATTTTCTTTTTTACATTCCATATATAAGTGATACCATGCAGTATTTTTCTTCTTTTGTGTGACTTAAGTCACTCAGCATAATGCTCTCCAGGTTCATCCATGTTGCCACAAATGGCAGGATTTCCTTCATTTTAGGGCTGAATAACATTCTACTGTATATATATATATATATATACACCACATTTGCTTTATCCATTTGTCTATCAACTGACACTTAGCTTGTTTCCATACCTTGGCTATTGTGAATAATGCTGCAATGAACATGAGGGTCCAGATATCTCTTAAAGATAATGATTTTGTTTCCTTTGGATACACACCCAGAAGTTCAGTGATGCTTGAGTCCTGCCAACAAGAACGAGAGTGAACTTGAAAGCAGATCTAACTCCAGTTCAGCCTTGAGATGACTGCAGCCCGTGACACCTTGAGCATACACTTCTGAGAGACTCCGATCCAGAGGCACCCAGCTAAGTCACACCAAGATTCCTGATCCACAGAAACCAAGATTTTTTAAGCCACTAAGTTCTGCAGTAAATTTTTTCACAACATATGTAACTAATATTCTAGTATGGCAAGACAAGAGAGAATTGGAAGATCAAGTGGAACGTTTTTTTCAAATCCCGGCCTGCAACTAGCTTTCATCACTTCCTCTCAATCCCTTGACTTCAGCACAATCACCCTGCCCCAATCTATCTGCAAGGGAGGCTGGGAAATGCGGAGCAGCACATGGATATTTGATACCACATTTGATGTTAAACGTTCAGTAGGGACTGACCAGTCTAATTGCAACCTGCAGGGATCAGGATTCAGTCATATGCAAAGTCATCAAAAAGTTAAGTGAGAACTTACTAGTTTTTTGCTGCAACTGGATTACTAATGGAGGTTAAACAATTAGTTGCTGATTCAAACCACTCTAGTATCAATCAATTGACCAATCAAATAGAACGTTTAGAAAAAACTTACATGCTTGTAAATTGCACAACGTCTAAAAATCTTCATTTGTAGACAGCGTTCAAATCTTTGGCTTTTCCTGCAGGATAGAATCAGAGGAATCACATATACTGCCCTCTAGAAACAAAGAAATCGCTCCAACTTCTCTGCATCCTACTCCAATACATCTCAAACTGGAAACTCATGAAGAAGAAAGATATCTGAAACAGTCAAAATGCTCTGTGTGTAAAGCCGGTATGAAATGATAATTTTGAGAATGAGAAAGCCAGTTTTAAAGTTTCAGCCCAACTAATATGCAATCCATTATACCGGGTGTTATGCATTTTAACGTATTGTCTCAACTTTGGAGAAAAGTGGACAAGCGTTCCTGGCTCCTAACTTTCTTGACATACTGCAGACGGAACCTTAGTTACCCCATTAATGGAAAAGTGTAGACTCATCTGTAAAAACATTACCTTTTTTATTGAGTTTTAGAAAGATTAAAGTTTAGATAACAAAAGAGAAAACCAGAGTTTCTTAACACTACGTATAGCAATGATTCTCCCTTTCAAACGTGTTTGTGGAGTAATTCTGCTAAGTGATATGGATTTGACAAATACCAGCCATTTCTGTCACTTTGCAGCAGATTAAAGGGTAAAGGGCTAGGCATGGTTGGCTGTTTGGAAAATAGAAATGATTAATTATCTACAATGTTCAAGATGAGGAATGTTTGGAGTGGTGTTTTTTTTTTTTTTTTTGGTCACATTGCCCCTAGAACACTACAAGCATCAGTAGCTTCTGAAGGCAGTAAGTTTTTCCCCTTCCCTTTGTCCCCAGAAGAACCAATGAATGTGCTTTGCTTATGAAACAGCATCAGTGAATTTCCAAAAAAAGCCTTTCATGTTACTAACTTTTGAGCTTTATGAAGGACTTGGAGGCTGTGTTGGCAGATACTAAATGAAAGAAGAAAGTGAGGCAATTATCAGCTAATACAAGTAATAAACCCAATATTTTTGTCATGATTAACTGGATATTTTCAAGAAAAGAAGCTAATTTGTCTCAAACAACTAGATAATTGCTGAGATTCTTCACTTATCTTGAGAATATATATTTGGCCTTAATTAAAAATTCTCACCATACAACAGATCAGTTAATTTAAATGCACATTGCAATAAGATAGTTGTCTTTTGGAAGATTCCTTTAATGAACTCATATTAGATTCTGAAATTTTCCTTTTTCCTTTGGATTCTGTTATTTTGAGTATTTTGATGATAGGAATAATATTTTAAAATAACCATATTTTTGACTCAAAGCATATCCTCATCCTCCGTTTTTGTTGGTGTGTATACCCTTCACAGAAACAGGACATCAACACGAAGTTTTGCATGTCTGTGAAGGTAGTACCAGTAAACCACCCCAAACCCCTCCCTCACAGGATGTCCCTTATCCTGGTTTAGGAGACTTCCGATTTCAACCAATTTGCTCATAATCAACCTAAGAATCTTTGGTAGCTGTTAGTAAGATGGCTAGAAAATATGCTTTTGTAACCTGACTTCTCTCTTTCTCTCTCTCTTTCTCTCTCTGCTATCCCTAGCCCAGCGTTGCCCCTTGGATTCATCCTCTATCTGATATAGTCTTTCTAAATCACCCATCTGTCTTGTCTCTCTCATGCTTACACCCCTTCAGGAGCTCCCCACTGCCCTCAGATAGAATGATAGAATCCCATCTTCTTGGCAAAGCCCTGAAGGTAACTGATTTTCCCAGTTCTCTCTCCAGGCCATTTCGCTCCTCTCCCCTTGCTGCACTCCGTGGCCGATGCTTTCGGAACTGTGACCTCTCTTTATCAACATTAGGCCTTTGACCACTCAGATCCTTCTCCCAGAAATCCTTCATTCTTACTTTGCCCAGCCACGTCTCTTCCTGCAAACAACTAATGTTCCTACTTAAACTCTACTTCTTCAAGGAGGCCTTCCTTCACCTCTCAAAACTAGTTTAGGTACAATTTTTATGGGTTTTCTTAAAATTTTCTACTTATTCTGATCATGACATTTCTCAGCTATATTATAATTCTCTTTTCCACCACCAAACTGTCATCTCCTGGCGAGGCAGTTTTTATACCCTATCCATGTGCTTTAAAAAGTATTACTGAATGAAGGTGTGTTAATGGGCAGAGCCCAAGTAATTACTTTATAAACAACTAACTCCTTAGAAGCATAATATATCTAATAGACCACTGGCCGCCAATTAGTCAACTTGTGTTAGAGAGACTGGTTGTTATCCCTTGTTATCCCCATAATGCCTTTCTTATATTAAGTAATAGATCCCACACCTGACCAAGATTTAGCTGGATTCTGGGCTACCCAGCTAGAGATTGTATTTCCCACCCTCCTTTGCAGCTAAGTATGGTTAATTAAGTTCAGACTAATGAGATGTCATCAAATTCTGAGTAATAACCTTACAAAGAAAGCATCTTCACTCATAATAAGTTAAATACAAATTAAAACTGCAATGAAAGACCCTTTTTCGCCTATCAGAATGCATCTCTGGGAAAATAGGCACTCTCATCATTGCTGGTGGAAATGTAACCTGAAGAGAAATTTGGCAATTGCTAAAGAAACTACATATATGTTTACTTTTTGACCCAGCAATCCATTTCTCTGATTTTACCCTGAAGATACCTCTTCAACAAAACAAAAAATACATATGCACAAATTTATTCATTACAGTGTTGATTATAATTACAAATTAATGGGAATATCTTAAACACTTAACATTGGAGATTAGTTGAGTAGCTATGCTTTAACTGCAAAAGAGAGTAATATTCAGCACCAAAAAGAAAAAGATTTCTCTGAGCTGATATGAAGTAATTGCCAGGATATATTTGTAAGTGAAAAATTAAAGAGCAAAAGAGATATATAACACGTTTTCTTTTGTGTTAGAAATCAATAAATAAACACACATCTACCTACTTATTTTTGCAAAAAAGAAACAGACTGAAGCAGAAACTAATGTGATTGTTAGCAGGGATGAATAGGAAGGGGGTCAAAGGGATTTGGGCGACATTTCCCTGACTAGAACTTTTGGTGGAGTCTTAAGTTTTAGCATCATGTTAATGTTTTACACACTCAAGGCAAAAAAAAAAAAAAAAAACAACAAAAAAAAACCAAATGAGCAAGAATGAGGGAAAAGAAAGCCTAAAATAAAATACAAACAGAAAAAAATAAACAACTGTATTTCCTATGAATACCATAATCAACATAAGGAGAAAAAAAAGGAACTCAAGTAATTTTTAAGCACAGTCCTTTGGCTTTACATCTTCAGTCCAGAAACAAACAAACAAAAAAACTGCAAAAAAATTTTTAACTCTATTTGGTAAATTTACTTTTTTCACAGTGGTATAGGCTAGCAATTCTGAAACGATTTTCTGTGTATTGTAGATTTGAGCTCAGTGCTGAGAGCAAGGTAGTTGTTCAGCAAGCATATACTGTTTAATCACTATTTTCTTCTAAATACTGTTCATACAAGTATTCCGACTCTTGGTTTACAGGTCATCGACAGAACTAGGATGATGAAAACATTTGAGATCACATGTCCAATTTAGCTCTATTGTGAAAATAATTGCAAAAAATCTGCTATATATAAAAAAGATTAATTTCTCTCTTTTTCTTCAACATATCACAGCTAAAATGAATTTAAATTTATATTTAATCACAGTGTATCTATGGGTTGGTTAACCTCTAGTACTGATATCTGTGATATTTTATGTGGAGATATTTAAAACAAGCTTTAAAATATAGGAAGAACCCAAACTAATCTATGAATTCTAATCAAATTGAAATCCCAACAGGATTATTTTGTCAAAGTTGATGCCTGTATTCACGCAAACGTGTGTGAGCCCAAGAATAGCTAAGACTTTGTTTTTAAAAGCAGACTTTAAAAAAAGACTTTTTAAACTGCCTGACTTCAAGATTTATAATAAAGCAAGAGTATTACAATAATGTCAAATGGCACAGTGCCATTTAGTGTTGATTTAGGTCAACCAGACAGAAGCAAGAGCCCAGAAAGACCCATGGATACTTGGAAACTCTTAGATGATGGAAGTGGCATTTCCAATCGGTGCGAAAAAGGCACTGTTCCATAAGTGGGATTAGGACATGTTGCTTTCTGTATGGAAGGGAAAAACTCAGATTACTATGTCACTTCGCACATGAAAATCAATTCCTGGTGGAATGAAGATCTAAATTGGAAAAATAAAATTTGGGGGAACTAAATTTTGGAGAAGATCCTCATGACCAAAACCTAGGAAATAATTTCTTAAGCAATATATGTAAATTATTAACCTTGCAGGCAAAACTGATGGATAGGACCATATGAAAATTAAAGACTTCTACAGGGCAAAGGAACCAGAGTCAATGCAAAAAGATTGTAGGAAGACACTTGTGATGTAGATGATGGGCAGACCGATTAGTACCCAGAACATAGAGAAAAAGTATACAAATAAACTAGAAAAGGGCAAATATGAAATGACAAGTCACAGAAGAAGAAACACATGGGAAATAAACATGTGAAAGCTTACTCAACTTCACTAGAAATCAAAGAATGATGAATTAAAATAATCATGGCATTGTAGTTCACACCAGTTAGCTTGGGAAAAATTTAAGGAGCTTCACAATATCCAGGGTTGGAGAGAAAGTGGTAACTCTGGAATTCTCATATTCTGATAGAGGGCATGCTCATTAGCACAACCACTCTGTGGGGCAACCTGGCAGATTCTAGGCAAATTGAAAAAGTGCATAAAGTGGCCCAGTAATTGTCCATTGAGGTGACTATCTGAGAGAAACGCTTTTACCTATGGCCAATGGTATGTGCACAAAGTTGTACATAGCAACAGTAGAAGAATGAATACATAAAACACAATGCGATCATATGATGTACTACTCTAGAACAGTTACAATAACTGAAAAAGTTTATACTCACCAACATCAGTAGTTCTCAAAAATAATACATAAAAAATCTGCAGACAGATAAGTACAGTATGCATACTTTTTAAAAAGGAAAGATTTTTATTATTTGCTTTCATATATGAATGTAGCAAAGGTAAAAATAACAAAACAGCAAACAAAGCATGAACAAGAGAGGTAGACATCAAATTCAGGAGAGAGGATGCTGAATAGGATCGGGGAGAGAATCCCAGGAAGCTGTGTTTTTCCTGTAATGATTTATTTCTTTTATTTAAAAAAAATAAGAAAATACAATACAATGTCAATGTATATACAATTTGGGCAGTGATGATAGGAGTAATTTTGGTACTATACATTTTATTTTTATTTGCCTTAAAATTTTCTGCGAAATATTAAAAATAAGTATATACATAAAGATACAAGTAAAACAGAAAAAGTGTGGGGTTTGGAAAATATTTTATATTTTAAGATTTACCAATTTGTCTTCATTACAGTATATCTTCAGAGCAATGTTCCATGGATCAAACCATACTTCCTTAAACATATTGTTTTATAATAAAAATTCATTGAATTATGGGTAAGCTGCAGAGGGGAAGGCCATCAAGAGCAGTGGGTGGGGATCCTATCTTGAAAACTCTGTTAATGCTACATTTAAATATCGCGGAATTCAGAGTGGAAACACCCCTGCTTAAAAAACATTTTGCTATGTTACTTGGAAGTATCTCGCATTCCTTTAAAATTTTCTTTATAAACTTATAAAACATCAATGTTCAGCATCACTGCTTGTGATTATTTGCCAATGTACATTACACAATTGTTATTGCAGTTTTTCTCCTTCCATTTCAGATAATTGTCTCTTCACCTTATGTCAGCCTCAAGTTTTTACCCTACATGTACTTTCAGCCTTGAACAATCTTGCCACCTACTTTTATGAGTTCCTTCTCTCTGGCATTCAAAAAACACTTCAGGGGCCAGCCCCATGGCTGAGTGGTTAAGTTCACACACTCTGCTTGGGTGGCCTGGAGTTTGCTGGTTTGGATCCTGGGCGGGGACCTAGCACGGCTCATCAAGCCATGCTGAGGCGGCACCCCACATAGAGGAACTAGAAAAAGCTACAACTAGGATATACAACTATGTACTAGGGGGCTTTACAGAAGCAAAGAAAAAAAAAAGAGGAAAATATTAACAGGTGTTAGCTCAGGGCCAATCTTCCTCACCAAAAAAAGTGATATAATTTTAAAAAGCCCACAAAACTTCAGTTCTCTTTGAGGAAGACTCTGCTTCTTCTTAGGAGAATGGTGGTAATTATATTCAACAAACAGCTCCTTCTGTCCTGCCAAATGAGCTCATTAAATGACAGTAACTTTACTAGTATTTAATTCACCATTTATTGATTTATGTTTGCACGCTATATCTTCAGTTTATAGAAGACAAGAGTCCTTCCAATTAACTCCCTTTGTGCAATGCCTAACAGCTTCATCTGCGTTGGAGTTCTGGTCTAGGTAGAAGGTGTGGGACTCACAACACCAGGCGGGTACATGACCCGTTCCAGGGTCTTGTTAATAATGTTATAGATACAATTCTCATCTACTGATCTTGGGCAGACAGAGAAGACATAATGGCAGGGGCAGCTCAAGAATACTACATAGGAGGAGCTTAGACTTGACAATCAGTTTAGAAGTTGAAAACAGGGATAGTGGCATTCTCTGAAGACTTGCACAGGTTGAGAAAATGTCAGATCTTCGTATCAAAGGGGAAGGCTGGGGTAGGTTGTCAAGGAGGTGAACATCATCCCCTCAAAGCCACCCCAAGGCACTTCTGCTATCACCTGATTGTGCAAAGAGGGTGGGTACAGTTGGACACGGGAAAATCTTAATTACATAAATCTGATTGTATGATAGGAGTGAAAACAAGAGCTGGAAAAGTGCCCAAGCAAACTGTTGGTCTTCAAAAATGTCACAGGGTCCAAGTCTTCATTCAGAAAAGGGAGAAGACGCTTTTCCTCGTCTTTTTCTCCATTCTTCTTCTTTCTGGGACATGTGCTGGAACTGTGCTTTCGGCAGATGTTTAGTCACCAATTTTATCAATCACAATCCAGGAAGGAAACAGAATTCACCCAGATCACTCAAATGAAGAGCCTCTGGTGAGGTTCTGCGTTCAGAAGAGTAGACGAGCTTAAGGGGAAAAATAAAGGATGATGATGCACAAGAAGCTGTTACTACCTCTTTACATTCAAAAGGTCAAAGGGGGAAACAGTGTTCATGAAACCCAGGTCAATCTGGGGCAGCAGAGGAAGGGCTTCAGGACTGGGACTTGCCTTACAGAGGAGAGCACTTGCCACGCAATGAGGGAGCAGGAAAGAAACCTCTCCCCACAACTTCCTCATGTCTCCTTCCTCTTGTCCTCTGACCTCAAACTGAGATAGCCAGGGTGCCTGAGAAATGCTCTCTGCAGACTCCCCAGGACTCAGAGCTGGGCAGAAATGTCTAGAGCATGGATCTAGGGAAGCAAGCAGAGAATAAACAGTACAACAGGAAAACAAAGCACCACTGCATTTCAGTAAAATTTTATGCTAAATCTGAATGATATATTTGTTTATATTCATTTCCCATCTTCTTACATGTCAGCAAATATGCATATATATTATTTTCCTGTTAGCAGATGTGGGAGATAAATATCATTGAGAAATGGAGAAAGCGAGACCCAGTGAGGTGTGGACATTCCCCAATGTCTTTAGGACTAACAGCAGCTGAGTCGGGACTCAAATTCAAGTTCCCCTTGCACAAAGCCCCTGTTCTTTCTATTTCACCACAGTGATGACCATGGAAAAAGATGAGTCACATACGGTCATAGGCAGTATGGAGGCAAACATCCTAATTTATGAGGAAACAATCCAAGTGTGAAGGAACAATTTCTCCCGCAGAGCTGGGATTAGATCTCTTGTCTCCTGAACTCCCAGTTAAGTGTTGTTTGTTTGTTTTTCCAACCATTAACTTTTTTAGATGTCAGTATCTTCTCTTAACACATTTTTTGGAGAATGTTTATACATGCTGCAAAAGCTTATAATTTAAGACAGCAGACTGAGTAAACTGTATTTATTCCTTCTACTTCACAAAATCCCAATAAAATAAAACTAAAAGAGTAACATTGCTATAAACTCAAAATAAGGATAATAGGGAAGGGAATCGACATAACACAGGACAAGAAGTTCCATGAAATTTCCATAGGATGGAGAAAGGATGAAATTTTCAACTGACGAAGCTAAGAAGTGGAAACTGGAGCCTAAAATAAAGAGACAAAAGTCTCTGAGAGTAAAGTAGCTGACTTTCTCTAGCACAACCTTGATGAAGCTCCTAACTCAAATTTGCAAGTACAATGGGGTATGAGTGAAAGATGGATCTAAAACCGTAGGGAATAATTAATCAGAAGTCTATACAGAACAATAAACCACCCCATACTGAATTACAGAGGGCTGACAGCCAGGCATGTAAATCTCAGACCAAATGGACCTCAGGTATTTTTTGTCCCAAATGAGTTGAACAAATTGTCTTGGATGATTTTGTTTTTGTTTTTATTTTTTAAGATTAGCACCTGAGCTAACAACTTGCCAATCTTTTTTTTTTTTTTTTTTGCTTCTTCTCCCCAAATCCCCCCAGTAGATAGTTGTATATTTTTAGTTGTGGATCCTTCTAGTTGTGGCATGTGTGACGCCGCCTCAACGTGGCCTGACAAGCGGTGCCATGTCCATGCCCAGGATCCGAACCGGAGAAACCCTGAGTCTGCTAAGCAGAGCGTGTGAACTTAACCACTCGGCCACGGGGCCGGCCCCGTCTTGGATGATTTTGGAGCAGCCAGCATGGATGACTGTGCCCGAGAATAAAATCTTTCATTTCCTACCACTTGCAGAGCCCGTCCTACCTTACTTGTCTTAAAATTAATCCTGGCAGTTATAAAACTTCTCTCAATAACACAAGACTCTCGGCCAGTCTTCCTATTGCTTTATTCTTATGTATGACTGGATAACCAACTCTAATCAAACATTTGAGAACAGCCGAAAACAGGAGCAATACAGATCAGAAGCAAATAGAAGGACTGACTCCTGATGAAAGAAGACCACAAACACACTAACTAAAAACTGACCCCCAACTTAGAACACAGAAATGAACTTAAACAAATGAGAACAACCAGCAAAAATAAACAACCCTCTTATTATCGTACTCAACAGAGTTGAGAAGATATGAACTCCCAAGTCAAGGAAGTGCTTTGAAACTGAAACAACTAGGTAATAAGAGATCTTGAAAACTAAAAATATGGTTGCTAAAATAAAATCTCATTAGAGATAAAGTATATAAATTCCCCTAAAACATAGAACATGAAGATAAATAACCATAAAATGTGTGAGAAAAAATATGTTTAAGGTCAATCCAAGAGATACAACACGTGAATGGCTGTACCTTGGGAAGAAAGGCCTGAGTGTCAAGTAGGGTACTTGCAATAAAACCCATAGCTAGGCACATCAATGTGAGATTTTAGTACAAGAAAAGATAAAGATCATATAAGTTTCAGAGAGTAAAAACTGATTGCCTCAAAGAATCAAAAACTAGAGTATCAAAATTCTCAATGACAAAATTGGAGGAATGCCTTATAATTTGTAACAGAAAAATGATTTTTAGCTTGTATCTCTACTTATTCAAATCATTAGGCTCTTTTGTTTTTGGTTTTAGATCAGAATAAAGACATTTTTCAGAGATGTAAGGGATAAAAATTTGACCTTTACTCCTCCCAAATTACACTTTCCTATGCAGGTACTTAAGGATGTGTTCCAGCAAAGAAGTGACTCTAGAAGAAGGAAGGTATAGGATCCAAGAAACAGTTATTGCAAACTAGGAGAGCAGTAAGGGATGCTTCAATAGGCCTAGGAGGAAATCAATCCAAATTTGAGTGGGAGAATAGAAGACTCTTGAATAATTAATTGACGAAATAAGTTTAAAATGTGATAAAGAAAGAGAACAAAAGAAAAAAGAAGGCAATTAGATACTTAAGAAAGAGTAGCATACTGTGCAAAAAAGCCATGGTTCAAATTGCAATGAGAAGTAGGTGAGCTTTAAGGAAAATAGCTGAATGGAATCTACCAGTAGAAAAAGGATGCGAACTTTGGGAAAGGTAAGGATATGGTGAATACTGCATATATGCCATCTTCATGCAAAGAAAGAAAGAACGTTAATAAGAAACATTGTAAAGAAGGAATAAAACTGCTTGAGAAAGGCATGATTCAAATGGAATGCAAAATGCAGATGCTTTTGAGTAGTTACTGACATGTAAGAAGTAGGAATTCTTTTGCATATTTTTCTTTGAATAGCACAGGAGATTATGTCTCTAATTGAGAAGAAGGAAATGTAATCATAGCACAATTTATGATTCTCCACTGAATAATATTACACAGCCATTGTGTTGTGTTGTAAATATGATGTTAAGTCCCAATCTATGGGCAAAGTAGAGGAGACTATTTCAGAATTGTGATTTCTGAGCAGTGTTGTCAGCATTGACAATGCAAAAATAAATGTATTATGTGGTGACAGTCAAGAAATAATGTACAACTGAAATTTCACATTGATGTTAACTATTATGAACTCAATAAAAAAATAAATGTACAGCTAGATTTAGAAAGGAGGTAGAAAAAGGTATACGTAATAAATCAAGAGATGAAATAAAATGGAATCATAAAAATGCTCAATTAGCATAAGAAAAAACAAAAAGGGGAACAAATTGAAAACTGGTAGCATGATGATAGATGTTAATCCATCTATATCAATAATGCTTTAATGTGAATGCTCTAAACACAACATTTAAAAGATAGAAATTATGAGAATGGATAAAAAAGCAAGACCTAACTATATGTTGTCTACAAAAATTTACTTTAAATATAAAAACATAGATAGTTTAAAAGGATGGAGAAAGGACTATACAAATAGTCATGCATCACTTAACAACAGGGATACATTCTGAGAAATGCATCATTAAGCTATTTCGTCATTCTGTGAACATCATAGAGTGTACTTACACAAACCTAAATGGTATAGCCTACTACACAACTAGGCTCTATGGTACTAATCTTATGGGACCACTATCATATATGTGGTCCATTGTTGACCAAAATGTTATTATGTAACACATTACTGTACTCACTAAAAAAGTGTGGTGTAGCTAATTTCAGTCAAAAAAGATTTGAGAACAAACAATATTACCTGGGATATAAAGAGACGTTACATAATGATAAAAAGGACAATTCTTCAAGAAGACATAGAAATCCTAAATGTATTTGCACCTAATAACAGAGCTTCAAAATACATGAGGCAAAAACTGATAGATTTGAAAGAAGAAATAGACAATCTATAGCTACAGTTAGAGACTTCGACACTCTGTTCCCAGTAATTGATAGAACAAGTAGGTAGAAAATAAGCAAGCCTATAGATGACTAGAACAACACTTTCAACCAATGTGATTTAATTGACATTTATGGAATCCCACACCTAACAACAGCAGAACATACATTCTTCTCGTGTGCATATGAAACATTCACCAAGATAGGCCATAGTCTCAGCCATGAAAGAAATCTTAAAATGTTTAAGAGACTATAAGATAAAGTATCTTTTTGGTCCATAAAAAAATTAAACATAAAATCAGTGGCAGAAAGATATATGGAAAATTCAAAAATATTTTGAAACTAAGCAATATGCTTCTAAATTACCCATGGGTCAAATAGGAAGTCAAAAGGAAAATTTTAAAAATATATTTTGCACTCAATTAAAATGGAAATAAAGCATGTTAAAGTTGGTATGATGCAGCTAAAACAATGCTCAGAGGGAATTTTATAGTATTAAATACTTATATTAGAAAATAAACAGGATCTAAAACCAGTAACCTAAGTTACCAACTTAAGAAACTAGAAAAAGAAGATAAATAAAATCTAAAACAGCAGAAGGAAGGAAATAATAAAGATTAACTTGGAAATCAGTGAAACTGAAAACATAAGAAATAATAGAGAAAATCAGTGAAACCGAAAGCTGGTTGTTGAGAAAATTAAAATGAACAAATCTTTAGCCAGACTAACCAAGAAATAAGAGAGAAATCACAAAAGACAAACATCAGGAAATAAAGAGGGGACATCACTCTAACCCAACACAGGCTAAAGGATAATTAAAGACCACTAAGAGCACATCTCTGCCTACAAATTTTATAGCTTAGTGAAACAGACCAATTCCTTGAAAGACACAAACTTTCAAAATTCACTTAGGAGGAAATAGATAACCTGGATAGTCCTATATTTATTAAATAATTTGAATAAGTAATTAATGATCTTCCATAAAAGAATACTCCTTGCCCAGGCAGCTGCACTAGCTATTTATTTAGGAAATACATATTAAACTAATAAAGTACAACTGCACAACTCTTAGAATATTTAAAACTAAAAACAAACAACCAAAAAACCCCCAAGAAACCCTCACAATATCAAGTGCTACAATGAGAAACAGCAGGAACTCTCATTCGTTGCTGATGGAAATGCAAAATGGTGTAGCCATTTTAGAAAAGTTTGGCAATTTCTTATAGACACACACTTACCATATGACCCAGTGGTCACACTCCCAAGTGAATTATAACTTTATATTTACACAAAAACCCACATTCATGATTGCCCAAAACTAGAAACAACCCAGGTGTTCTTCAATGGTTGAATGGATAAACAAACTGGGTGCATCCATACAATGGAATTTTACTCAGCAATAAAAAGAAACGAACTATTAAGTCACTCAACAACATGGATGAATTATAAATGTGTTCTGCTAAGTGAAAGAAGCTAGACCCAAAAGTCTACATATTGTATGATTCAATTTATATAACATTCTGAAAAAGGCAAAACTATAAGGATGGAAAACAGGCAAGTGGTTGCCGGGAATTGGGAATGGGGGAGGAGTAGACTACAAATGGATCACAGGGCACAATTTTTAGGGCAACGTAACTCTTGTATACAGTACTGTGGTGATGGATACATGACTTTGCCACAATCCATAGTAATCTACATTAACTGTATTACCAGTGTATGGCATAAGCTCACTGAAGGAAACGGGGAAGAAAGAATCTAAATAATTTTGGAAAACAGTAAGTTTTGATTTCTAAGTCTAAAGAAAAAAGAACTGTACACAAACACTATATTACAGTTTAAAAATTGGTTTCTTACAGGACTATGACTTAGCAATTCTGAAACTACTATATCTGTATACTAGGTTCAGTAAATAAATAAATATATTGTAGATTATAAGAGCCCAGTCACTTTCACTGTCAGAAGAAGAAGTTACAAATAAGCAAGTTGGAAATGCTAACATGAAACTTACGACACTAAGTTAAAGTCTGAGATAACAGTATGAACTCATATTTACACACACAGATAGGTACAGAAATAAATGTAGATACGTGTGTACACATGGGTTAGTATACGTACTTTATTTCCTAGCTCTGTCCACTGAAAGGGACTACCAGCAATGCTACCCCATGAGTACACCTAGTGCCAAGATATTTGTTTCCAAACACCATTCTTCAGCAAAAGGAACCAGGGAAACCTTGGAAAATGGTTGATTCTAGGGCTGGAGTAGGAGAAACAAGAGTCTAGACTATCTTGTAGTGTCAGAAAATCAGGGAGTCCTAAAAAAAAAAAGATAAGGCATGTCAAAAGGACATAAAAGTCAATCGGAAAGAGCTGCCAATGGTTAAATCTGCAACAACCTAAGCAAGAAAATAAATTATGGTATTATTGGATTCTAATCCAAAGGAAAAAATAGACATCCATGAGTCCATATTGATATGAATAAAGTTTTAAGAAATGAATAAAATGCATATATACATACATAAACGATTAAATAGGAGAGAGGGGACAAATCTTCCTTATAGAAGAATTCTAATTCATAAACATAGAGGGAATGAGAGAAACAGAAAATCATCATTAGAATACCACAGTAATCATTCCTGCAAGCACGATCCACTGATGAATTCTTTTTTTATTTAATTAATTTTTTATTGAGATAACATTGGTTTATAACATTATATAAATTTCAGGTGTACATCATTATATTTTGATTGCTGTGTAGACTACTTCCTGTTCACCATCCAAAGTCTAATTGCCATCCATCACTGTCCACATGTACCCCTTTATTCTTTTTGCCGTCCTCCCCGCTTCCCCTCTGGTAACCACTAATCTGTTCTCTGTGTCTATGTATTTGTTTGTTTGTTGTTTTTTGTTATTTTCCACATATGAGTGAAATCATACAGTATTTGACTTTCTCTGTCTGACTTATTTTGCTTAGCATAACGCCATCAAGGTCCAAAATTAGTGGTAGAATCCTTGAGGCAATATTTGCATAGCCTCAAAGTACCTTCTCCCAAAATATTTATTAATTTTTTTGTGGTAATTTCTGCATATATCCCCAAACTCTTGGATACTCATGGCTGCAGGAGTTGGAGCTGAATTCTTCTGTGCTTGAGTTTGGCTGCACTTAGTGACTCAGTTCTAACGAATAGAGCATGAGAAGGGAAAAAGGGTAATTTACAGCAGAGGAACCTGGCAGACAGCCCTTTATCCAAGTGATCAAGGTTAACATCACCGGTAATAAGTCACGTTGATGTCATGTACCCATGACATGACGAGAAAGGTGCCTCTTTGGTGTTCTTCCCCTAGATGCACAGCTTCAGTATAATCATGATGAAACTTCAGAAAAAAACATGACCACTACTCTTGGAAAGTTTTGAGGGTATGAAAAACAAGGAAGACTAAGAAACTTTCATAGATCAGAGGAGAGTCAGGAGTTAAGTCAATTAAATACAACGTGGAATCCAAGATTGCATCCTGGAACAGAAAAAGAATACACCGAGAGAAAAATAAAGTCTCTCATCTAGTTAACAGTATTGCGCCAATGTTAGTTTCTTCATTTTGATAAATCACCATGGTGACATAAGCTGTTAACATTGGGGAAAGCTGGGTGAAGGGCATATAGAAACTGTGCTGTCTTTGCAGCTCTTCTGCAAATCTAAAACTACTTTGAAATAAAATGGGACAAAAAGAAGTGCATGGCGTAAGAAGCAGTTTTGTGTGCATTTATTTCATGTTACAAAGGTAATGATTAAAGTAACTAAAAATAATTATATAACTATTTTAAGAAGGAGAGGAGGGGTAGCAGACCCATGATGTAAGTAAACTAAACGTCTCAGGCCATCAATGCAGATCGTCAAAGTTCGTTTCAAAAACTGATAACTCAATAAATAAACCTATAATTGCATTACTTAGAAAAATTGAGTAGCCATCGGAAAATCTTCAAACAAACTTGGTTAAGGGAAGTTTCTTATTGGAGCAGGATATAGTGGCCAGAAATGGGAGTCCGAGACTGTGACTGGCATTACCATTTCGTCTGCAAGATCTGATTTTGTAACCATACGCACATGTTATTTCAATAAAAATTACAAAATAGTGGCATTCCATAAAGGGGGCTCCTTGGTCAATTGGCTTGAAATACATTTAATACTTTTCCTCTCTCTTGGAGAGTCACGATACCTATTGCTGTATTAAAAACTCAGAGAAATTATAAATCAAAAACAAAACAAAAGAAACAAACTTTTGTAAAGCAGCATTCCTTGAACTTATTTGACTTCAGAAACAGATATTAGCCCTCTGAGCAGCTATCAGGAAGTAGAAATCTGTTTGGGGAATGACGCACTTTGAATTCTTGAACATTAAAGGAAAACCACACCTGAGCAACTGATGTAAGGCCCTCTAACTGGTGGCACAGATGAGCTCCTACCACTCTCTGGAGCCCTTTAATTACGAAACTCATTGCCGTGGCTGCTGTCTGTCTCCAGTATCCACCCCAAACACCCCAATAGTGTAGCACAATTTTGCCTTCTTAGATTCAGTGTCCTCACTGCTACTTAATCATTTTGCGGGTCTGTACCAACCTCATTCTGATTCTGGAAATATGTAAATCACTCTTGATGTCTAATTCTTCTGCTATTCCCCTCAGTTAAAGAGTGAGACAGAGCCCCAGGATTCCTCTGTTGGATGTCACCTCTCCTGTGTGGGACAAAGATCACACTCTGCCTTGAAACTCAGTAATCAAAAAGATACGCTTCTCTCCTCTGGGTCCTTCAAAGCCTCTAGTGCTGTGGGGAAATGGGAGGCTCTCTGTCTTACCTGGATTTTGGTCCTAAAGGGATGATTTCTGGAAGCCAGACAAAAATCTACGACTGCAGCTGTTGTAACTTACATGGTCCTGAATCAAGGCAGGTGGATTATGTATTCTCTTTGTTTTCACTCTGGATTTATAGGAAGGAAGGGTTATTTTTCCCCTGTCCAAATGTCTTAAATCATTCAAAGGCAGCATTAGACTTTTAGCAGAAAAATGCAAATGTAACTGGGACACTTACAATGACCTAAATGCATGCTGATTACCTTTTCTGTTATTTTCTGCCCTTAAATAAAGAAAATAAAATAAAAGTTGGTAGTAAGAAAAATGAAAGTAGGTCAGACTACAGAACCACTAGATCAAAAGCAGTGAGAGCCAAAGACACCTTTCCCAAGTGGGAAGGAAGAAATCAACATGTAAATGAAAAGCATTTGAAGAGTTTCAGCAGTTCCTCTGTTAGCCTCGGCAATTAGCAGGAGGGCATGAACTTATCCTGGCGACTGTGTCTTGTAACTGGAACAAAGTGGAAATGCTGCTAATGTAAAGAGATGAGTCACTCCAAAATGGGACATCCACTGGATGAGACTCATATTCTTTTTCTTTTTTTTAAATTTGGCCCTGAGCTAAAATCTGTTGCCAATCGATCTTCCTCTTTTTTTTTCTTCTCCCCGAAACCCCCCAGTACATAGTTGCATATCCTAGTTGTAGATCCTTCTAGTTCTACTATGTGGGATGCCGCCTCAGCATCTCTTGATGAGCAGTGCTAGGTCCCCACCCAGGATCCAAACTGGTGAACCCCAGGCTGCCAAAGCAGAGTGCGGGTAAACTGAGTGCCGGTAAACTTAACCACTCAGCCACGGGGCCAGCCCAGGAGACTCATATTCTTTAGAAAATGAGAAGAATGGACAATGAAGGATGTTCCCTACTGATCTCATGGGGGAAGAAGATCTAATTTTACACTGTATGTGTGTGTGTGTATATCTGTGTGTGTGCGTGTAAGGTCTGTTGATTCTTTTTCAATCAACTAATTAAATGCCCAATACTAACAGTGCCGTGTGACAATATGAAATGCCTACAGAGTGACCATGGACTCCCATTGAAGACATTGATTGCACTAATTCCTATTAGTGATTGTTATGTTATTCCTTGTTGAAATTTTGCATTTAATGCCCCACTATATGGGGTCAAGTTAATAACCCCACCCTTGTCCTACACAGGCATGAAGGAGAGAGAAGCAGCTAAATAAATGTGGAACACGCCTGTTAATGAAAAGCTGCTCACAAAATGCTTTTAGAACAAGATAAGATTTCTGGAGATTCCCTCTGAAAGAAGGCACGGGACCCATTCTGTGAATTTAGGTGGGCTCTAAGAAGGCCCTAAGAATTGATGGAAGATTTTGGAGAATGAACAATGAATGATTGAATCTACTATATGTATTAACTCTTTCAAGAATTTGAATCCATTTTTGGTTCTAATACAAATAGTCCACATAATATGTTTGTTTTCCAATATTTCCCAAATTACTGTGACTCTACAGAGAATCATGAGTTTTTACGTGAAAAGTCAAAGGTATCCTATGAAGAAGACCCAAAAGACTTTGAACTTTAGAGAAAGATGTATCTGAAATTCCCTCATGCCTACTTCGTAGGAGAAATAAAGTCCTGTCTTACTATTAGTTGTAACCTTTGGAATGTGCCATTTTTCATACCATTCAAGAAAAATGCAGGAAACATAACAGAGTACACCACTTTATGCATTCTATAGAAGACAGTTGGAAATTACTTCTGATCTTCTTTACCCTGCTCTGACAAATAGGACCTTCAAGTAGAAGAAAAGAGAAAGATTTCTCCCTGGCAACATAGCTCCTAAGACAGGAGCTCAGGAAAAAGCCATTTGAGTTTGTGGCAAATGAATCATTTTTGTTTCTAAATGATCATCGTGATGCTTACTCTATTAAATGTAAAAGTAAAACTACACACTTTTATTTTGATTAGTAATCTTTAGAGTCTATAGGCTGTATCCTGAATTTATGTGAAAAAAACTTATTAAAAAATTTATATGGAAAGGCAAAGACTCAGAACAGCTAACATAATCTTGAAGAAGAACAACGTTGGAGGGCTGACATTATTTTACTTCGAGACTTAATATAAAGCTTCAGTAATCAAGACAGTGCGGTATTGGCAAAAGAATAGACAAATCAATCAATGGAACAAAGCAGAAAGCTCAGAAATAGATCTAAATAAATGTGATCAATTGATCTTTGACAAATGAGCAAATGTAATCCAATGAAGAAACAATAGCCTTTTCAACAATTGGTGCTGAAACAGCTGGACGTCCACAGGCAAAACAAAACAAAACAAAACAAAATTAAAAAGAAATGAATTTATATCCCGACCTTCCATCTTTCATGAAAACTTCTCAAAACAGATCACAGACCTAACTGGAAAACATAAAACTATAAAACTTCTAGAAGATTACATATGAGAAAATCTAGATTACCTTGACAATGAGATTTTAGATACGACACCAAAAGAACAATCCATAAAAGAAAAATTAAGAAGTTGAATTCCATTAAAACTAAATTAAAAACTCCTGCTCTGCAAAAGACATTGTTAAGAGGATGAAAACAAACAAGCTACACTGGAGAAAATATTTGCAAACCAGTTATCTGATAAAAGACTTGTATCTAAAATATGCAAACACTTAACACTCAACAATAAGAAAACAAGCAAGTCAATTAACAAATGAATGAAATATCTGAACAGGTACCTCACCAAGGAAGGTATACAAATGGCAAATAAACATATGAATAGATGTTTGGTGTCCTCTGTCATCAGAGAAATACAAATTCAGATGAGAATGAGATACCATTACACACCTATTAGAATGTCTAGAAACCAAAACCCTGACAGCATCAAATGCTGGCGAGGGTGGGGAGCAACAGGAATCCTCATTTATTGCTGATGGGAATTCAAAAAGGAACAGCCATAGTAAACAGTTACTTTACAATCCAGCGATCATGTTCCTTGATAGTTACCTAAATGAGTTAAATATTTCTAAGTTCAAAACATGGTCACACAGAAACCTGCACATAAATGTTACCAAACCTCAAAAGCACCCAAGATGTCCTTCAATAGATCAACACACTGTGGTACATCCACAAAATGGAATATTATTCAGTGATAAAAAGAAATGAACTATCAAGCCACACACACACACACACACAAAAGACATAGAGGAGACTTAAATACATATGCTAAGTAGAAGAAGCCAGTTTGAAAAGGGTGTACACTGTATGATTCCAACTGTATAACATTCTGGGAAAGATGAAACTAAGGAGACAGTAAAAAGATCAGTGGTTGCCAGGTGTTAGGAAGGAGGAAGAGATGGATAGGCAGAGCATAGATTTTTAGGGCAATGACACTATTCTGTAGGATACTGCAGTAGTGGATACATGATATTATGCATTTGTCGAAACTCATAGAAATGTACAACACAGAATGAACCCTAATGTGATCTATGGGCTTTACTTAATAATAACGTATGAACATTGTTTCATCAGCTGTAACAAATATACCACACTAATGCAAGATGTTAATAATAGGGGAAACTGTGGCGGGGGAAAGGGACAGAGGGTGTATGGGAACTCTCTGTACTCTTTCCTGAATTTTTCTGTAAACTTAAAACCGCTCTAAAAATAAAATCTATTAATGTAAAAAAGTAAATAAATAAAACAATGTTTTAAAAGTCACTGCTTTTCTAGTGGAGAAATCTGGCATGTGGCCTCCTCAGTGAAAGTTAGTGATCATCTGCCTCCGCATGCTGGTTCCCTCTCTTCCTTATTCTACCCTTACCAGCCTCGGCACACACACTGCCAGCTGGACTCTTGTCAATTGCTGAGACCCAGGTAAGTGATATCCTGAGGCAGCCTCCAAGACAGGAAGATACTCAACAGCCTATGATTATAAATGAAAAGAAAACGATGTTAGCCAAAGAACTTACTTTGTCAACAAGTCTGTGTTTACAGAACCTACAACTAAGGGTTGAGAGATGGGGTGTGCGAGAACACCCTCCACTCAACAGCTCTCTCTTGAACTGGGGAGGACACCTCCTTGTCCTTTCTGCAGTTTGGAGGGGAGAGAGCTTCCTTCCATAGCTTCCTCTGCCCTCATTTTCAAATATGGCAGCATCATGGAATAATTTATTGGTAGCTCTCAGAACTTTACCCTTGGCATTGTAGTGGCCAATATTTTTATATTCTGCCCAGAGCAAAAACAAAACAAAAAGGCCATGTCAAAATGTTTGCCATTTATGACTGATGATATGAATAAGGAACGCATAATGTGAGGGTTGAGGCACAGGGTTCTGCTGACCATTCCATTCAGATTTTGAATTCTTTTCCTAGAAGAGATCTTGTGTGTGATAGATATAAACCACCATTTCATGGATATAAACTTGAAGGCAATATGCTCCTTAACCTCCAAAGTCTTTGAGAGATTCTCCCCTAGCCTTAAGTCAATTCATTCCTCCACCCCTTCTGCTTTGCTGTGGAGAGAGCTGGTAGGGCATGAGCAATGCAACAGAAGTCACATGGTTCGTGTCTTGTGCCACCACTTTAAGGCAAAGATATTAAGTCAATTTTGCTTCATTCTAACCTGCATTACTAGACAAACAAATTGAATATAACACCTCAAATAACACAAAATACAGAAATTCAGAGTAGTGCATTCATAGTGCATTAATAGATTAGCTTTTCATTTTGTTTTTCCTAAGAAATGTTTATAGCTCTTTGTAGTGGGCATCCTCTGGAAAAAATTAAAGAAAAACTGGGCTATAGATTTTCAAATCATAGAATACACACACAAACCCTAACTAATATTTACTGGCTTCAAAGAGCTTGGGTTCTGGTCAATATTCTTGGAATGCTCATTTAGATAGTGATGGCCCTTGTGCCTACCCCTCAGATTTGACATCCCACTCTAGATTACACTAGGCAGAGAGTTTAGGGATTTCCACTTGCAGGTTACCTCTAAGAGTTATGTCTATGCTTCTCTCTTGCCAGATACATGTAAACACATTAGGTTCCAACTTTGCAAGATGACAGACACATATGTGGTGACATTGGGTCAATTTCTTGGAGAAGGGAGCCATTGACAGCAGCTCCAAAACCAATCAGACAAGGGAGAAAATGGAACCAGTCATATTCTTGCTCCATGGTGACCATTGGAACCTAGAACTCTTGGTATCAATGAATGACTCTGGCCCTTGGGGGCATGGAGAGTTGGTTTGCATTATTAAATTTGAAATATGAATATTTGTGTTTATATTCCATGTCTGCTTTCTTGCTGGGCTAAGCTTACCGTCCACCCTGTCACTGCCATAGTTTACTGAGTATCTTTTTCTTCCTTAGATAGCTCACTTGGTTATAACCAGTCAAAGATCTTGTTTTCCCAGCACATTTTGCAACCCAATCACTCCCTGAAGTATTCACATAAGCTCCGATTTGGTAAAAATACAAAGCTTGACTTGCTTCTGGAATTTCAGAATGCTAAAAAATGGAAACCCTTCCCCAAGCATGGAGCTCAGTTACATTGTTACCATATCCAACCAAGGAATCAAAGTGCTCCTCAGTTAGAGTCTTGCTAGGCTAAATATGATGTATTATTTAAAAGGATGTGGGATCGAAAATATTCCCTATGAGCTGTTTGTGAAAGAAGTCAGAAAAAGAATAATTCTGAAATGCTCATTGCCATAATGATGCTTTGAAAGCAATTTTAGAATGTCAAATAAGCAAGCATCATTTTTATTCCTGTCGGTATGAAACAAAGTTGAAATGATGTTGCTTGGCCACACTTTCCAAGTGCCTCCCAGTAAGCAGAGCAGGAATATAAGTGAGGAAGCCAATCATGGTATAGTCACCTGGCAAAATTCCTATTCCCAATGGAAATTAACTTTTGTTTCCCATTATATCCCTATTAAGTCCTCTAAAGATCAAAGAGTGATGATGGCTTACCATCTTGTATGACTTTCAAGTTTCCCAGAAAGCACCCCCTCCCTGAACTTCCCATTGTTTTACACATGGCGTTCCCTCAGCCAATGGGAGGGCTGAATTAGGTGTCATAATGAATACTTATTTTTCTGAACTTTTCCCCTCTCAACAGAAATTTAAAAAAATTGGGCTGTCTTGTCCCTATGGCTTTAAATAGTTTTGCCTTCTCTAGAGTCGTCTCTTTTCAGTTTGTGAATGCTCTTCCCAAAGACTTCTAACAAGGGAGTTCTTAAATAGCATTGAGGAAGTCTGTCCCTAAGTTGGCTGCTTTCAGTAGATCATGCTTTGTTTATGAAAAATTAATTCTGATTCCAAATTTGACAGTATCCATGATTATTTTCCTTATGTTTGCAAAGCTGCATGAAACTTTTCTGTACTGTTGCCTTTGAAGTTTAATTCTGTAGGAATCATGTAGGCCTATTGAGGCCAGAAAAGGTAACAGAATACTATGAGAAAATGGGATTCACAGACCTCCCAGGGGAAAAAAGGTGAAGGAAGGAAGAGGAAAGAAAAGAGAGCTCCATTTGGTCCAGGGCTCCCAGCCCCATGCCAGGATTTTCGTCTCAGGCAACAAAGATAATCTGTGAACCTGTAGGCACATTCTAAAGTCACTTAGACCTACACGTTTTCTGATTGTCTCCGTCTGATTACACAAGCCTCAAAGACATAATGAATAATTTATGATAAATCAATGTCCACATAGAATAAAAGCACATTTTAAAAGGATTGTTTTATGTGTAATTCCCAAGTGAATGCTAAGCTTGTCCCTTTTTGTGGGCTATTTTATTATCATTGTCTTAGGTTTTTTCATTTTCAATTTCAAAAATAATTAAGAGCAAGAAGTAAATATTGAATAGCTCTTTTACAGGCTGCAAAGTAAGCTCCATATATTATTTCCCTGAAGCTTCACAACACTGTTGCTGGGTTGGTTATCAGCGTTATGTGTTAGTGGGACTAGCTCCACAGATGAGTAAATGGAGATTTGTGATCTTACGTGACTCCAGCAAATTGGCACATCTGCCTTAAGCAGCACTATCCGGTCTTAACTCAGATACTTGATAATCCAACTCTGGGTCTTTTTCATTATATAAAGCCTCAGTTTTAAGAGAACTTTCTCAGGCTGTGAGACAGACCCATACATGTGCTGACGAAGCTCTGCACAGTCTTCAAAGGCCAAGATGCGAGCCACAGAAACCTCTACCCTGTCTTAGTTCTAATGCTCACTTCTTCCTGACACCCCAGTGGCCACTGGGCGGGAGGTTGATGAGCTGTGTTGAGGCTCTGCAGCTCTCAAAACTTGAAAACAGAAAAGACATTCTTCATCATGCTTGCATTCTCTTGATATGGTAGGGCTGAGTCCTCCCCAATACCTCCTCAATTCACCCCCAGCTAGAGATATTCAGGAAGAGAGTAGGTCCTAAACATCAAAAGAGTTTCCTACAAATCTGTCTTATTGCCGCCTCTCCCTATATCCCAACATTTTCAAATGGCTATTTGAGAAGTTAGTGTTGCTTCTCTTGTTTTCTCCCATGTCTTATTAGACAGGAATGGTGGGGAGTACATACAGCAGACATGCTCAGCCATCTAGGGCCTCCTCTGAGTAGAAGTATAAGGCGGGTGAGGTTTAGGCATGAACATCAGAATATGTTATCTTTTATATCTAGCTTTTCTTGCCTCCAAACTTCAAGTCTCTTTTTGTAGAGTTAAAAGTCCTACTTCTCTTTGGCCTTTTATTTTCAAGAGTTCATATAAGTGTTAGGCAGCAGCAGTAGCCCCAGCATTTCTTGGGCACCCACCTTGTACAAAACACTTGGGAGACATGTGGTATAACACAAGGTTACTACAACCACTTCAACCACTTCAAAAAGAGACAACCTCCATCTCGACTGCTTCCCCTTGATGTTGCAGACCAGCTGGAGGAAAGACATGTGGTCTGACCCCCAACAGTACTGTGCAGACCATATCTAGTCATCTTGAGTAGTTTTGGTCCAATCAGAATTTATTTGGTTATTATTAAGTGGTAATAGTGATATCCACTTTGCAGGATTTTTTAAGGAAAAGTGACACAATGTATGTAAGAACCACATAATGCCAGACACACAGTAAACATTTGGGAAATGGTAGCTGTTATAGTTTTATATGTTATCATAGTCATAATCCTGAGGGAAGCTGGAGTGATGGAGGGGGGGGGAAGCTGGGCCAGTGCAAACACTCCCACTGAGAGCTTGGACCTGGGGAAGTATAAGGCATTTCTTCCTGAGCACACTGGAAGCTACTAAGGACTTTGTGATCAAAGGTAACTTGGAATCTTGCTTTTAGGTGTCACTGGTGGTTTCTAACGAACTACTTGATCTAATGCGTAGGGACTTAACTCAGTGGCTGCTTCCTGAATCCTTAACAGATTCTTTGAAGTACAACATTTCAGAGAAACTGAGGATTGTTTGAAGTGCTTGGCAACATGCATTAGCTCTTCAGATGCCTAATGCTTGCATATTTCACATCTTTTAAATCAAGATTCCTGGGAGAGTCGATGGAAAGGATTACAGCAATGATGAACCTAAAGAAAGGATTTCGACTCAATCTCAAAATTCAACAATTCCTTTTGAATACCTTTCAGGCAGAATGGAAGATAGAAAAATAGGATTGGTACGCTCTTCTTGGATTTCAGAAAGGACACATCACAACTATGATATGTATAGTAGAGTTAGAGATAACTAGAATTTTCATGGAAGGACAAGAGACATTAATTCTGAGAGCAAGGATCTGGAAAGCCATAGAATAGGTGGCTTTGGAGCCTAAGGTCTTAAACGTTGACCAGGAGGCTGATAAATGGAAGTGGGAAAAGTGTACTTGAGACAGAAAGAGCACATGAATAAAAGCACACAAATGGACAATAGAGGAAATGACTAAAGAGAGCTGCAAATTAAATAAATTCATATGGTATTTGAGAGATATGACCAAAGGGTGATTCCTGGTAACATTTCCCAATCAGAGGGCAAATACAGGGCCTCTTGATAAACAGTAGAGATGTCTGCAAGTGGGAAATGCCAGTTTCATCCTGCCCTGTAGGGGATGCAAGTAATGATCGGCCCACCCAGCCAACTGCTGATTGCTACAGCTCCCCCGGGAGCTCACTTGGTCCAGCAGCTGCAACAACAGAGAAAGGAAGCTGAATAATTGACAGTTTCCCAGAAATCTGGGATCAGCTCCCTTCATGATCTATTCTCTCTTCACTATCACTTGGCAATTTATAGTTTTTGAGTGTGGATAAAGGAAATGAGTTTGAGTTGTTTACACTTTTTCTTTTTTGCTTTTTCTCCCCAAATCCTCCCAGTACATAGCTGTATATTTCAGTTGTGGGTCCTTCTAGTTGTGGCCTGTGGGACGCCGCCTCAACGTGGCCTGATGAGCAGTGCCATGTCCAAGCCCAGGATCCGAACTGGCGAAAACCTGGGCTGCCAAAGCAGAGCGCGCCAACTTAACCACTTGGCCATGGGGCCAGCCCCTGAGTTGTTTATTGAGTTTGAGTTGCTTCATTGAAAAGAAAATTTAAAGATCTATAGATTCAAATGCATTTGCTTAGCAACATGATAATTGTGTGTTAACTGTCCTCATGAAGATCCACTGCCAACTGAAGTGAAAGCACCATCATTTGTGTAATGCTACTATGACGCCTTTCCTCTAAGAAATTTAAAGAATGTTTCCAATGTTTAGATTGCTTTGCAGGACAATTTATCCATTAGGTGCAGTAGGCACATTGCTGAAGACCCTTGATACACTTAGGGGCCCCCTAAAATATTTTAATTTCTTTTAAAATCAAGAGAAAAAAATAAACTTTTAGAGTTAAAGAAAAAGTTTAATTTTCTTCAAAAGAAAATTTAAAGAAAATGAAAATTTTAGGGCCCTTGAAAATCTATTAAATTGTGCTAAAGTAGGAAAAAAACTAGAAGTATTTAAAGTTATATCAAAAGTAAGGTTTAATATTGATATTATTATAGAAGAAGGGGACCACGATGGGGAAATTGCCCAGGGCCAACGAAAGTCATAATGCAGCACCTCCTGGTTTGTTCACCCCAACAAAATTCTCTTCTTCCCTCACAAAACGTCCCATCTCACTAAAATATTATAATGGCAAAGTCACAGAACTTAAAATAAAAGACTTAGATATGAATACACTTTTGCCAGTTTCCCTCTCCATGACCTTGGGCAAGTTGTTAGTCTATTCAAACTTCTGTTTGCTTATCAGTAAATGAATATGACAGCTATTATCTCCTCCTACCTCCTTTGGTCCTCCATTTTCAGGAGCTCAGTTTATATTCACTGCTTTAGGGAAGGAAAAACATGGACAAAAATAAAAGAAATATTGAATCAATTTTTTGTGTGTTTTGGCATTCCCAAATCTTAGGCTCCCAGAAGAATAGAAACATTTCATGTATATAGAAAGCAAATTAAAGAATAAGTAATAATAAGAAAAAATATCCTTCGACTAGATGAAGAATTTTAAAGTCCTACCTTCCCCTCCCTCTAACTCCTGGAAAACACTTATCTGTCTACGGTAGTTTTGCCTTTTCCATAATGTCACATAAATAGAATCATACGGTTTGTAACCTTTAGAGATTGGCTTCTGTCACTCAGCATTACACCTTTGTGTACATCAGTAGTCTATTCCTTTTATTTCTCTGGATAGGATTCTATTGTCGAGAGGTGCCAAAGCTTGTTTATCCAATCACTTGCTAAGGACACTTAAGTAATTTCCAGTTTTTGGTTATTAAGAATGAAGCTGTTATAAACTTTAATTTTCATATCTCTAGCATGAATACCCAGGAGTGAGTTGCTGGATCATATAATAAATAAATATTTAATTTTATAAGAAAATGTCAGACTGTTTTGCATAGTGGTTGTACCATTCTGTGTTGCCAAGAGCAACGTATGAAAGTTCCAGTTGCTCCACATTCTCCATAGCATTTTGTATTATTAGTATTACTTATTTTAGCCATTCTAACAGATTTGTGGGAATACAACATTATGGTTTCAATTTCAATTTCTCTTTGAAATGGTGTTGAACATCTTTTCATGTGCTTTTTTTCCATTCATATGCTCTCTTTGCTATCTATTCAAGTCTTTTGAATATTTCTCAATTATTTGTTTTCTTACTGTTGAGTTTTGAGAATTCTTTATATATTCTACACACAGGGACGTGAATTGTAAATATTTTATCCCCACCTGTATCTTGTCTTTCCATTATTGTAACAATGTTTTTCATAGTCCAAAAGTTTTTAATTTCTGCTTTTTGTGTTTTTTTTGTTGAGAAAGATTAGCCCTGAGCTAAATCTGTGCCAATCTTCCTCTACTTTGTATGTGGGATGTCTCCACAACATGGCCAATGAGTGGAGTAGGTCCGCACCTGGGCCACCAAAGTGGGGCATGTGGAACTGTAACCACTTGGCCATGAGGCCAGCCCCCTAAAGGTTTTTGAGTCTGCTAAGTCCAGTTGATCAAATTTTCTTTTGTAGATCATGCTTTTGGCATCACATCTAAGAACTCCTGGCCTACCTCCAGATCATGAAATTTTCCTTCTGTGTTTTCTTCTAAAAGTATTATAATTTAATGCTTGAATATGTGTATGATCCTTTTGGAATTATGTTTTTATATAAATTATGAGGCTTAGGTCAAGATTCATTTTTTTCTCACGTGGATGTGAAATTGTTCTAATACCATTTGTTGAAAAGACTATCGTTTCTCCATTAAATTGCTTTCGATTCTTTGTTGCAAGTCAAATGGCTATGTTTTTGTGGGTATATTTTCGGATTCTTTATTTTGTTCCAGCAATCTATGTTTTTATCTCTTGGCTACTGATTACTGTAGTTTCACAGAAATTTGTAAAATGGGATAATGTGATTCCTTCAAATTTTATTTTTCAAAATTGGTTTAGCTATTTTACTTCCTTTGCCTTTGCATATAAATTTTAGAATCAGTTTGTCTATATGTACAAAAAATCCTTCTGGGACTTTGATTGCAATTATATTCATTAACTCTATAGATCAATTTGGTTAGAGCAGAGATCTTTACTATATTGAAGCTTCTGATCCATGAACATAGTATGTCTCCATTTATTTAGATCTTTGAATTCTTTCATCAGCACTTTACGGTTTCAGTATATAGACCTGAATATATTTTATTTGTTTTATCGTTATGTATTTCCTTTTTAGAGATATGACAAATGTCTGTTTTTAAAATTTCAGTTTCCTGTTAGATATTATTGGTAATAAGAATAAAAAGAGATTTTTGTGTCTGTATTGACTGTGTATCCTATGACCTTGCTAAACCCACTTTTTAGTTTTAGAGTGATTTTTTGGGTAGATTTTGTGAAATTTTCTATGTAGAAATCATGTCATCTGTGAATAGGGAAAATTTTAATGTTTCTTGGCTGATATGTGTGTCTTTTACTTATTTTTATTGCCTTATTGCAATGGCAAGTCCTTCCAGTATGACGTCGAATAGGGGGAGTGGGAGTGGACATCCTCACCTTGTTCCTGACCCTGGGGGAAAGCAGTATTTCACCATTAAGTGTGATCTTGACTGTAGGTTTTTTGTAGATGCCTGTTATCAGGTTGTAGAAGTTCCTTTCTAATCTTAGTTCAGTGAGATTTTTTATCCTGAATAAATGTTAAATTATGTGAAACTGTTTTTATGCATCTATTGATAGGATCATGTGGATTTTCTCCTTTAGAATGTTAATTTGGTGGATTACCTTGAGTGATTTTCAAATACTGAACCAGCCTTGCATTCCTGGATAAATCCTACTTTGTCATAGATTATTGTTACTCTGTATATGTATTCCTGAATTCAATTTAGTAATATTTTGTTGAGGATTTTTTGCATTTTGTTCATGAGGGACTTTCATCTATAGAATTCTTTTCTTGAAGTGTTTTGCCTGATTTTGCTGTCCGGATAATGTTGGCCTAAGAGAGACTGTTTGCAAAGTGTTTCTGACTCTTTTATTTTCTGAAAGATAATGTTTAGAATTGGTGTAAATTACTTCTAAATTTTAGTAGGATTCACTAGTAAAATAATCGGGGCCTAGAGATTTCTTTTTGGGATATTTTTAACTACAAATTCAAGTTGTTTAA